>NC_056751.1:417060076-417407576 GCF_019279795.1 Protopterus annectens
CCTTTATCTGCACTTTTTAAACAAAAAAAAATACGGTATTTAATTTGATTTAAACTGTGTTGAAGGAATTTTAACTGAACTGGCAGTTTTTCTGCTCTTCTGCTCTTTAGTAACTTGAACAGAAGCTAGTGTTTGCTGAATTTTGCTATTTGCTAGTAAGTACAGGTGTGGGGGTAGCCACATTCTCTGATTTCCTGTCCTTGCCTAGTTAAGTGGTGCATTGTGAAGTATTTTCCGCTTAAAAACCTCAGCTTTGGCCGGCTAACAACTTGGTTATATTCAACTGGACGTATAAGAGAATTTAAGTACCTTTATCTGCACTTTTTAAACAAAAAAAAAAAAATACGGTATTTAATTTGATTTAAACTGTGTTGAAGGAATTTTAACTGAACTGGCAGTTTTTCTGCTCTTCTGCTCTTTAGTAACTTGAACAGAAGCTAGTGTTTGCTGAATTTTGTTATTTGCTAGTAATTACAGGTGTGGGGGTAGCCACATTCTCTGATTTCCTGTCCTTGCCTAGTTAAGTGGTGCATTGTGAAGTATTTTCTGCTTAAAAACCTCAGCTTTGGCCGGCTAACAACTTGGTTATATTCAACTGGACGTATAAGAGAATTTAAGTACCTTTTATCTGCACTTTTTAAACAAAAAAAAATACGGTATTTAATTTGATTTAAACTGTGTTGAAGGAATTTTAACTGAACTGGCAGTTTTTCTGCTCTTCTGCTCTTTAGTAACTTGAACAGAAGCTAGTGTTTGCTGAATTTTGCTATTTGCTAGTAATTACAGGTGTGGGGGTAGCCACATTCTCTGATTTCCTGTCCTTGCCTAGTTAAGTGGTGCATTGTGAAGTATTTTCCGCTTAAAAACCTCAGCTTTGGCCGGCTAACAACTTGGTTATATTCAACTGGACGTATAAGAGAATTTAAGTACCTTTATCTGCACTTTTTAAACAAAAAAAAAAAAAATACGGTATTTAATTTGATTTAAACTGTGTTGAAGGAATTTTAACTGAACTGGCAGTTTTTCTGCTCTTCTGCTCTTTAGTAACTTGAACAGAAGCTAGTGTTTGCTGAATTTTGTTATTTGCTAGTAATTACAGGTGTGGGGGTAGCCACATTCTCTGATTTCCTGTCCTTGCCTAGTTAAGTGGTGCATTGTGAAGTATTTTCTGTTTAAAAACCTCAGCTTTGGCCCGGCTAACAACTTGGTTATATTCAACTGGACGTATAAGAGAATTTAAGTACCTTTATCTGCACTTTAAAAAAAAAAAAAAAATACGGTATTTAATTTGATTTAAACTGTGTTGAAGGAATTTTAACTGAACTGGCAGTTTTTCTGCTCTTTTGCTCTTTAGTAACTTGAACAGAAGCTAGTGTTTGCTGAATTTTGTTATTTGCTAGTAATTACAGGTGTGGGGGTAGCCACATTCTCTGATTTCCTGTCCTTGCCTAGTTAAGTGGTGCATTGTGAAGTATTTTCTGCTTAAAAACCTCAGCTTTGGCCGGCTAACAACTTGGTTATATTCAACTGGACGTATAAGAGAATTTAAGTACCTTTATCTGCACTTTTTAAACAAAAAAAAATACGGTATTTAATTTGATTTAAACTGTGTTGAAGGAATTTTAACTGAACTGGCAGTTTTTCTGCTCTTCTGCTCTTTAGTAACTTGAACAGAAGCTAGTGTTTGCTGAATTTTGCTATTTGCTAGTAATTACAGGTGTGGGGGTAGCCACATTCTCTGATTTCCTGTCCTTGCCTAGTTAAGTGGTGCATTGTGAAGTATTTTCTGCTTAAAAACCTCAGCTTTGGCCGCCTAACAACTTGGTTATATTCAACTGGACGTATAAGAGAATTTAAGTACCTTTATCTGCACTTTAAAAAAAAAAATACGGTATTTAATTTGATTTAAACTGTGTTGAAGGAATTTTAACTGAACTGGCAGTTTTTCTGCTCTTCAGTTATTCCCACCCACCCTCCCTGGGTTTTTTTTGGTGTTAATCTTAGTGGCCTTGAAACTGCCCGCCCCTCGGCCTGCCTCTGGGCTCATCTCATTTGCTCACTCAACTGAGTGCAGTGAGATCATATTCTGATTTCAGGCACTCCTACTGCGTACAAAGAGAGCATCTGGGAAACAGACAAAAAAAATTAAGCTCATTTCCTGCCTTTCCTGTTAAGTGGTATAGACTATTTGTAGGCTTCTGAGCCCCCAAGCCCTTCTGTGTTTGAGGGAAGCCTTCTAGCTTGTTTTTTTTTTCTTATAACTAGCCAGTTTTCTAGTTTCAGCTCTCAAATCTGTTTCTTTGATCAGCACTTGTTCATATAAAAAAAAAAAAAAAAAAGAATTTTCATCTGCTTTTACTGTACTTGTGTTTCTACCTACTTCATTTTACTTTTGCATCATCTTAAAAATACTCAATTGTATTTATTACTGCTTGGTGTAACTCATTCTAAGCCTTTTGGTTTAAACACTTGGGCTTCGGACCAGTTGTTTTGCACTGAGAGGGTTTGTGGTCTGCACTGTTGTGGCAGAACAGGTAGCTTACATCCTTCTAGGTTGGGAACTGCTGATTGAGGGCTCAGTGTCTGTTATTCTAAAAGTGTATTAATTCTGGTTTAAGCACTTGGGCTTTCAGGCCAGTTATTTTACATTAGGAAGGTTTGTGGCAAGCACTGTGGTGGCAGGACAGGTAGCTTTCATCCTTCTAAGTTGGGAACTGCTGATTGAGAGCCCAGTGTCCAAGTGTATTAGTTCTGGTTTAGGCACTTGGGCTTCAGGCCAGTTATTTTACATTAAGAAGGTTCGTGGTCTGCACTCTTGTGGGAGAAGAGGCTGGACTCTTCCCTTCTGAGCTGGGAATTTCTGGTTAAAGGTTTATAGTGCCTGAATATTTGAACTGTATCTTACTGAAATTGTTACACCTTGTTTGCTCTAGCATAGACTAGATCCAGGCCTGCTGAATCTAGCTTTGTTTATATGCTTGTTTGTTTGCTTGTTATTTCCCTGGAAGCTAATTCCACCTAATACACGGCTTCTCAGTGCTTCTGTGAATCACTAGTGATATCTGCATTGCTTACTGTACTTATTTCCTCGTTTCACTTGAAAGAAAGTTACTGTTTGTCGTTTTTGCATTTAGTTACTTGTAACACATTGCACTCAAGTTACCTGGCACTTGCTCACTAAAGCAATTATATAAGTCAGCACTAAAAATTAAAAGCACTACACCCTCACTCCCCACTGGCCCTTGTTTTCAATTATTAAGGAATTCCCAATATTATTCTAGCATGTCCAAAGGTCAGTTGTCAATCTCCTCTCCGGTCCAGCTGGTGAATCTGGGAATCTTGAGGCAATGTTATAACTGCCTCATGTACACAGACAACCCTCTCCTCCTCCCACATAACACAAATACTTGCGAGAGATGCAGCTATTTAGCCAAACTGGAGGCTGAGCTCTCTCAACTCAGGACTGGCAAGACCAGACAGGAGGAGAAGGCAACTACACACACCACAAAACCAGCCTCACATAATGCTACCACACCACTGAATCAAACACATAAACACACAAAGACATACTCGGAGGCTCTGAGTAAAAATTTACCTAAACAGCAGAGGCCTCCAAAGCAGACACCCAAACAACTGCTACCTCAAGACACCCCACAAGCAACACATAAACCACAATAGCAGTGTGCAAAGCAGTCACAGCCCTTAAGGCCAAATACAACACCAAACATACTTGTCATAGGTGACTCCATAGTCAGACACACTGACGTCCCACTCACCAGGCTGAACAAGGAGAGGGTCACAGTAAGCTGCCTATCGGGCGCTAGAATCCGCCACATAACACAAGCACTCGGGTCACTCCACGGCAAGTACAAATATGACACAGTCATTGTCCATGCTGGTGTGAACGACCTGAGACGGAACTCCCTGGACTACATGAAAAGAGACATAGAGGAGCTCTCTGATTATGTAGCCCAGGCAGGTATGACCCTAACCCTGAGCAGTATCCATCCTTCACCACGAATGATGCCACAATATAGAGACAAGGTGATCAGCTTTAACAATTGGCTTAATGTCTGGTGTCATTCAAAGGGGATCCAATGTCTGTCTGCCTGGGATGACATGCTTGACAAGCCACGCTGCTTCGCAAGGGACGGCTTGCACCTGTCACCCCTTGGATTCCGGATATTGGCTAAGGCTCTTGCCACCCCCATATTGCCTTTTTTAGGCAAGGCTCAAATTCTAAACCTACCACCCTAGAAAACAAAAATGGAAAGAAACTGAGGGTAATGCTGCTCAATGCCAGAAGTCTAAATCTCAAAATGCACGCACTCGAGGTCCTTCTCAGTATGGAGAACATTGATGTCTGTGCTGTAACTGAAACCTGGTTCAAGGCTCCTGAGAGCACCCCGGCACTATTAGGTTTTACCTCATATCATGCGTTCCGGCCCGAAAACCCAGACCACACCACAAAAGGAGGGGGTGTATCCATATTCATAAAGGATACCCACACCTCCAGGTTAGTGGCAACGCACGAAGCTTCGGAAACCATCCAGGTGCAACTAACCATAGGCAAAACTGCTCTACAAATTGTAGCATGCTACAGGCCACCTTCTCAAACTCAGGAACCCCACACAGCCTTCCTGAAGACACTGGAGGGTATAAATGTATCTCCAAACACTATCATATTGGGTGACTTCAACTACCCGAATATAGACTGGGAACATTACTCAAGCCCTAACTTTCTAGCCCAACGGTTCCTGGAGTTCATAAATTCAAATGCCATGGAACAGCTAGTCACTGTTCCCACGAGAGGAGAAAATATACTAGATCTCATTATCACAAACATGGGGACAAAATGATCCACACCGGAAGTATATCCCTCATTGGTGAGATCTGATCATAAACTAATCTCACTGGAAATCCACATACCCCCCCCACCCCTAACAAAAAAGACCACAGTGAAGAACTTCTCTAAAGCAAACTTCACACTACTCAAGACTGGTGTGGTATCCTTCAAGGCCCCTGAGACAGTGGAAACCACAACCCAAGCTGCGGAAGCCCTTACAAATGCCTTCTATGAACACCTCCAGGACTGCATGGATCAGGCAATCCCAAATAAAACCAAGACTCTTTCCACAAAGGGCAAACGTCCAGTCTGGTGGACCCCAGCCATTAACAAACTTTACAATAAGAGGAGAAAGCTATTACATGATAGAACAAAATCCATAAAAGGAAGTCACCCTGATCATTATTAGTAAAAAAATACGAGCACTCATAAAATCAACTAAGGCCAATTTTGAGAGAAAAATTGCCATGGATTCAAAGGACAATCATAAGGCCTTTTTCAGCTATGTTAGGAACCTGGGTGGAAACTCCCAGATATGCTCAGAATTAGTCCAAAATGATACAAAATCACTGAACCCACAGACATTGCCAACATACTGGCAGACAGGTTCTGTGCAAACTTCACCCCTCTCCCCTAAAGGAGAGATAACTATCCCAGCGGAGTGTAGCCTCCCAGACATCTCAAATGCGCAGGTGAAAGCTGCTCTCTCTAAAGCTAAAAACACAGCATCAATGGGACCGGATGGTGTCCCCGGCTGTGTGCTACAAGAGCTAAATGAGGAATTAAACCCGCACATAAGGCAGCTGTTTAATCTCAGCCTTACCACAGGATACGTGCCCAAGGAGTGGCGTACGGCAACTGTGGTCCCACTCCACAAAGGCGGTGCCTCTCTGGACCCTGGTAATTACCGCCCCATAAGCTTAACAAGTCTAGTCTGCAAAGCTATGGAGAGGATCATAATGGAGCTCATAAACAAAGATATAGGGGACTTGCAGACATTGGACCCGACCCAGTTTGGCTTCAAGGGAAGATCATGCCTTTTGAACTTGGTCGACTTCTTCGAAACAGTCACCAAGGCCATTGATGAGGGAAAGGCAGTCCATACAGCCTACCTTGACCTTGCAAAGGCTTTCGACACAATACCCCACTCGGGTATTGTAGAAAAACTTACCAGCTTAAATGTAAACCCATATGTCACAAGATGGGTTGCAAACTGGCTTAAGGACAGAATCCACAGGGTTAAAGTTGCTGGCGCTATGTCAGACTCCAAGCCGGTCACAAGTGGTGTCCCACAGGGCTCGGTCCTTGGCCCCTTATTGTTCGGCATCTACTTCTCAGAAGTACAGGCCAACATGGGAGGACTTTGGCTGACAAAGTTTGCAGACGACTGCAAACTGGGCGCCATAGTGGAAAGTGCATCGGACACGGATATCCTTCAGAAGGGACTCACGGAAACAGATAGCTGGTGCCAGAGCCATGGCCTGAAGTTAAACGCTAAAAAATGTATAGTCATACCCTTTGGGAAAAACAAGGTAACCCCAAGCTATCATATAGGTGGCAATCCACTAAGCACAGAAGAGGTTATCAGGGACCTGGGGACCCAGGTTGACAGTGGCCTTTCTTTTGACACTCACGTTGCTAAAGTGGTTAGAAAGACCTTCTACATTGCCCACCTGATCATGAAGGGATTCACATCCAGATCTAGTGAGGTCATTGTTCCCCTGTACTCTTCACTTATCAGACCAATGATCGAGTACAATGCCCCATTCGGGATGTATCTCGCCCGACATCTGCAGCAATTGGAGACACCCCAAAAGTTTCTCACCAAAAGGATAAAGGGACTCCAAAATCTGTCATATGCTGCCAGATTGAAGAAACTCCAGCTCTATTCAGTCGCATACCGTCAGCTCAGAGGTGACATGTGCCTGACATACAAGGCCATGTCCAACCCAGAATTAATGGACATGCTCCACCTCAAAAAATCCAAATCCACCAAAACCACTAGAGCAAGTGACTTAAACCTTAGCACGGATATAAATAGGACGTGCTGGAGGGATAGATTTATCACTCAGAGACTCCCTATGCTGTAGAATAGAGTCCCGGTCCATGTGAGGCAGAGCACCTCACTGGCTCTGTTCAAGAGAAATCTTGACCTGTGGATGGGAGATGGTAGGTTTACCCCGGGAATCATCTCTGTGTCACTGCTGGACAGAGGCACAACAAACTAATGGGTACAGTATTTTTTCATATAAGGGGTGGCGTAAGCCACAAAAATTCGGGCTAGGCTTATAAATGCCTTGGGGCAGATAGCCTAGTATAAACCTATGAACCTATGAATTCAGTGAAATAAGTGTAAGAAATAACTTATCCTGCAATTGGAATCTTAAGGAATTTCTGCTTAGTTTCAGTTATGAATTATCATCCACAGCCTGATAAATACAAGCACAGCCTTTTCCACACACAATGTTTGTATACCATTAAGGATGGAAGAGTTAGAAAATCAAATTACTACTCAGTTATTAGCCCCTGCTATTACCCAGTCACTTGTACTACAGAAGGTCAGGAAACCCTGTTACTCTCAATAATAATGAAGACAAACTATCAGCAGAAAATGGCTGCCAGAAACACAGGAAACTCAACAAACAAAACTACCAGGCCTGGACAACACCAGGCCTCTATAAATGATTATGCCACCTGAGCAGATCACAGAAACCTCACTTGAAATGCATAGAAAGAGCAAAATACAAGTCTCAGTATGAAAAAGCAGTTTACAATTTACTAATTAAATAAAAATGCAATTATAGTGATGCACACTGTTACAGCTACTAGCTGTAGCCACTAAATGAAAGTTTTAAACAGATCAAGGAGCAAGCAGACTCTAGAGAATGCTTTTAACTGCAAACAGACCAGACTAAGAACACAGAAACCTCAAAAAATCAAAAATGCACAGAAAAGCACAGATAGACCACTCACAAACAGAAAATACAACTCTCAGTATGAAAAAGCAGTTTACAGGTAAGTAATTCGGTAAACATGCAATTAGAGTAATGAAACAGTATCTAGCAATGCAAATACAGTTAAAAATTGTAAAACAGTACATAAATACAGTGAAACTGTAAAAAAGCTTTATAACAGTGCAAATGTAGTAGATTAACTGTATAGCACAATTATAAGCGTTACAGAAGTGCAATTCAACGAAATAAGTGTAAGAAATAACTTATCCCGCTCTTGGAATCTTAAGGAATTTCTGCTTAGTTTCAGTAATGAAGTAACATCCACAGCCTGATAAATACAAGCAAACTGTGAATGGCATCAGTTAATTAGTGGGAGGAGCTGAGAGACAGCATTGCTGTTTTATTTCTCTGAAGTGTTTTTGTGGTCTGCATTGCTCTGAGTATCACTCATCTCTGCATTTAATTTTGATTTGAAGCTCTTTATTTAAGGTTTGATCACTTCTATTTTGCATCTTATTCTAGTATTACATTTGTTTTAAGTTTTCTGATCTGTTGGAGTTTCAAGAGTTCCCCACCCACCCAGTCCGTGTTCTGTTCGTAAACTTGGTGGCTTTTGAGTTGCCCACCCCTATTATAAATCTCATTTTGGACACTCGTCCCAGTCCCATCTCATCAGATTATCCTACTGATTTGTTAAAATCAGTTTGCTCATTTGCTACTGTTATATTAAAAAAAAAAAAAGTTCTAACTTGTTTTCCCATCTTAGAGTAGTCCAGATACAGATTTGCTGTATTCAGGACTGTATTGTAGTTTCTGAGTTCCCTAGACCATTCTTTGTTAGAGGGAAGCCTCTCAGCTTATCAGTGAGAGTGGTAAGCACTAGGTAGCATATCTACCACAAGAGGAGTGGTTTCTAGCTCCCTTTCAACTTTCTGCTTTAAAAGCCCATGTTTGCACAGGTTTGCCCACCATGCAGCACCACTAAGCTAGGGTAAACTATTACCGGTGCCAGAAAGTCTGCTCTTCAGTGGTAAGACGGCGATTCAGGTCGTAGCGTGCTATAGGTCCCCAACATGTTCCAAGACTCTCACTCCACATTCCTAAGCACTCTGGAAACTATTAGGGTCCAACCCAACACACTCATACTGGGTGATTTCAACTACCCCTCCACCAACTGGGAAAATACTCATGCACCAATGCACTTGCCCAGCGCTTCCTGGAATTCATTAATTCCAATGCACTGGACCGGCTCATTCTTACCCCCACTAGAAGAAGCATTATCCTTGACCTGGTTATTACTAAACATGGACAATTATTACTCAACACCAGTAGTCAATTCCTCCCTGGTCAGATCCGACCACAAACTAATTACCATGGAAATCCACATCTCACCCACACCAATAGCAAAGGTAACCACAATGCAAAACTTCTCCAAAGCTGATTTTGAGCTCCTAAAAACAGAGGTGGCTAACTTCACGGCACCCATGCAAATGGAAAATAGGTGGATGACTGCTTAATCATACACCAGTGCACTGTATGAACACGTACATAAATGCATGGAACTAGCCATACCCAACAGAACCACGACGCTCTCCTCCAAAAAAAGGAAGCCAATATGGTAGTCACTTGCCATTAACAAACTCTACAACTGAAGGAAGAAACTGTTGCAGAAAAAGTGAAATCCCAAGACTGGAAAAACTGCCTTATTAGCCTCAACAAAAAGTTGAGATCCCTCATCAAAACCTCTAAAGCTAGCTATGAAGGCAGAACTGCGGCAGACACTAAAAACAACCACAAAGCCTTCTACATTTGTATCAAGAATCTCCACTGCAATACCCAGATTTGCTCTAAGTTACTGCACAATAGTACCTCCTATACTAAGCCAACAGATATTGCCAACACACTGGCTGACAAATTCAGTGCAAACTTTACCTCTCTCTCTCCTCCTAAAGGACCAGTCACAATACTGGAAGAATGCCAGGCACCCACCATTACTGCAGCACAGGTTAAAGCTGCATTTTCCAAGGCCAAGAATGCAGCTTCCGTGAGACCTAACAATATCCCTGGCTGTGTTGTACATGAACTACAAAGTGAACTGGCACTACACCTGTGTGCACTGTTCAATCACAGCCTCACCTCAGTCTTTGTCCCTACGGAATAGAGCACTGCTACAGTCATCCCTCTCCATAAAGGGGGAGCGACTACAGACCCTGGGAAATTTCACCCCATTAGCCTGATGAGTCTGATATGTAAGGCTATGGAGTGCATCACCATGGACATAATTAACAAGGATATAGGGGAATCTCCAAACTCTGGATCCCATGCAATTTGGTTTTGTGAAGGGTAGATCATTCTTGTTCAACCTGGTTGACTTCTTTGAGTCAGTCACCAGAGCTGTGGATGAGGGCAAGGCAGTTCATACAGCCTACCTCGATCTGGCCAAGGCCTTTGCTACCATTCCCCACTCAGGAATTATTGATAGACTCACGAAACTAGACATCAACCCCTATATCACTAGGTGGGTTACAAATTGGCTCACAGATAGAACCCACAGTGTGAAAGTAGCAGACTCCAAGTCAGACTGCCGACCAGTCAAGAGTAGAGTCCCACAGGGATCAGTTCTGGGTCCTCTCTTGTTTGACATCTACTTCTCAGAAGTCCATGCCAACACTGAGAGACTCTGGCTGACCAAGTTCACCGACTATTGCAAGCTGGGAGCCATTAACTCACCAAGTAATGTAGACCTCCTACAGAAAGGCCTCACTGAGACCAACAACTGGTGTTGAAGCCATGGCCATAAGCTTAATACCAAAAAATGCATCGTCACTCCCTTTGGGAAAAGCTCATTTCCCACTAAGTGCCACATTGATGGTAGCCCACTGAACACTGAAGGCGTTATAAGAGATATGGGGACACAGGTTGACAGCAGCCTCTCCTTTGACCACCCACCACATTGCCACTGTGGTCAGAAAGTCCTTATGTGTGGCACATCTCATTACCAAGGGTTTTGCATCCAGGAAGAAAGAGGTCATCTCTCTCTACTCTTCCCTCCTTAGACCAATCATCGTGTATAATGCCCCATTTGGCATGTACCTCACTAAACACCTGCAACAGCTGGAAAGGCCGCAAAAGTACCTCACGAAGAGGATTCTAGGCCTTAAACACATGCCCTATGTGGACAGACTCAAAAAAACTCCAGCTTTTCTGTCTCATATCATCTATTAAGAGGCGAGCTCTGCTTGACTTACAAAGCCGTGTCTGACCCAGCCCTGTTAGAAATGTTACACCTAAAGCAATCCCAATTCCTCCACACCACACGCTCCAGAGACCTCAACCTCATTACCACAATCAAAAGAACATGCTGGAGGGACAGGTTCATAACCCAGAGACTGCCCATGCTCTGGAATAGATTTTCCCATACATGTCAAGCAGAGCACCTCACTGGCCCTTTTCAAGAGAAATCTTGAGTGGATGGGAAATAGGAAGTTCACCCCAGGGATCACTCCAGTGACTCTACTTGATAGAGGCACCGGGAACTAATGGCGGCATGATGCCAGGGCACTTCTATGGACTAGGCTTGTAAAGGCTTCAGGGCCATTGGCGTAGTACACACCTATGATCCTTTGTTGGAGAACAGTTTGTTATACCTAGATTGTTGAATTCTGAGATTTTTCTCAAGTTGTTAATGTCCTCCTCCAGAGATTTTTACCTTCATAATATTTAAAATTCCTAACTGATGATCAGGCTTATTCAAGACTGCTGGTTCAGAGGTAATGAAGTTGCTGTCTTAGGTGTTTTTCCTGTTGGCCATCATCTAGATCGTGTAGCTTTAGGCTGTTAGCGGCATTTGTGTGTATGCTTGTCTCTAGCTGCGTGTGCGTATGTGTGTGTGTATATATATATATATATATATATATATATATATGTGTGTGTGTGTGTGTATATGTGTGTGTGTATATATATATATATATGTATATATAGATATACACACACATACACACTATATACATACACATGGGTCTCTATCAGTTGACCTAGTTTTCAGAAACTCAAACTCCATATGGTCGAATTTTTGAAAACTCTAAGCTTTATGAATGGAGATTGCAGTACAGCGAGGATCAGGAAATTTCCCCTTTTTCACACTGTAGTGTGATCTCTGAGTTGGTATATATAGTTTGCAGGGGGCTTGCTCCCCTGAAAAAATGCAAACACCTTTATTGAATTGTCACTTGTGACATCGTGGCAAATTTACAGTCGTATAAAAGTAATCAAACTGTATTAACGTAACAAGCATTATACTTCACATATATTGCATTGCATCATATAACCTAAGCAATATTACATACGTGTTTCAATTCCTGCCTTTTTTTTTTTTTTTTTTTTTTTTAAACAAGAAACATAACCATCACATACTACACAGGCAATCGTACATTTATATAAATGGAAACAAACCACACCAACACAATCCTAGTCACAAGCATTTTACATCACAAACCGTACTGACACACACAAAGTAGCAAACATTATACATCACTTAATCTACCCAGTCTTTCTCATTCAAACATTACATAACTCATAGTCCTGCTGCCTTTCAGACCTCATTTCTCCCTTGTATGTATTGTTCCCATAATTACATTTTTTTCCTATATAGTTTGCTCCTACCCTTTTCTAAAGATCTCATTTCCAGTTGTTTTACCTCTGTTATATTCACTACTTCCAGTATAGTTGGTTTAGATTTTGATTTCTATTTTCTAGTAATTGCGTTTTTGGCAGCCACCATTATTAGACACAGCAAGGGTGTTCCATGTCTAGGTAATTCTGAATCTGTATCATAGCACAAAAAATTCATCACCATCGTCAGACCAATCTGCCCACGCAGCATCTCCGACAGTGCATCCCACAGGGAATCCTTAAAGTCTGCCAACTCACTGCACTCCCAAAAAATATGCTCCCAATTATCTCTGTCTTCCCCTTCACACATCCCTCCAACATTTACTGTTATGTTGATACATTTTAGTCAGTAACGCGGATGATCAACAGGTGTGTGAAATCAGCATTCTCCGAGGCTGGGAAATATACCCCCTTCCCAGAGTAGTGTGGTTTCAGTAGTAGTATGTATAATTAGCTGTGAGTACAGGGGAGTTTACCCCTACAAAAAAACATTGTTGTTGACTTTTTTTTGTATGTGAGAGGATTTTTCTGATGCATACGAGGCAGACTGTTTACATTTGTGTTGTCAACCTGTTGTAGTCACTACATCTATATATATATATATATATATATATATATATATATATATATATATATATATATATATAATATATGTGTGTGTGTTTGTGTGTGATATGTATGGGTCTTCTGTTTTTCATCAAAATTACACTTCACCGAATTGCAGATTAGCAATTCCACTCACCTGAAATTCCACTTGTGCGAAACTTTACTTTCCCGAAGTCCATTTCATCAACATATTTATTGTGCTGCTGGTACGGAGAGGCATGCAAGTGTATGGCTTTTATGTTCCTTCCCGTATACCGTACTTGTGAAGCCTGACAGATGAGAGGATAGTGTGAGCAGCAGTTGTAGGTGCCAAGTGCAGATTGCCCTACAGTACGCATCGGGGACTCCACCTATGTTATCACTGTAGTCCAATCTCAGAGTTGGTGTATGTGATGTGCAAGGGGTGCGGGGAGTGAAGGGGGGCTTGCCCCCCTGTAAAAATATTGTAGAATGTGTGTTTTGTGTTATATGTTCCATTATTGTTTTTTTCGCTGATGTGTCATTCGGAGAAGTGTAGTTTCACTAAAGTAAGGTTTTGGGTAAGTGGAATTGATTATCTGTGATTCAGTGGAATGTAATTTCAATGATAAAAACTAGACCTATATATATATTTATGGTTCCCCTTCACAATCCCGAATTACTGAATGCTCAGAATTCAGTAACTCAAGACTGTAAAGTCGAAAATGCAGAGGCGCGAATCTGCATAAGCGCATATTCAAATATCTCAAATTCGCACTTATGCATGTCAGCTACAGGATGGGAAGTGTGTGAGTTGGGATGTTTTACGGATGTGAAGGTAAGTGAGTGTATGTGTGTGTGTTTTGTAAGTTGTGCGTGTGGGTTAGAGTAGGGAGTGAGTGCGAGTGTTGGATGTGTCTATGTATGTGTGATGTGTTTGTGTGTGTGCGAGACAGTTTAAAATGTCTGCGTGTTTTTTTTTTTTTTTGTGCGTGTATTAGTGCGATCTCGGAGTTAGAATATATAAGTGGGGGTGGCGCAGGGAGGCTTGCCCCCCTGCGTACATATAGTGTAGGGCTTGTAGTTTATGTGGATTGTATGGTGTGCGTGTTGTGTGGTGTATGTGTTCTGTATGTTCGGGATTTTTTGTTTTCGTGCTTGTGGGTTTCAGGATTTTTGTTGGTTTGACTTTATAATTTCGAGTTACTGAATTTCGAGCATTCAGTAATTCGATATTATGAAGGGGAACCATATATATATATATATATATATATATATATATATATATATATGTTCACTTTATTATCCTGAAATCCTGAAATATCGAATTTCAGAATTTCGAGATCATAAAGCCGAAACCTTACAATCCCAAAACCCCAGAAGCGCAAATTTTAAAATCGCGAACACTGCACTAACCACACACCATACACACACTTCCCCGAACACACAAATACTCAAACCTACACTACATACAAGCTGCAGCTCCCCCCCACACACCCCCTACTTAAATATATTAACTCCAAGATCTCAATACACAGACACACACACGAAAAAACCACCACATGCCTACATTCCCCTCACACACACACACACATCACAGTCACAACACACACTGATACACACTAAAGCCCCTAACCAACACACTTACACGTAGATACTTACCTGAACTTCCACCTATCCATTCACAAACTGCAACACCAGAAGTGCCACTTCAACATCTCGTCGGGATTTTGAAATTCGCACTTCTGGTGTTTCGGTATTTAGAGCTTTCGGCTTTCTAATCGCGGGATTCTGAAATTCGATATTTCAGAATTTCGGGATTATATATTGGTCCCATATTTTTTTATTATTTATTTATTTTATTTTACATTTGTTGACCGGGCTAGTCTAACTAGATATATGTCCATTTTCAGTAGAGGCCCGGGGAGATAAGCTCCAAGAGAATTTAGTAACAAAAAAAAACGCTAGTACAATACATTAACAAAGGGTGGAAGCTCAATTACATAACTATTTAACAGACTTATCACATATACAAAGAAAATATCAATAAGACAAGGTCAGGTAAATAAAGAAACTAAATAAAAATCTAAAATTAAGAAAATATCAACAGGACAGGTCAGTTAAACATAGCAAGTCAAAGTTGTATATATTATAAAGGAATACTGGAGTTAGTACTGAGAGATTAGCAGGTAAACATAACCCAGTAATTAAGGGAAGGTTAATCAGGTTT
The DNA here is from genome assembly GCF_019279795.1 of Protopterus annectens. NCBI lineage: Eukaryota > Metazoa > Chordata > Ceratodontiformes > Protopteridae > Protopterus > Protopterus annectens. The sequence continues at coordinate 417,075,342 of NC_056751.1, forward strand.
AGAACAGGGGCATAACCAGTGTGTTCTAAGGTAAGGTTTCAGTTTATTTTTGAAAAGTGATAAAGAGGACAGTGATGCAAGTTCACTGGGAAGTAGGTTCCAGGATTTTCCAGCAGTATTAGAGAATAGAGAGTCACCAGCCATGTTGGATTTACATATACTGACAAGTAGTTTATTTGATGAACGTAAGGTATTAAGATTGTTATAGGGGGTAATGAGGGTAGATAGTATTGGAAGGTAAAGGATCTTGTGGTCAATGGTAAGTTGGTGAAATTGAAGCTGATTTTGTAGCTCAGGCCACCCTAGCTGTTTTAGATTAGTGCAGTGGTGAGTTCTAAAAGGATTTCCAGTAGCAAATTTGGCAATGTTGTAGGAGGAGGTTACCATTCTGTGGAGGTTATTTTTTGATAGATTATATATAGGTGAGGCATAGAGGAATGTAGACATTAGATGAGTGTGGGCGATAGTTGTTCTAGCTGCTGGAGTAAGGAAAGGTCTGATCCTATAGAGAGAGCCAAGTTTTCTATTTACAGTTTTAATTGTATTGTTGATATGGGTGTCAAAGTTGAGATTGTTGTCAGTTGTTATTCCAAGACGTTTGGTAGTAGGGTCAGAAGATATTAGAGTACCATTATTAGATATGACTGTGAACTCTATTGGAGAATACTTACATGTGGGAGTAAAGAACAAGAGTTTAGTTTTTTTGGGGTTCAGAAGGAGGCAACGTTGTGTAAACCATTGTTCTACTGTATTAAACACTTTTTGGGTTAGGGACTGCAGTTCGGATGAAGATGTGGCTGAGCATATTAGTGTGGAATCATCCGCATATTGTATGCAAGTAGCCTGAGGAATTACTAAGTGAAGGTCATTAATGAAAAGTGAAAATAGAAGAGGTCCCAGTATGGAGCCTTGAGGGACACCAAGGGTAATGGGGAGGTGGGTAGATAGATTATTATCCTATAGCACTGCCTGTTGTCTATTTTCTAAGTAGGATTGGAACCATTTTATAGCCAGTGCATCTAGGGAAAGGGATTTGAGGATATTTATAAGTATCTGGTGGTTAACCGTATCAAATGCTTTTGAAAGATCAATAAATAGTGCAGAGGAAAGCCTGTTATTGTTGTGGTTTTTATTAATGCAGTCAGTAAAGGATAAGAGGGCAGTGGTAGTACTGTGGAATGGACCAAATCCATGTTGACACTTGGAAAGTCGGTTATTTTGGATTACGTGGTCAAGTAGTTGACTATGGATGCATCTTTCCATACTTTTTGCCAAAGGTGAGAGTAAGGCTATTGGTCGATAGTTAGAAAATTCGTAAGAGTTGCCACCTTTATGTAGGGGGATAATGTGGGAGATTTTCCAGATAGCTGGGATTTGTCCTTTGCCTATGGTTCTGTTAATCAGGATGGAAATTGGATAGGCTATGGCTTTGGCAGCTTTTTGCAGATATTGTGCAGGTAGTTGATCAGCTGAGGGAGTGGATGGTTTAAGTTTTTGGATTAGGGTGAGAATTCATGATGTAGATACCGGCTGCAAGAGAAAAGGAGGGGGAGGGCTAGTATTAGAGGTTGTGAGAGTTGAGCTATCAGGTGATAGCTGATTTACAAGTGTTTGAACGGCCTCTGTGAAAGAAGTATTGAAGGTATTGGCAGTTTGCTTAGGATTCTCATGGTCAGAGCTTTGGGGGGTTGGTGTAATGGATTGACCTGGGTGGAGTAGTTTGTTAATGGCTGCCCAAAACGTTTGTGATTTCTTTTGGTGAGTTTGCTGGAGTTGTAAGTAAAAGTTCCCTTTGTCTGAGAGTATAGCTTTCTTTGTGTTATTTCTCAGCTGTCTAAATTTTTGTTGATCTACAGGGTTTTTAGAGGTACGCCATTTGGCCCAGACTTTATTTCTAAGTATGATTTTTTTGCTTGGTTTCTCTAGAAAGCCATGGGGCAGGTTTAGTCCTAATTCTGATAGATCGGGTTGGTGCATGGTGGTCAAGAATGGCTAGGAATTTAGAATTAAAGTATCTTACGGCTTCCTCAAGAGGGAGGTATTTAGTGGGAGACGAATCACATGCCCTAAGTTCTCTTTGGAAGAGATTGGGGTTAAAGTTTTTATTGGTTCGAGTTGTCTTGAAAGTGGTTGGGGAGGGTATATTAGTCTTATGCCTGATAATATAGGTGAGTGAGTGATTACTTACATCATCTGGGAGGGTCCCTACTTCATATAGTTGGAGATGATTGTTTGAGTATCCAGTCTAAGGTGCTTTCTTTCTTACTGGGTTTATTTATTCTAGTAGGGGAGGTGATGGTTTGAGAGAAAGCAAATAGGTTGATATGGTTATTATGGTGTTCAGTGCTGCAAGACTTCCAATCATTATTAAAGTCACCTAGAACTATAGTTTCTTGTGAGAAGTTTTGAGATAGGCAGCAAAGGATATCTTCTAGGGTGGTGGTGTTATTGCCAGGAGGAAGATAAATACAGATGATGTATATGGATTTGCTTGTATTGAGCTGAAGTTTAGAAATTAGGATTTCAGCGTTAGTGTCTTGAGGTGGTTTGTACTCAAATGCAGTGACTTGAAATTCTGTTTTATACAAGATAGCTACCCAACCTCCCTTCCTAGCTATACGGTCTTCTCTTATGGTATTATATCCGGGTGGGATGACTTCATTGTCTTTAGTCTTGGGTTTTAGCCAAGTTTCTGTCAAACATAGAATGTCAAAGGAGTGTACTTCTAAGAGAGCATGGAGGTGCACAACTTTGTTATTTATACTACGTATATTGAGGTGTGTTATAAAGAGGGAGTTAGGAGGTTTGGTAAGAGTAAGTTTTGTTGAGGGATTGAGGTTTTGGGGATGAGTGGTAGGAGTATTTGTTGGGCCTGGGTTTGGGTGAATATCTCCATCTGTTAATGAGTGGACTTGTATTCCATATCTAGGATTTGGGAATTTACTGAATAAGTTTAGAGACTTCCTAGCTTTTAGATAGGTATACCTAATATGGGCTAATCTATGATATTTTGCTAGTAGGTAGTTTGGTGTAGAAGTTATGTTTGCATGGATATTGGAGATAATTGGTGATGGTGTAGCAGTTTCCTTATAGGGGTAGTGAAATTGTAAATGTAATGGGTGTTCGTAGAAGGTAAGGAGGTAGGCTGCTGTAAGAGAGGGTAGAAGTATGACTAGAAGTAGTAGCTTTAAATATGCTGGGGTAGGGAGTTTAGACATTGGGATGATTTAGTTGCAAGGTGGAATGTAGGAGGTAAGAGAGTAATAAGTGTGTATGGAGAAAGGTGAGGGGTTATGGGGAAGTGGCAGGGAGTAGTTAGAGAAAGAGGGAATAGTTGTAGTAGCCTTTTACAGTTGATCCTTGAGGGTGGGTCACTAGGAATAGGGAGTGGTTAGCTGATGATTGGATACTTAGGGAAAGAGGGTGTGGTTATATAGTATAAGAGTAGGAGCACTGGAGGTGGGTGAAAATTGGGGGGAGGGTAAGGGAGTGGAGTGAGCCCGCAGGGCGAACGGTGCGGGTAGAGACAAGTGAAGGAGCAGTTCAAGAAAAACAATCAGCAAAACGCTGACTACTGAAGATAAGTTAGGTGAGGGAAAGTACAGAGATAAGTACTACAATGGTAGTGAAGTGTAGGAGGATAGGTAGGTGTTGACAGTTAAAATCCAGGGTGAAGTATGATAGTGTTGAGATCAAATAAAAGTATTCAGAAATGTAATTCAGTGATAGTATAAGACAGTGGGATAAGCATGAGATAGGAAGTATTGCAGAAGGGTGCTACCTAGTGGAGAGAAAGTCTATTACAAGGCAATTCTATATGGGAGCTAGCTGGTCTAGGACTAAGGAAGGAGATATTAAAGGTTAAAGAAGGGGGGGTTACAGTAATGGAAAGCAAATGTTAGGTGGTTTACAGGGTAGATATTGGGTAAAGGCTGCTGGCTGTCTTGGTTGGGGGCATGCTCTATAACCTCAGAAGCAGTAATTACAATTATAAGCTTTACTAACAGGTTTTAGGACACCACATACTTTCTTGCTTCCTTTGGTGTGAGGATACAGAGAATAGAAGGCAGTATGATGAGACCGCTGGTATTTGGAAGGGGTCCTTTATCACCAGGTGAGTAGATTCTAGAGACTAGTGCAGGATCAGCAAGTTGGAGAGGCAGATAAAATGGGGAGAGACAGAAAAAAACAGTTAAGTCATTCGTAATTTAGATCTAGCAATATTTCTTAAGAAGTTAAGTAAAACAGTTAAAACATTTATTCATTCTCTCAGCAATGAAGAAGCTAGAGGATATATAAACAGCTAGCTACTGCTATAGTACTATAATGTAGGTACCTATTATTTAAGCAAGACACTGCCTGAAGACTCCGGAGGACTGCGAGTCACTAGTCTGCAGTAAGCTGAATACATGGTATATAATGCATTAGTACTACTGGAAATCTCATTTTATCAGAACAATTAACATAGCAACTCTACAAGTATCAGGAACAGGTATATGATGTATGATGTAGGCCAGGTGGCAGGCACACCAAGATTCAACAGTAATATGTGCTTCATACAGTATTTTACAATATTACAGAAATAATCGCTACCACATTAGTACAAATAGGTACTACACTCTAGAATAAACACCAATGCTCACACACTCAAGCGTTTAGATTCGTACAGTCAACTGGGACGGTTACTTGCTTTTTGTGCCCATTGCTAGTTCTCTTAATAAAGGAGTATGCTTGCCTTATGGAGGACTCTATCAATATCAGCAATATAGTACTTTATGGCAGTTCCGCTTATAGCTGGTCACGCAGAATGGTGAGTAATGCCGCTAATATAGGGTTTCTTCAAGATACCTTCCAATACAAAGAGTCTTAAATAAGATACCTTCCAAAACGGAGGATCATCAGATATAAATAACTAGGTTCTGCATGACTTATAAAGCACTACATTTACAAAACCGCTAGGCTTGTTCTCAGTTTAAATGCAGATAAACTGTTGTACTCTAGCATTTAGCCATTTAGTACTTAGACATTGCTACATTTGCAGAGCTGTTAGGCTTGCTTGCTGTTTATCTAGTAAAGGAACTGTTAGACACTAGCGTTTGGCTGTTGAGTACCCGCTAGATGAATTAGGAGGCCTCAGCAGTTCCACGTAGGTAGCGCTATTAAAATTAGGCGTTCCACGATTACGATGAACCAGTAAAAACAAAACAAGTGGTACAGACCGAGTTAATTACCGTTTAAACACAGTACTATGTTTTGAAGCTAAACATCAGGTTTAGTGAAGAAATGCTACAGGTTACTGCTTGCCGAGGTCAGAGATGCTGGGACCGCGAACGGACAGCAGCCAGGGGAAAATCCAAATAATAAAGATGGCGTCCCAAGGGACCATGGGTATTTAAGGGATATGAGGGGATATAAGGCAGAGAGGGGTGGAGAGAAGGTGAAAGCAGGTACAGCCGGGAGGGGCTAAGCAGATCAAAAGTTAAGAAGCCTGGTGGATGGGAAAGAAGAGAGAGAAGTTACAAGGAAAGGCAAGTAGGAAAAGAAGAAGTAGGAACAGATAGAAGCTTAGAGACAGGGAGCTGTAGGGCAGGGATAAGGATGAAAGTGTACAGGGGAGTGGAGGTGGTTATTAGCAGCGGTATACTAGAGTCAGAGACAAGTGAAGGAGCAGTTCAAGAAAAACAATCAGCAAAATACTGACTACTGAAGGTAAGTCAGGTGAGGGAAAGTACAGAGATAAGTACTACAATGGTAGTGAAGTGTAGGAGGATAGGTAGGTGTTGACCGTTAAAATCCAGGGTGAAGTATGATAGTGTTGAGATCAAATAAGTCTTCAGAAATGTAATTCAGTGATAGTATAAGACAGTGGGATAAGCATGAGATAGGAAGGATTGGAGAAGGGTGCTACCTAGTGGAGAGAAAGTCTATTACAAGGCAATTATATATGGGAGCTAGCTGGTCTAGGACTAAGGAAGTAGATATTAAGGGTTAAAGGGGGGGGTTATAATAATGGAAAGTAAATGTTAGGTGGTTTACAGGGTAGATAGTGGCTGCTGGCTGTCTTGGTTGGGGGCATGCTGTATAACCTCAGAAGCAGTAATTACAATTTTAAGCTTTACTAACAGGTTTTAGGACACCACATACTTTCTTGCTTCCTTTAGTGTGAGGATACAGGGAATAGAAGGCAGTATGATGAGACCGCTGGTATTTGGAAGGGGTCCTTTATCATCAGGTGGGTAGATTCTACAGACTAGAGCAGGATCAGCAAGTTGGAGAGCAGGGTACGAGGTCAGAGATGCTGGGGACCGCGAACGGACAGCAGCCAGGGGAAAATCCAGATAATAAAGATGCATACATATATATATATATATATATATATATATATATATATGTGTGTGTGTGTGTGTATGTGTATGTGTATGTATATATATATATATATATATATATATATATATATATATATATATATATATATATATATATATATATATATATATATATATATATATATATATATATGGGTTCACTTCAATTCACTGAACTTTCAATTCACTGGCTTTCATTTCACTGACACCATTTCACTGAAATTCATTTCACTGAAACTTCATTTAACTGAAAGTTCATTTCACTGACAACTATAATTAGCAGTAAAATGGAATATTCCCCCTTCCCCACTGTAGTGCGACCCTGGAGTTAGAATATATAGTTAGGGGGTGTGGGGGGCGCAGCCCCCCACTTCATTTCATATGATATTCTTACATTTTGATATAATATTGCTTAGTAAAAGAAAAGTAAGTGGGGGGCTGCGCCCCCCCACCCCCCTAACTATATATTCTAACTCCAGGGTCGCACTACAGTGGGGAAGGGGGCATATTCCATTTACTTTGTAATAATACTTGTCAGTGAAATGAAGTTTCAGTGAAATGAAGTTTCAGTGAAATGAAGTTTCAGTGAAATGAAGTTTCAGTGAAATGAAGTTTCAGTGAAATGAAGTTTCAGTGAAATGAAGTTTCAGTGAAATGAAGTTTCAGTGAAATGAAGTTTCAGTGAAATGAAGTTTCAGTGAAATGAAAGTCAGTGAATTGAAAGTTCAGTGAATTGAAGTGAATCCACATATATATATATATATATATATATATATATATACATATATATATATGTGTGTGTGTGTGTGTGTGTGTGTATATATATATATATATATATATATGTGTGTGTGTGTGTGTGTGTGTGTGTGTGTGTGTGTGTGTGTGTGTAAAATGTCTGTGCGTATGCATAGATAGATATAGAAATACTTGTATATTTTCTTTCTAGGAGGATCAGGTGTCCATTAGAATTAAACCAAATTTCCATCCAAAATCAGTTTCCAGATTGCCCATTTATCTCAATATTGTTATTTGGGCAAAAACCAAAGAGGGTAAAGGCTGCTGGCTGTCTTGGTTGGGGGCATGCTCTTTCTTACTTTGGATGTTCATTTTCAGTCCAGATTTTACCTGAAGCAGGTTCATGTGTTTTGCAAGGTGAAAGAGGAGTTTGCTAACCCCTCTGTCCATTGAACAAAGAAAATAGTTCTCAGGCAACACTACACTTCTTGTGATTTGTTTATCATGTTACCTTTTGCCATCAGTCTGTGAACTGCTGATTGGAAAAAGCTGCTGTCAGAACTCTAGTCACTTAGGAGAATGGCTGCTTCTATTACTTCAGAAATATCTTTTTATGGTCATTGGTGCTGTGGAGTTTTGGTCTTCCGTTCAGTTTCAGACGTCACTGGACCACGTTAGGTCTTCTACTGTACCTTAGTACTTCAACACTTAGGTTTCAGAGTTTTCTTCTTTGCTGTCTTCTGGCTGCATCCTCCCTGTTTGTTTTAATTGCTATGGAATTTAGCTCATCCATCATCCATTTGTGGATGATTCTTAATTTTGGATATAATAAATAAATAATATTCTTAACCATATCAGCTAATCTAAGAATTTTTTCCTTCTTTGCCAGCGATGTTTACCACTCAGTATTGACTCTCTGTGCTGGGATAACACCTCTGTCTGGATGCTACTGTTAGAGCTCACTACAGATTGGGAAGCATGTATTTTACATATCTTTATAAGGTATCAGATCTGCATTTATTTTTCTTTATTTGCAGTAAGAGTGCTCACTCAGTGGTTGGGAGTGTACTGTCAGGCGCACTGGCTAGGTATGATGTCCTTGTTTGTAGAATGTTATATCTGAGTGTGCCGGCATTGGATGCTTATGCTTATAAGCACAGAAGCTTTAAAGGAGGAAAAATGACTGATTGGAATGGGAGAATTAACTCAGTCATAGACTTAGTGAAGAAATCTCTGAGTTTTTACTGTAGCATTTGCTCTGTATATCAGTTTTTTCAGAAGTAATCCATTTATTCGAGCATCTGCTGTTCAGACATTTCTGGTGGCATAGAAAGGTGAATCCTTGACTCGCTGGTGGAATGATTTCATTTAACTGCTTGGACACTGGATGGAGCTGACCATGGAGGGTGGGAATGAGCAGCTGCTGCCATCCCACCTGTCTTGGGTGGAGAGAATTAGCTCTGGTTTATCACTTGGATAACATTTGCTGGGGAGAACTACGTGGTGCACCTGTGGAGCATATACCTTTGAGCTTGCTTTGCCAGTGTGCATTTTCATGTAGCCAAGGAAGCATACACGGGTATGTTACCTTTGATAAGGCAGCAGCAGCGAAGCTCTAAAGAGCCACAATTATGGGGATGCTTCACAGGGAGGTTGAAGAGCACTACAGGACTTTCCCGGTAAACAAATGTCAAGCTTACAAACTTAGAAAGTCAGTAAGGTTGCTATTAGGTTTACGTACCACTCAACTTTTTTTTTTTTTGTAATTATTGCCAATTGTCTTTTTATTGTATTTTGGAGCTTTTCTCCCCAGGTCTCAGCTGAAAATGGACTTCTAGTCCAGTCAAGCTTCTCCCGTAACATGTCAAATATGCACAGTGGCTGGTCTGTGGAAAATTGTGTTACATGAGTCCGGTCCTTGGTGCAAAAAACATTGGAGACCTCTGTTGTAGAATGTAAGGTTCTGTTTTGGCTTTTGCTATTTAACTTGATTTTTCTGTAAGTGCACTGGAGTGTAAGATTGCATGCTATCTGCTTATGACATTCCACATTCAGAAGTGATGAGTCACGACATTCCTTCAAATAGATAAAGTTCCTTTGCATTTTCAGCTGTTGTAGTTTGAGAAATTCACAGAGATAACTACCCTTGTCATTGAGGTGTTTATTATATTTTTGTAGTATAAGGACCACCCTGATTGTACTCCAAGAGGGAAAGTGGGCTGAAATAGCTTAGTTATGGGTTAAAAAAAGCATTGACATTGTAATGAACTTGAATATGTCTTTTTACTGACATTTTAAAGATAAATGTGTTACGCTCTTCCCCTAATGTGAGACTGTGTCATAACAGCACTTAACAGTTGATGTTAAGCACTTTACAGTTGGGTCTCATGCTAGTGCAGAACTGCACAATGCCAACTGGCAAAGAGCAGTGGCAGAAGGTAAAGCAGTTTCATTCCTGATTGATGCCCATTCTCTCTACTGTCCCAGAGTTTCCCTAATATTTTTGCCTTGTCCCTTGCAAGTTTGTGATTTTTTAGTCGGTCAGTAATGGCAGACATTAGAGTTTCATACAACTTATTGTTCAGAAAGTACATGCTAAATAAGCCAAAACTTGTTATTTTTTAACCTTTTTTAGTGAATTTGAGCAGTATGTAAAACTGTCCCTGATTTTGATCCTTTGTCTTTCACCCCCTTACTATTTTCGTATTTGTGCAGAATGTTTAAGCAAATAGTTTGACATGAATGCTGCTCGTCTGTCTGTTAGCAGCAGGAGCGCTTAGTACTTTTACCATCTTTCAAACCTAAACAATGAGTAAAAAGGTCACACAGATAAACCAAAAAGTAAAAACTAAAAGAAAAATGTAGCCAAGTTATAGTTTCCACTGTGTGATTCCTTAAACCTCATGTATTAGAGGCACATGGGATATATGCAAATGACCTTTTAAGGACATAAGGTGTTTCAGCTATATGGCAGTTCTGAATGCCCATGAATTTTTTTTTTAAGTTGTTACGGACAAATTCAAGCCAACAAAGCCAAACCCCACTAACTGCGGACATGCATGTTTCAGCCTTCCCATGGCCTCATCAGCACAGCATAAGTGGACTGTATGCTGTGCTGATTAAGCCATGGGAAGGCTGAAACATGCATGTCCCCAGCTAGTGGGGTTTGGCTTTGTTGGCCTGAATTTGTCCATAACAGACTTAAAAAGAAAAAAGCCATGTGCATTCAGAACTGCCATATAGCTGAAACACCTGATGTCCTTAAAGGGTCATTTGCATATATCCCATGTGCCTCAAATACAAGAGTTTTAAGGAATCAAACAGTGGAAACTCTAGCTTAACTAGATTTTTCTTTTCGTTTTTACATCTTTCAAACCTGGTAAAGCACTTTCTGCTGCTACACTTTCTTGTTCATTTTTCCTGTAAATGGTAGTACATGGAGTAAATAAAGCTCTCTGTACTATAAAGGATTTTAACAAATTCTGTGATCATAACCCTTATGTTTTATTGACATGAATGCCAAGGTGTAACTCAAGTTCTGCTCTTCAGCTGAATTTCTTGGCTACCATTTGTCAAATACATAACCAGCTACAATTAGTATTTCAGAGCATTTTAAGGGAGTCGCTGTTGTTTTAATGTGAATTCCAGACTATTGTTTGTACATGTGTGCATTTTAAGGATCATTATTGTAGGAAGTCATATATATTATGGATTGGAAGGTCAACCAGCGGTAGTAGTCATTGTTTCATCAGCTATCTTCAGCAGTCGACCAATTTTTAGCATGTTGTAGGGCTTATGGTTGCAGTTATCTTGCCATGGCCATTGGAGGGTAGTCCAGTGTTAAAAAGGCAGCCTAATAGTTGCTGGTCATTATTTTAGATCTGTTTTTTTTTTTACATTTAATTTTGTGAGTAAATGATGTCCTCTGAGAAAGTCCCAAATTAGTTGTCTTGTAGCCATCAGATCCCCCTTAAAGATGTGTTTTAAAGGTGAGATAGTTAGACTCAGTTGTCCCTTTTTCAGTCATGACTAGTTACTGTCAGTACAAAACAAGTTCACATTTTAAAAGTAGCAATACAAAATAAAGTTGCCGAAGCCCAATCAGCCAGTCTGTCAACATCTTCAGGTTGAGTACAGAGTAGAACTAATACTTCTAGGAGAGCAAGTCATAACTACCTTCTGCTATTTAGTGGCAAAGTAACAGATGTATTTTGATTAAGCAAAAAGACAGAATTTTAGCTATTGAAGTAATTTCTCACTGTTTATTGTGATAGAATTTCAGATTTTTGTACAAGGATGAGAATGAATGAATGGTACAGCAAAGGGAAGACCCTGGAGGAGAGAAAATGTTGGAGTAAAAACAAGGTGGCTAGGAGTAAATTCAAAAGATTCACCCTGTGGTGCAGGGATGGAGAATGATTTATTTGCAAGAATCTGAAGACCCCATTACGATGTGTGATCTGTGATGAAGTAGGCAAACAGTGTTTTTTTTTTTTCCTGGTGGAAGGCAGTGGTCTTCTCTAGGTGATGGAATAAAGACTGTATGACATATTTTGTTTAGAGTTTAGTTAATATGTAAATTAGCATTGGTAAAGAGGCTCCAGATGATAGTGTTTGTCTGTACTGACTAGTAGACATAACAATACTTTTGTTTTTTCCTCCAGTGACAGACTTTCCTGATTTGGTGATGGAATTGTGAACCCTGTAACGGGTTCTAAGACAAAGTGACCAACGGTCCTGTTTTTTTCCGGGACATTCCCAGTTTGGAAGTCTGTGTCCCAGAATCCCAAATGTTGTCTATGAGATGCAGAAATGTCCCGGTTTAGTCTGAAATGGCCCTGAGTGATTGACTCACTCACATGCTCACTAGCAGATGATTGAATGAGCAACAGGTTATTATGTGCAGGAAACTCTGAAACTGTAACATCATTCTCAGGCTGAACCCGCTGAGTCAGTAGTAGCTGTACCATAAAAAAATCGTTTTTTGTTGCCATTACGTGTTCCTCTTTAAGAACAGTTGCGCGCACACACACACACACACACACACACACACACACACCTGACCTGTCATCATTCCCATCATGTCTCATCTTGTAACTTACTTGTTCTTCCTTTCCACCGGCCTGCCTGCATGCGATTTTAGGGCTTCAGCAGCTGATGTTCTACTATTCTAGGCAGCCGAGAAGTGGAAGTGAAGAAAGAAAATTAACTAACCCGTTTTCTTGTAGTTCAGGTATGTATGTGTGCGTGTGTGTGTGTGTGTGTGTGTGTGTGTGTGAGAGAGAGAGAGAGAGAGAGAGAGAGAGCGATGTGTGTGAGTGAATGCAGGCATATGAATGAAGAAGTGACCGTGTGTATGAGAGATGGGAAGTGTGACAGTTATGTCTGAGTGAATGGAGTGCAGGTATGAATGAGGAAGTGACTGTGTGTATGTATGAGAGATTGGGAGAGTGAGAGCGATGTGTGAGTGAATGGAATGCAGGTATGAAATGAACAGACTGTGTGTATGAGAGATCGGGAGAGTGAGAATGATGTGTGAGTGAATGGAATGCGAAGGTATGAATGAACAGACTGTGTGTATGAGAGATCGGGAGAGTGAGAATGATATGTGTGTGAATGGAATGAGGTATGAATGAGGAAGTGACTGTGTGCATGTATGAGAGATCGGGAGAGTGAGAGCAATGTGTGAGTGATTGGAATGCAGGTATGAATGAACAGACTGTGTATGAGAGATCGGAAGTGTGAGAACAATGTGTGAGTGAATGGAATGCAGGTATGAATGAACACGCTGTGTATGAGAGATTGAAGTATGACAGCGATGTGTGAGTGAATGGAATGCATGTTTGGATGAACAGAGACTCTGTATGAGAGATCGGGAGAGTGAGAATTGTGTGAGTGAATGGAATGCAGGTGTGAATGAACAGACAGTGTATGAGAAGTGTGATAGCAATGTGTGAGTGAATGGAATGCAGGTAATGAAATGACTGTGCGTCAGTCGAGTTTCTGTTAGAATGTAGCCTTGGTCAGGTAGGGTGTGTTAAAGGATGCAGAAAAAAAAAGTTGAAAATCAAGACTGAATTTTTCTTTTAATGATGATTTTTGTTCAGGCCATCACTGAAAGAAAGTTTATTTTTAAAAATGTAAAATGCACCTCAGAAGCATACAGAACCCCCAGCTTAATGCATTTGTTTCCTCCATGCATCATCTTTTCCAGTTGTTTGTCTTATTTATTTCCTTATGTCCTGAGAGAAGGCAGTTGCATTTTGCTTGACTTTGAATATGTTTTTTTAGTAGTGAACAGAATTTTTGGTATCAGGAGGTTTCTTTAATAGGTGTGGGAAGGGTTCACGGAGTTTAGAGCCTAGAATGGAGAAGCAATGGTCAGTACAACAAAGAAAGGCTGGATTTTCAGGTTGGACAAAGGGGTTCTTAGTGGTTATGAATATAGAAGGAAAATTGTCTTATGAGTTTTGTAGCTAAATGGGAAAGTGATCATTTAGAAGTTTGAGTAGTTGTGAGATGAGTCAGTGGTTTGATCATTTTTGGACTGCAAACCATTTAGCTTTTCCATGGGTTTTGCAGTGGAGTTCATGATTTTGATAGAAGGTGATGAACTGGCAGATATTTTACTGGAAATGCTTTCACTAGTTCAAGCATTCCTTTTGGATACTGCAGCTATTATTGGGAGACGGTATTCTAGCTGAGAGGACACACACGCACACGCACACACACACACACACACACACGTTTTTGGACACTGCACAATATTTTGTATATTTATTTATTTCAGCCATATATTGTTTGGACTTTCTGTTGTGGCTTGGGCTTGAGATTGTCATCTGCACTTGTTCCTGTATGAAACTGTTAACCTGATTTCTTTCAGAGGAAGGACCTCACCTCATTTTAAAAACTTGTTGTTGCTGCTTTGGATTGTCATCTAGTTTGATGCTCTGTTTCTGCATTAACCAGATAGTTATTGATGAATGGCTGCGTACTGTAGCTGTTGTCTGATTATTTCAGATTGCTGCTAAGGTGTCACTTCACTTTTAGGTTTGAATACTTGCATTTGACATCTGATCAATGAAATCTAATTATTTTCTTCTTATCCTGTTTGGAAACAGGTATCACTCTCTTACTTTGACTCTTGTTTGTGTCTATTAAATGGGTCCTTGCAGAAGAAATGTTTTACCTGCTGTTCCTGTCAGCTGTACTACTACTGAGAGAATTTCATTTAGATTGTTTACACATTCGCATTACTGCATTGCTATTGTCTTCACTTGTTTCCTAGTCACAGCTAGCTTTCGATTGTTTGACTTGTAATCAGTTTGAAAGAGACTGAATTTGATATGAACTGGGAACACGTTTCCCACAAGTCAAGCAGGAATTTTTAATTTACTATGGGCTTTTATGTTGTGTGTTTTGATGTTCTTCATTCCACATTGCTGCAGTCCTAACTATTGGGTAGTCCGCTGTCCAGTCGGCCCGAATACCAAAGTATATGGCTGACGTCGGTCACGGCGCATTAGACTGACGTCAGTACGTCAGGGTACTAATGCGCATGACTGACGCCATATCCTCAGTCTTTTTTGCCGCATGGTCCGATGCAGAAGCAGTTTTTGCGAGTGCAGGTTGGCGTTCTGAAAGTTTCTGAAGTCAGAGTTTCAGACCGAATCAAAGTTGGCTAAGTACCCCGTTGGGGAATATTTTGGTTTTTTCTTGCCTCAGTATTTAACCGGATGTCAGAAAAAGTGAATAACTGTATTTCTTGTGGGAAACAGATACCTCATAGGGATTACCATACTTTGTGTATACCTTGTTTAGGGCCTGAGCACGACGTTGTTGGATGCCGCTCTTGTGCTAGATTTAACAAACGCACTATTAAGAGAAGGTTAGACTGTGCCAGGTTAGTGTTTGGGAAGCGTTGTAATTATAAAATGCCGCCGGATGCTCCGGCCCGCTTCAGCCAAAAGCGCAAGGACAAAGCAGGAAGCCTAGAATGGAAGAACCGACAGTCCCGGCGTCGGTTCTTTAGAAGGCTCAGTGGAGCCGGAGGTTCTGCCAGGAGTTTCTTTGGAGTCTCAGGGAGAAACTTTACTGTTACAGGATGTGTCCTCTCAGGAAGTAGGCCAGGCTGAAGGGGCTTCTCAGGTGGCTGTTCTTCCCTCTCTTCCTAAGGTGGTTAAGGCCTCGCCTTCTGTTTCTAAGGCTTCTTTAAGAGGCAGGCCTACTTTAGCTTCAGTGGGGGTTTCTCCGAGTGTTTCAGGGTCTTTGCCTAAGAAGCATATGCTAAAAATGGCAGAGGATTTGATTACAATGATTAGAGGTTCTATGCCCCCTCCTGATAAGAGGCCTAGGGTGGAACCTGAGTTTGAGAGTTTTGAGCAATGTTCGGAGGCTTCTGAGTCTTCGGCTGAGGACTTGCAGGAGTATCCTCCTTATTCTGATTCTGATGTGGATGATTCTACTCCTTCAGCTTCGCCTCCTGAGGATTTTTCTTTTTCAGAGACTCTGCATTCCATGAGGGAGCATTTTAAATGGGAAGGTCAAGATTTCTCTGATTCCAGGAAGAGGCTTAGAGAATTCTTGTTTTACCCCAGCATAGGCCTTTAGCTATACCTCCTGTTCTGAATGTGGTAGAAGATGTTTTGCAGAGGCTTCACTAAATCCTGATTCTTTGCCTCCTGCCCCAGTTAAACCGGATAGGTACTATAGGGTGCCTGACGCCCATAAGTATCTTTTTAAGAGTCCTAGGGCAGACCCAGAAACTGTCTCTCAGGGGCCTAAAGGTGTGAAGGCTTCTGTGGTTAAAAATCCTGTTCCTCCTGATAAAGAGGCAAGGGCTTTGGATAGATGGGGAAAGAAAGTGTACACTTCTTCCACTTTAGCCATGAGGGCGTTGAATTGTCAGTTTCATATGTTAAAATATCAGAATTATCTCCTTTCACAATTGAAGTCTAAGGTGGATGCTCTAGCTGAAGGTATTGAGTGTAAAGAGTTGCAGGATTTAGTTCATGTTTCTGAACAAGTGGGAAAGCATTCCTTGCAGTGTGGTTTTGATGCTGTGCAGGCCTCCTCGAGGGTGGCTGCCACTGGTTCTGTTCTTCGTAGGCACGCCTGGTTGAGAGATCAGAACTTAGCTGAGCATGTTAAGACAAGGATTTTGGATGCTCCTTTACAGTCTGATGTGTTGTTTGGTTCGCCTGTGGAAGCAGTTTTAAAGAAAATGGAGGACAAGGCTAAGTCTATGCAAACTGTTAAGGATTTTTTGCAGGTGCAGCCTCTGAAGTTTAGTAGAAATTGGCCTACTAAGGGGTGGACTTATCCTGCTTATGATTCCCAGTCTAGGGGTAGGTCTAGACGTGGTAGGGGCAGAGCTCAAGGTTCTTTTAGGCCTAGGACAGGGAGTTCACCTGCTCAGACTTCTGGTGAGGGCAGGGGTCAGTCCTTTCGTAAGCAGACCCAATGACCTGCCTTTTCAGCTGCCAGTACATTCTCGCCTGGCAGCACCTCTGGGAGGAAGGCTGTCTCTTTTCAAAGAAAATTGGGATTTAATTACCCAAGACAGATGGGTTCTGGATATCATTCACCACGGTTACAGGTTTTATTTCCATACCTTGCCTCCTTTCAAAGGCATGCCAGACATTCCTCCTCTACAAAGAACAGAGGCTCACAAGCAAATTTCTCTGTTGCTCCAAATAGGGGCCATTCAGTCAGTTCCTGTGCCAGAAAGGGGCCTAGGATTTTATTCTCGCCTGTTCCTAGTACCAAAGAAGGGGAACACGTGGAGACCAATTTTGGATTTATCTATCCTCAACACTTATCTGGACATTCCCAAGTTCAAAATGTTGACGTTACAACAGCTTTTACCTCTGCTGGGCAAAGATCACTGGATGGTAACTTTAGATCTCAAGGAAGCTTACCTTCATGTGCCTATAAGACTACGTTGCAGGAAGTATCTGCGATTTCGAGCTGGAAATTCTCATTATCAGTTCTCTGCATTGCCCTTTGGCTTATCTACTGCGCCCAGAGTATTCACAAAGGTTCTGGCTCCAGTGATAGCTTACTTCAGGCTAAAAGGAATTCAAATCTATCCTTACTTGGACGACTGCCTGATTCTGGCTCAAGAAAAGGAAGACCTTTTACAGCATTTGGAATATGTCATAGCAGTGCTAAGATGCCTAGGGTATTCTGTGAACGAAATAAAGTCCAGTCTAGTACCCTCTCAAGACATGTGCTTTCTGGGTGTGAGACTGAATACAGCAGCCCAGATGGCCTTTTTAACCCCGGACAAACAACAGAATCTTTCCAGTTACTTCCATCAACTATCTCTTCAGTCCGGGCTGACTGCAAGGACAGTCCTTCAAGCCTTAGGGTTCATGGCATCTTGTATTCTGGTGCTTCCCAATGCCAAACTGCATATGAGGAAGCTACAATGGTATCTCAAAAATCTATGGACACAGCACTGCCAGGATTTGGACACTGTCATTCAAATAATACCTTGCATTCAAAAGGAATTTTTGTGGTGGGCTCAGGAATGTCACCTAAACAAGGGACTCTCTGTGACCCGGCCAGAGGAGAGTCAGATTCTAACGACAGATGCCTCAGACATTGCTTGGGAGCTCATCTAAATGGAAAGTGGATACAAGACAAGTGGCCTGCCAGACTACAGCATCTACATATCAACATGAAAGAGATGTTAGCAGTCCAGTTTGCATTAATGGCTTTCAAGGAGTTACTTCTTCCAGGGCAGGTGTTGATTCTAACAGACAACACAACTGTCATGTGGTACATCAACAAACAAGGGGAACACATTCTTACCCATTGTGCAGGCAAGCAATGATTTTATGGGAGACTGCGCTCAGCTTGCAACTAACTCTTCAGGCAAGGTTTCTGCCGGGAGCACAGAACTCCTTAGCAGATGTGTTAAGCAGACAAATCATGGATCCCCACGAGTGGAAACTGGATCTTCATGTATTTCAAAAATTGACAGTGTCATGGGGAACTCCAGACATAGATCTGTTCGCTTCTCCACTAAACCACCAGCTGCCAAAGTTTTGCACGAAGGATTTCATCACACAGCTTGGAAAGTGGATGCTCTTTCTTTCAGTTGGAAAAATCTTCATGTGTATGCTTTTCCACCTCTGCCTCTTCTCCCAAAGGTGCTTCTAAAGGTCAGACAAGACGAGCCAAGGATGATTTTAATAGCTCCAGATTGGCCTCTGCAGCACTGGTACCCATTACTGAGGAGTCTGGTAAGGAAGCCTCCATGGCCTTTACCCTTGATTCCACACCTGTTGTCTCAGAGGGACGGTCATCTGCTCAATGTCAAGCTTCACTCTCTTCATCTAACAGCCTGGCATATTCTGTTTTGAAAGACAGCAGGTCTCAACTTCCTCAACAAGTTTTAAATGTGATTATGGAAGCCAGAAGACCTAGTACAAGGAAAGTGTACGCAGAAAAATGGAAGAGATTTTTATTTTGGACTGCAGCAAAGAATTTGGTGATTTCTGAGCCTAATTTGAGTGTGGCTCTTCAATATCTTACTGAGTTATTGGACAAAGGTTTGTCTTTCTCTTCCATTAAGATTCATGCTGCAGCAATTTCAGCTCACTATGATTGTGACCCACCATTGTTTTCACATCCTTTGTTCAAGCAATTTCTTAGAGGGGCAAAGAATATAAGACCCCCACGTAGAGCTCCTACTCCTGCTTGGGATCTCAATTTTGTGTTGGAGAAACTTACTCTACAACCTTTTGAGCCTGCGGCTACTGCTGAACTGAAATACTTGTCATGGAAGACTGCTTTTTTGTTGGCCATTACTTCTGCAAGAAGGGTTTCTGAGTTACAGGCCCTTATGGCGGTTGAGCCTTTTGATTTTTCATAAGGATAGGGTATCATTACGTACTAATCCTTCCTTTATGCCTAAGGTGGTTTCTAGTGTGGCTTTAAACCAAACTATTCATTTGCCTACTTTCTATGCAGATCCCCAAAATAAAGGGGAAAAGATTTTGCACACTTTAGATGTACACAGGCAATTGCGTTATTATTTAAGCAGAACTAAGGATTTTAGGCAGTCTCAGCAGTTGTTTGTTTCTTTTGCTTTGAGTTCGAGGGCAAGCCTGTGTCAAAACAAACTATTTCTAGGTGGATTGGGTTTTGCATTGCATTTTGTTATTCCCATCATGGTAAGGAGATTCCAGCTGGGATTAGGCCTCATTCCACTAGGGCTACTGCCACTTCAACAGCATTTCTAAGGGGTGGCAACTAAGGATATTCTGGAGGCAGCTACTTGGAGTTCAGTGCATACTTTCTCTAAGCATTACCACCTTCCTCTCTATTCTAAGTCTAGGGCTGGTTTTGCCACAGCTATTTTGCAAGGCATATTATCAGCTCCTGCTTCCTTATGATTTGCCAGCCTCCCTTACCTCTGCTTTGGGATTCTACCCAATAGTTAGGACTGCAGCAATGTGGAATGAAGAACATAGTACAGTTTTGTACCTACCATAAATGTAGATGTTCGAGGATCCACATTGCTGCAGTCCAATTTACCCTCCCTCCTTCCCTCTGTGTTTAGGGGTGGTTGTGTAGGTGAGGTTATATTCTGGTACCTTTGTATATATTGTATATATTTTTGGTGCAGGTATGTTTGGTGTTTTTGGTTTTGGCCTTGTCTTTTTAGGGTCTTCTGACATCTGGGGCAAGAAAAGACTGAGGATATGGCGTCGGTCATGCGCATTAGTACCCTGACGTACTGACGTCAGTCTAATGCGCCGTGACCGACGTCAGCCATATACTTTGGTATTCGGGCCGACTGGACAGCGGACTACCCAATAGTTAGGACTGCAGCAATGTGGATCCTCGAACATCTACATTTATGGTAGGTACAAAACTGTACTTTTTATGCATTGAAGTTTGCAAATCACCTTGATGTGGTAATTATTTTTAAATAAAATATTAATTGCCCATTTCAGCTTTTGTAAGCTACAGATACGATATTTCAGTCAGCTTTAATTTTCAGCACAGTCAGGAAAGAACAAAATTTTTATTTATTTGTTTATCCTTGTTGGTTGGGTCAGTGCCACTAGCCTAGTGGCCTGTATTTGGGGGGATGCTGAAATGTGTCAAGTTAAGTGTTATATTGGCAACATGACTGTTGGAGAAGTCTAGAACAAGTGTCAATAAGTAAAATTTACCAGTTAACCGACTGTAATTAAGTCCAGTTTTATCACTTCAAATTTTCAAGGTGAATAGAACGTTCTCAGAAGAATAAAAGGAGATATTGTCTCAGATTTTCTTTCCATCTGTCTCAGAAAAAAAAGTTAATTAAAAAGAGTAAAATGTGAAAGTCTGAAGATGAATGAAAAGAAGAACAGATGCTGAAATATTTAAAGGAATGGACTATGGAAAAAATGTGATTGAAATATACCTCCTGGGCATACAGTATAATGTGGTAATGGCAGACTACAGTAGGAAACATGAATGGGGAGAGCTAGAATTTATACAGAAGAGGAGGAATATTGCAACATCAGAAAAATGTAATAACATAAAACAAATGAACAAGGAATACAGATGTGAAGGTATGAAATGGGGTATGTTCAGCCTAGCTTAGGTAGAACATCTTCAGTGCAGTTAACTAAATATGCTGGATATTACAGTACATAGTACAACTTTTAATATGTTCTAATCTTGAGCTGAATCATCAGAAGCATTCTTATGACTTAGTCTGTAAAATAATTTATTACAACGGTGCATTCAGTTTTGTAATGTCTGCATAATTTGCTTCAGCAGCACTAATAAATATTATACCATGACCCCCCCCAAAACGTGCACGCTGATTGGCCAGCGTGCCCATTGTAAATCGAGTTATACTAATGGAAAAAGGTCCGTCGCCTGGACTTTTTCCTATTAGTATAACTTGTTTTTTTAAAACACTGTCTCGCTATGTTAAATGGGTTTAACATAGCGAGACAGCTTTAAAATAAGCAACGGAGATCTCCGTTGCTTATTTTAAAGCTGTCTCGCCATGTTAAACCCATTTAACATAGCGAGACAGTGTTTAACGAGAAAGCAAGATCTCCGTTGCTTTTTATGTCGCTATGTTAAATGAGTTTAACATAGCGAGACAGTTAAAATAAGCAACGGACATCTCCGTTGCTTATTTTAAAACTGTCTCTCTATGTTAAACTCATTTTACATAACTTAACACTAAAAAAGCAACGGAGATCTTGCTTTCTCCGTTTTTTACAACTCTGATGTACCGCAGGTGCGCAGTACATCAGAACTGCCGGATGCCAGACATCTGCGGAAGGGCAGCAAACAGGCATTATACTATGCCATTATTTAAGAAAAGTAATAGTTTCTTTACTTAAATAATGTCATGGTATAATAGCAATAACCCACTTCTGGGTGTGGGTAATGCTAAATTTACCCACGGTTGGCTTTGGTCCCTTGGGACCAAACCACGCCAACTGTGGGTAAATTTAGCATTACCCACACCCAGGCGTGGTTTATTGCTATAATATCCACCCTCCTTTTATCCTCTAACTTTTGTCAGGTAAATAGGTTACAGGAATGTATTTTAAATTCCCTCCAGAATGTCTGCTAATGGTTTTGGTAACTTAATCTGCATTTGATATCAGTGGCTCCAACATCCATTTTGGCTACTTCACTTGACTTGGTTGGCTGCCACAATGTACTTTCTTAGTGATAAACATCCTGTATTTGATTTCTTGGCACATGCTATGTTTACGTGTATAAAGAGGAATAGATGAAAGCCATCTAGGGGTTGCTTTACTGATGGTATCCAACTAAATTTAAGCTGAGGTGAAATATTGATTTGCTGACTTGTACAGACCTTAAAATCTTTGGGGAGAGCTTAAATTACAGACATGATTATATTTGAGGAAGGTGAGGTCCCAGAAATCTATTTTTGATCCGATATCCTGTAGTAAATATTAGCAAGAAGCAGAGAGTGCAGAACTCTCCTAGATGATCTGATTTGGTTTCAACAAGCACATGAAAAATGGCTTCTGCTGCTTCCCAGAAATGCATTTTATAACTGACTATGAGGCCCTCTTGGTGAATGGTGGCACAGTGGTGCACAGGTTAGCATAGTCAACTCACAGCAAGAGGTTCTCTGGTTTGATTCTCGGCCGGGGTGCCTTCTATGTGGAGCCTGCATGTTCTACCTGCATTCGTGTGGGTTTCCTCTGGGTGCTTCGCTTTCCTCCCACATTCCAAAGACATGCGTCTGTAACATTTCTCCCCAGCCTCCTCTGAAAATGGGCTCTGTCAGTTTACCATGCAATGGCATTATTAAGTCTGAAAATATTGGTATAGAACTTTAGATAAAGTTAACTGCAGATTTTGTTTTAGTTTAGTTGTAGCACTTCTGAATTCTAGTCATATATTTAATCCCGTCATGGTGAACATTTCCATGTTTGTTGTGTTACATTTAAAATGACAGCCATTATCATCTCATTCCCCAATAATTATATATTCTTAATAAATATGACAAATAATAATTGAACAATTTTCAAGTTCGTGTTATAGACTCTAGATACGTCCCATGAATATAAACTAAGAAACCTAGTAAGGGCCAAGTTACTTCATCATTATTGGTAAAAATTGTAGAATAATTGTATTACCCCTCAAAATAGATCATCGCAACAGTAGATGAAGACAAAGTGAGGCAAAATAAAGAGGAAAGTGGAGGTTCACAGAAAAATAATTTACTATGGCTCTTCTTTTGTAGTTTGATTTCTCATAGGTGAATAGGTGGTTACTAGGCTGTTGGATCATAAAGCCATTTTAAGCCTACACAAGCTTACCCCAAATGTACCAAAATATTGCAAATGTGTGTCAGTACCCAAAGGAATTTTACATTTATAATATAGGCTTATACACATCAAGCTTTCAAAGGCTGCCCCTGTCCATTAGGGACAGTGGTGCCAAACCAGGGGTAAATTTGCAATTTCCCTTCCATTGTTCTGAGTTACATTTGAATAGGGTTAGGACTACACTTTGCTTCAAATGGATGGGAAGTCTGTTTTATTGAAAGGGTTATCTTTGAGACACACTCCTGTTCCTCCAACATGTCCTGTTTATGTCACAGATGAGGTTTAAGCCCTTAGAATGGGCATTTCTAATGCTGTTTATCTGGCTGATGTGCAGCAAATCTATCATTGTGGGATCAGAGAATAACTTGTAGGCTTGACTTAGGTCATAGGCATCAATCTGCAGTCTATAGTAGACCAACTACAGGGATAGGGCTTTGAGATGGTCCGCATAGGACTTTTTCTTTACTCCCTGTATTCTTTTTGTGAATAACCTCTGTAAATGACTGGAAACTATTCTATTAGGCTCCAGTCATCATTTATGTCACTACTAGCCTTCAGAATAATAGGGACAAATCTCAACAGAATCAGGAACAATCAGGGACACTTTTTTTAAAATATCAGTGCTGTTAACTTGAGATTTTAACAGAATAAGAACATGCAAATTAATATACATTTTCTAAAGTAAAAGAAGTCTGTATTTATTAAGTGTAACTCACCACCATGTCTCCAAAAGTCACCAGTTTTTGGAGGGATTAAGAGGGACAGAAAAGAGCTAAAATTTGTGTCAAAATTAGGGGTAGTTGAGAGGTAATGCATTGAAGTGTTATTATTTTTGGAGTAGTACTGGATGATAATTTTGGATGCCTCTGGCTTTGAGCTTGATGTTTTACCTTTCAGCTCTGTTGCAGCAATGCCGAAACGAAAGTGTATATTTAATGATTAGCTGCAGAAGAAGTTTGAATATATTGAGTAGAAGAACTGAACATGATGTAACATGCACACAGTGCGGCAGTAATTTCTTAGTAGCTCACGGGGGTCGATCTGATATTAATAATCATTTGCAGTCTGAAAAGCACAACCGGGTTATTACAGGCAAGGCATCCAAAGGGAACCTGTTGAACTTTTTTCCTACATAGGTCGGCAACTTCCCAGGATCTCCAGCGAGCAGCAGCGGAAGGTGTCTCTGCCTACCACACACTAAAACACGGTCACAGTTGCAGGTCAATGGATTGCACTAGCAAACTCATAAAACATCTTTATGACAAGACTCTCAGTTCAGCAAGGACAAAAACTGAAGCAATTGAAACTGATTGCATTGCTCTTTTTGCTCTGGAAGAGATTGGAAAAGATTTGGATTCCACACCGTACATTTCAATTTCTGCAGACACATCGAACCACCAGGCAACAAAAATCCTCCCTATCATGATCCAATATTTTGTTCCATCGAAGGGTATTCAGGTGAAGTTGTTTGATGTGCATGAATTACCGGGTGAAACTACAGACATCTTATCGACCGAGATTACAGACACTCTTGGCAACTTTAACGTGTTGCAGAAAGTCATAGCATTTTCCGCTGACAACACAAATGCAAACTTTGGTGGTGCTGAGCATCGTGGGACAAAAAATGTGTATGTGAATTTGAAGAAGTGTCTTGGTCACACTGAATTGGTTGGCGTCAGTTGCAGTGCACACATTTTACACAGAGCAATGCAGACTGGAGCTGACTGCTTGCCATTTGATGTTGAACAAATTGTTTGCCTGATTTACCATTGTTTTTCAATTTACACAGTCAGAGTAGAAAAGCTGAAAGCTTTTTGTGAATTTGCTGGTGTAGAATACAAGAAGCTTCTTGGCTACACGAAAACAAGATGGTTAGCCCTGATGCCTGCAATTGAACGCATTTTGCTTATTTTTGAAGGGCTGAAGTCATAATGTGAAGTTGTTCAATCACGCCGTTCATTCTTTACTGATGGATATGGCCGTATGCAAAGCTCGAGGCCAAGCCCCTATCCCATGATGAACTGTGAATTACCTCAGATCTAGTTTGCCGCGACATTTGATCGGAGGCTCCAGTGCAAGCTCAGGCCAGTACTATTTTCAAAACTATAGCAGTTATTTCTATAATATTGTTACTAAACTCTCTTAAATAGTTTTATAGTTAGGTAGTTCATTTTATAGCTTCTTAAAAGCTTCCCTTTTCCTTGTGTGATTAGTAATTTTTCATATATCAGCCTCCTGTGTTTTGGCCTAGCTTTTTCTGCTGTGGGTTTTTGTATATCTGCATATATATATATATATATATATATATATATATATATATATATATATATATATATATATATATCTTTAACTATAATTGGCCTTAGTTTAGTAAATAGTTGTTAACTTTCAATTCGTATCAGGCTCGTTTTTTCTGTGTGCGAGTCAGAGCCTAGTAGCTTACTAATATTTGGTGTTACTTTTTTCTTAGGCTTCTTTGCGTGTGTGTTGTTATAGCCTAGGGTATTGCTGATTTTCAGCTCTGTGATGTCCTTCAAGGATGCATCTGCAGTCATAACATATGGGTTGTCCTGCCTCAGGCAGCCCTCGGTCGGCCCGATTCCAAAGTCTGGGTCTGGCCTCGGCTGATGTCGCACTTCACCCGACGTCATAGCTGCTAGGGTATAAAGGCATCAGCCGACGCCATTTTCCCCAGTCTTTCTTGCCGCGCGGTGCCCGAAGCAGAAGCTGTTCGCAAGTGCCGGTCGGTCAGATCCAGAGATTTCAGCTACCGAAGACTTCTAAAAAAGCTAAGTACCCCGTTGGGGACTCTTTCTTGCCTCAGCCGATGTCAGACAAAATAAATAATTGTTTAACTTGTGGGAAACAAATACCTCATAAGGATTTCCACTCTTATTGCCTTCCTTGCTTAGGCCCAGACCACGACGTATCAGCTTGTTTAGCCTGTGCCTCCTTCAACCGACGGACACTTAGACGGCGGTCGGAGTTTGCACAAGAGTTTTTTGGTTCAGCCTTTGCATATAAAATGCCGTCGGAGACTCCGACTACACATTTAGCTAAAAAGCGCAAGGAAAAGGACCGACACTCGCGGCCCGCGGTTTCAGCTGAAACCACGGTTAGGCCTACCACGAGTGTCTCGGTTTCGGCTGAAACCGAATTCTCGGTCCTCCCTTTGGCCGCTAGCATACCTCCGACAACCGAGGCCTCAGAGGCCCCGGCTGAGTCTGCTACAGAAATTCAAACCGAAGAAGCAGGCACTCAAGATTTGTCCGACACCATCCCGTTGGACATCTCTACTCCTGCATGTGGGGCAGCTAGACCCCCTGCTTCTATGTCTATTAAGGCCTTCTCCCGGGCCAAAGCAGCAAAACTTTCCAAGGCCTTGCCTGCAAAAGCTCCTCACAGGCCTGCCTCAAGTTCTCAGATTCTCAGCCTTGCTGAGGACCTCATTTCTTTAATCAGGGGATCCCAACCTCACCCAGACAGGGCCTCTCAACCCCCTCCTGAAAAAAGGCCTAGGACTGAACCCCCTGAAGCTGTTTCCTTTGACTACTCCTCGGATGGATCAGATTTACCTGACCATCAGGAAGGTCCATACTCACCTTATGAGGATTCGGATGCAGAAGACTCCATTCCCTCTGCCTCTCCCCCAGAGGAATTTTCTTTTGGGGAAACTCTACATTCAATGAGGGAACATTTCCAATGGCAGGGTCAGGATTTTTCTGACTCTAGAAAAAGGCTAAGGACTTTTTTACATTTACCACAGCATAGGCCTTTAGCCATAACCACCTGTACTATCAGTTGTTGATGATGCATACAATGATGCCTGCTCAGCCCCTGATTCTCTTCCCCCGGCCCCTGCCAAACCTGATAGATATTACAGGGTCCCGGATTCTCATTTCCACTTGTACAAGGCCCACGCTGCAGACCCAGAAACCATTTCTCAGGGCCCTAAGGGTGTTGCAGCTGCCTCTGCCAAAAACCCCCTCTCCTCTGAAAGAGAATCAAGAGCATTAGAGAGATGGGGTAAAAAGGTTTATATATCTGCTACTCTTTCTGCCAGGGCTTTAAACTGTCAATTTCACATGATACAGTACCAGGAATTTTTGTTAGATCAGCTGAATAAAAAGCTTTCTTCTCCTAAATCTTTAGACCGTAAGTCCCTTCAGGAGTTGGTACACAATTCTCAGCAGGTCAGTAATCATTTTTTAAAATGTGGCTATGATGCACTGGAGGCTTCATTTAGACCACATCGGAGCCATGGTGCCTTCGAGGCCATGAGGAGAGCCTTGTCCCCCAAGACATCCTCGACTTCAGGCCTTGCTTCCTCATCCCCCAAACTGCCTGTGTCTGCTTCCATCGTCCAGGTTAGGCGTAGAGATCCAGAGCCTCAGGTAGCCCCATAGGGTGCCCCCTGCTCTTCCGAGCCTTCCCCAGAAGTTCCCACTGAGGAGGTTCCCAGGAAGAGATTGAGCAAGAGGAGACACTTGGTCACCCCACAGGAGTCTTAACATCTGACACTGACTTGGATGAGTCAGAAGGGTCCCTGCGGTCCCCCTCTGAGGATATCTCCTTTGCTGAGATACTCAAGATCCTTAGGCAGAGGGGTGATTGGCGGTCCAAAAGCCCTACTGAGGATGAGTCGGTTCTCCTGAAGACTTTTGCGTCAACCTTCCTCCTCTTGGGTGTCTCCTCCCTTCGATGAGCTCATGCAGTTAGTCTCTCGGAGGGCGTGGAAATCACTGGAGTCCATGGAGCCTGTTCCTAGGAGGTCTAATAAGTTTATATCAGCTCCAACAGATAAAACCTTCTTGTCCAAAGGTTTCCCTGTTGATGCCGTGGTGGTGTGGCAGCCAACAAAAAGAAAATGTCTGAGACTTCCTCGTCTATTCATCCTCCTAATAGAGAGTCTAGGATCATGGATAGATATGGGACACGCATGTTTAGTTCAGCAACTTTTACTCTCCACTCACTGAACTACTTAACCCATTTCACTAGCTTGCAAAGAGATCTCCTTAAGGAGTTGGGAGATACTCTTCAGGGTACTGTAGCTGCAGGGGCCTCTGACAAAGTTACTGCCCAGCTTGCTATCCTAAATTCTATTGTCAACTCATCCGTGCGTCTCACATATGCAGCTGATGGAACGAGTAGGGCAGCGGGTACAGGAATCGCTCTCAGAAGATATTCCTCGATGTGCTTGTGTTCCTTCATGGAGCTCTTTAAGTCTTCCTTCGTAAACACCCCTTTTGATGGCTCATTCCTTTTTTGGCCTAAAGTGAAGGAAACTTTGATCAAGTGTGAACATGAGGGAAAGACTCTGCCTGCTGTCGGAGTCTGTTTTTCCACCCCTACTCAGCCTTATCCCAAAGGCCAAAGGGGAGGAAAAATGTGGTTCTGGAAAGCCCAAGGAGCCTTTCAAGACACACGTGATGAACCCCCCCCTCTAGGGGCAGAGGAGGGGGTAATGGTGGAAGACGCCGCCCTCGCGGCAGAGGGGGTGCGCAACATCAAGGTGACAGAGATCACTTCTCTGATCAATCCTACCAGTGCTCATGAAAGGAGGCCCGACTGTCCCGCTCTGGAGGCAGTCAGAGGTCACTTATCTTTGTATCCAGACGCCTGGCAAGAAATAACAAGAAATAACAAAAGACAGCTGGGTACAAAGTATCATTTCCAGAGGGTACTTCATACCATTCGCAACCCCCCCCCCCCCATCCATAAGGAAAATCCTGGACGCTCCACCCAGTTGCAGGGAACAAGCAACCATAGAGGTCCACCAAGTTGCTAGAAAAAAAAGTCATCCAGCCAGTCCCAGCACACCAAACAGGATCCGGAACTTACTCAAGGTTCTTTTTGGTTCCAAAGAAAACAGGGGACTGGTGACCCATTTTGGACCTCAGCAGACTCCACCAATATGTGAAGAAAGAGAAGCTCTGGATGGTCACTCTCCAGTCTATACTTCCCTTCTTAGGGGAAAGACAATTGGATGTGCTTGATAGATCTCAAGGATGCGTACTACCACATAAAAATGGCCAGGCCATCCAGAGATCACCTGATTTTCCGGCTGGGAGCCAATCATTATTAATTTCGAGCTCTGCCCTTTGGTCTCACTACAGCCCCCAGAGTGTTCACCAAATACATGGCAGTGGTCACGGCTCACCTGAAGTGTCTAGGATTCCAGGTGTTTCCGTACCTAGGCGATTAGTTCCTTACCGCCACCACCAGGCATCAACTGATTCAGGCAAGGGAATACACTCTGACACTCTGCAATCATTTAGGCATTACAGTCAACTCAGAAAAGTCTGCCTTGTCACCATCGTAGCATATCGTTTTTATTGGGGCAGAGCTAGACACTTCAACCACCACTCTAAGACTACCAATCGAAAGAATCTTCTTTCTTCGTCAGCATGTCAGCACATTGGTATTGAAAAAGAGCACCAGCTTCAGAAGTTCTGAAAATATTGAGTTTGATGGCTGCAGCAATCCTAGCCATACCATTAACAAGAATTTGTTGTTTGTGTTTTTCAGCTTTTTCCTGGTTAGGGCTCGCCACAGCGGAACTCCGGTCCGCTAATGATTGGTAGTGGATTTTTATGTACCGGGTTACCAGCCCTGACGCACAACCTTCAACGAAGGCATGCCCCATTCACGTATGCCTCCACACAGAAGACGCTCTAGCTGAGAACTGAATGGGACAACGTCTTGCTATGAGGCGACAATGCTACCGCAGCACCACCACCGCAGTATATACCATTAACAAGAATGCATATACAAATTCTTCAATAGCTGTTGTTCACTCAATGGTCTTACCAGGAACTTCCAGTGGATCATACAATTTTGATTATGAACTCTTGCAAGAAAGATCTCCAGTGGTGGTTGACATCTCTTCACGTCACCATAGGATGCTTCTTTGTGTTACCCCCTCCAGTAGCCACTGTGACCACGGACACTTCCCTGATAGGGTGGGGGGGAGGCATTTTCAGGGAAAGATTGCCCAAGGCACATGGACAGATCAAGAGTCACATTTGCATATCAATGTTCTGGAGATGAGAGCAGTACTTCTGGCATTGCAGTACTTCCAGGACTCTCTTCCCCTAGGAACGATTGCAGTTCAGACAGACAGTATGTCAGTAGTCTGGTACTTGAACAAGCAGGGGGGAACCAAGTCTTACCTCCTTTGCCGAGAAGTCCCTCATAGTTTAGCAGTGGGCTGTTTCCCCCCAGCGCTTTCTGTTAGCAATGCACATCCCGGGGAGATCCAACATGTTAGCAGACAAACTGAGCAGGGCAATCTTGTTGCCGCATGAGTGGTCCCTCAAGAAAGAGATTGCGGACAGGATTTTCCGCAAATGGGGCCAGCCGCATCAACATGAAATGCAGAAGCTATTTTGCCCTGATTCCTCCTCCGGGAGAAGTCCATAGAGACGCACTCGTACACGATTGGCCCCCGGGTCTCTTCTATGCTTTTCCACCAATCGCATTGATACCCAAAGTTCTACAGAAAACAAAATCCCTAGGAAGGACCATCATTCTTATAGCCCCTCATTGGCCTCGCAGATTTGGTTTCCATTCCTTCAACATCATCTCTCGGAGGATCCCTGGATTCTGGACCCAGTAGCAGACCTTCTGACACATCTGTCGGGGGACCTCCATTCTTCTCTGCAGTCACTGAAGCTGACAGCTTGGCTGCTCCAGTTCCCCTCATAGCCAGGCTTCATAACATCTCCAATGAGACAAAACAGATCCTTTTGTCTTCTCACAAGCCGTCCACTAGAAGATTATATCTTAAAGAGATTTTCCATATGGGCCTCTAAGCAGAACATTGATCCTTACCAAGCCCCCTTGACATCCATACTAGAATTCTTGACTATGACCTTTAATAAAGGAGCGGCAGCCACAACAGCTCGGTTTCAGTTGGCTGCTATATCTAACTTTCATCTCGGGATTGACAGGCTAAATATCATGTCCCACAAGTTATCCAAGGCTTTTCTCAAGGGAACATTTCGTATGAGACCTCCAGGGAAAACTCCCTAGTCTCCATGGAATCTAGATTTTATGCTGTCTCATATAATCCTTCCCCTGTTTGAAGCAGCATCATCTTGTGACCTCAAATATTTGTTGTGGAAAACCATTTTTCTGGTAGCTATTACCTCTGCCTGCAGAGTGTCAGAATGTCAAGCTTTATCTTTCAGCCCACCTTATTTGATTTTTCATGCTGACAAAGTATCTCTTAGGACAAACCCCTCTTTTTTTGCCCAGAGTTTGTTCAGAAACTAATATCAACCAAGTCATTGAGTTACCAGTTTTCTTCCCTAATCATTGAGTTACCAGTTTTCTTCCCTAATCATTCCAATAAGTTTGAGTATATGCTGCACAAACCTGATATTCACCGACAGCTCAGATTTTATTTGGATAGAACAAAAGGTTTCAGGAAATCAGATCAACTATTCGTTTCATTCTCTGAAGCCAGAAAAGGTAGACCAGTGGCTAAAACAATTCTGTCTAAATGGTTATCTGATTGTATCACCTTTGTGTACTCAGCTGCTAATATGCCTTTGCAGCACAAGATTAAAGCTCACTCAACCAGAGCAGTTTCTACATCCTCTGCGTTCCAAGCCAGATTGCCCCTTGATAACATTTGTGCAGCAGCCACTTGGTCTAAACCTCATACCTTTATCACACATTACAAAGTTGATAAGGCCTCCAGGGACGGGCCTTCTTTTGGGTCTACGGTTCTGAAGAATGTACTCCGATCTGAGGTAATTCACAGTGCATCTTGGGGGATAGGGGCTTGGCCTTGAGCTACTGGAAGACCTCGAGCTTTGCAGGCTCCGAACCCATCAGTAAAGAATGAAGGTGAAATGAACAACTCACATGGAACGTTATGGTGAGTACATAGCTTCTTATTTTATGACATTATGCCCAACCTTCAATGAAGGCACACCCATTTATGCATGCATGTCGTTCGAAAGACATGAGTGGCGTAAATGGGCGTGCCTTCGTTGAAGGTTGGGCATCGAGCTGGCACCTTGGCGTTTCGTAAAAAAATCTACTGCCAATCATTAGCGGACCGGAGTTCCGCTGTGGCGACCCCTTACCGGGAAAAAGCCGAAAGACAAACAACCACATTGCCCAACAGTTATTCAGGCATTCTTCGAGAATTCTGTGTCAGAAGAGTGGATGTATTTTGTTCACTGTCAGACAAGTCATTTCAACAGATCAGTTACAAAGATACAGTCTCAAATGAACACAGCCATGGAAGTCCATAATGAGGTTTCAAACCTCAAGGCATCTTTGCAGGCTCGAAGAGATTAAGGTTTTCTTGGAATGGAGACAAAGCGAACGCTGAACAAACTAGAGAAAGAAGGAGATGTGACAAAGCAACATGTCCAAGATTTTGTCAGCAAAGCGGTGTTCTATAACACATGCATTGAGTACATTGAAACATGGGACCATTCAGATGATGTTAATAAGCTCTCGTTTGTGTTACTCAGGAAGACGCCTACTTGGAGTGAAGTTGAAACAGCCAATAAGATGGTCTACAACACTGCTGGAAGATGCAGCCCAGCAGATGAAAATCGACTATTTGATCAAACTACTTGTCTTGCTAAATACACTACTCCACAGGTGATAGGATAATGAACACAGTCTGGTACTGAAACTGGCCAGAGATGGTGGAAGTATTTGAACATTTCAGATTGACTATGATGCAATATTGCAATTAGTTCAGTTTGCGTTGACGCTACCCTTTACCAACGCACTCATTGAGCATGTCTTTTCCTTGATGAATGATATGTGGACTGATGCCAAAATGCAACTCACAACTGCAACTCACAACTGAAACACAAAAAAAATTTGTGGAGTTAATTCAGTTTCATAGGGGCAATCCTTTTTACTCCTTAACCTGGGTTTCAAAGTGTGATGACTCCCTCACCAGATGTTCCAAGTCAAGTTTCACCTGTCAGTGCCAGGAGGTGAAACCTGGGTTTACTATCAAAATGTCCGAACAATGACTGTTGGGATGTCGAACACCGATATTCCGAAATGCAAAATCACGCCCGCGTTTGACCCCATGGTAGCACTTGTTTTGTGGTGTAGCGGTCAGAAATGTCGACATTTCGGTGTTTTAGGTTGATATCTTGAGGAATCTGCATTACAGCTTTCGCATAAAGGAGTTCACAGTATGTACATTCGACGATGGGCGATCGACATTTTGATAGTAAACCGAAACCTGCTTGATTTCTTTCACTCCGCAAGCCATGTTCTCTAGGGAATCTCTAAGAAAAAGAAGGCTGTTCATCATTCCCACTGTCCCAGTGTAATTTTGAGTTATCTGACAAGGTAACCCAGTACTGGCCAGCTTTCAAATGCTCGTACCCCCACCCCACACTCACACACGCTCTGTCTCTCTCTCTCTCTCTCTCATCCTGTGACTGCTAATTGGCTGAGCATATCCTAAGATAGAAACCATCAGTTATCACAGGAATCAAGTTTTCAGTCTATTTCTACCATCCAAAGAAGTTCTCTGACTCACTGATTTTTCTTGCCCCATTTGGAGACCCATGTCCTATCATTTTGTTATTAGATTTAGTGTTCTCTTTTATTTTATGTTTATTTAAAAATATATATTTTAATATTTTACTTCTGTCAGTGTGTACAGTAATTCCTGTGGGAATTACTGCTTTTAGCAGTGTTTATTTAGCTTCTTTCTTTGACATATGCTTGGTTTACTGTTTCTGGGTAAACCTCAAGTATTTCTTTCAGAAGTGCAGTGTATAAGTTTGTGCCATAAGACATCGGGGCTGTTTTGTGCAGCCAGAACCTCAAATTAATCTCATCTCTCTTTACTCATTACTCTACTTTATTTTCATGTTTTGACAGGAAAATATTGCAGAACTTGGATCTTTTTTCAGCATTTACTCAGTATTTAATATATGTACGACTCTGCTGTGTGTGTTTTTACATTTGATTACAATTTTACTTTGAATTAAGTTATTTGAATGCACGGTTGAAATTTTGCACACTGTGACAAGAAAATATAGTTTTAATTGCTATCAAACATTATTTTATGGCAGTTTAATGTAAAGTGTTATGATTAACACTGGTTTTGACACATTTGTTGCTTTGGTGTTTGTACTTTGTGTACTGGAAATTTTTTAACTTCTGTCAGTTGTAAAAGAATCTGAACTCATTTCAAACATTTTTTTCTGATAATATAGTTTGTGATAATAGTATAGTTTGTCAGAGGTTTGTTATGTGGTGGCATATGTATTGCTAGAAACTTTTAGTGAATATTGTAATACATTATTCAGTATAGTCAGTTTATTATGCTGACTGGTGTTTTCTCCCCTGACTTGATGGATCCTGACTGTGGTACTGCCCCCCCCCCCCCCCCCCCCCAGCAATCAAATCCAGTTGCACGGTTTGCACTTAAAAATTAAAAACAAAAATTTGACTTAGCCTTTGGTTACTGATTTTGTCGGGGTGAGTGCTCAGCCTGGAAATTGCTTACGTTTTGCCCCATCTCCCTGTAGTGTAGCTTTGCTGACCAATATGGGTTGGGGGTTTGACACAACCTCTAGGGCTTTTCCAGCAACTGTCTCAAATATGGAGGAACCAAACTGTAGGTGCAGGAATAGCCCAGGTAACAGACCCCTTGCCAGACATAATACAATGTCCCAGAAATTTTATCTACTAGTGAAGTTCACAAGAAAAAAAAAATAGAAACTTTATCATCCAGCTGATGATCAGATAATAGATGTTTATTAGGCTGATGTAGTTTTCTTGGCTAAGAGTGTTTTGCAGACAGCTAATTTTGATGGTTGTGTTTCCATATATGGCTCCAGTGCTAGTCTGGCTAGAAACCTTTCTGTTGTTTCAGAGAATGAGGAATCTGATGAGGACAATAGTGATTTCTTAGTTGACACTAACTCAAGTCACTGTGATTCTTCAGAAGGCGAACCTGAGCTTAACTCCAGTGTTTGGTTTTTCTTGGATGATTGCTAGATTCAGTGATGATTTTGCTTAGGAGCAGTTGGAAACTACCCCAGAGGTAGGCCGGTGTATGCAACCTTAGAGGACAAGATGCCCAATTTTGTAGCTATCCGGCCTCTCTTGCTAGCCTTGAAAGATTTTTATAAAGCTGGCAACAGGGCACCATTATGTATTCCAGCAGTCCCTAAAAAGTCTTAGGAGTAATGTAGGGTCTCCTCAAATATGAAAGGTCTCTTTTCTCATTTATTTATTTATGTATTTATTTTATTTATTTCATTTGTTAACCGGGTAGTGTCCGGCTGGGCCCGAAGCCCATTTTCAGCAGAGACCCGGGGAGAAAAGCTCCAAAGTGGATTACAATAGTATTTGCATATGACATATACAAGTTACAATTAATTGTAGGACATACACAGAAATACCAATTACAAGTTATTACAGTAGTGTTAGAAAAAAGAAATCAGGAAGTAACAAAGTTAGACATATTAAAATATTGATATAAGTAATTGTCAAAGTATATCAAGCATTGTCCATTCTCCATACTTCATACTATTCTTCCGGAATTCTTTTGGGAGAACAATTCAAAGAAGGCAGGGGATGCTGACAAAGTCTGGAAAATGGGTAAATATTTGTGGGTACAGATGTTTAGCCTGGGGTAGTACAGGAGCAGAGCCTATGTTTAGAGAAATGTTCTTTAAGGGTCTTTTTAAATGATAGTGCGTTATCGATGGTGAGAATATGCTGTGGAAAAGAGTTCCATTGCTTGGCTATGGCATGAGAGAATAGGAAGATGCCATAAGCGTTTTGGGCTTTACTAATTTTTAACAATATTTTTTCAGCAGATCTATGGGATGTTAGGTTACTACAGAGTTGGACTAGGTCTGATAGAGCTGGGCAGCTGTCAGGCTTGTATATGACTGTGTGTGGGTGGTTAGTACTTAAGTCAGGGAGAGATGTGGGAGCTCTAGGTAGTTTAGTCGATTTAATGCAGTACAGTGGTGAGATCTGTAAGACTGATTTGAAGTGAATTTTGCAATTTTGTTATAGCAGGATTCAAGGCTATTTAGGTCAGATATGTGAAGGTTGATAAATGGGGGTGGCCGCGGTGGTGCAGTGGTTAGCGTTGCCACCTTACGGCAAGAGGTTCTCTGGTTCGATCCTCGGCTGGTGTGCCTTCTGTGTGGAGTCTGCATGTCCTCCCTGTGGTCGCGTGGGTTTCCTCCGGGTGCTCCAGTTTCCTCTCACATCCCAAAGACATGCTGTAGGTGGATTGAACACTCTAAATTGGCCCTAGGTATGAATGTGTGTGTGTGTGTGTGTGTGTGTGTGTGTGTGTGTGTGTGTGTGTGTGTGTGTGTGTGTGTGTGCGCGTGTGCGCGTGTGCCGTCTGTGGAAGGTTGAGTGCCGGGCTGGCAACAACGCGACACCGTAAAACTCCACTGCCAATCATGAGTGGACAGGTGATCCGCTGTGGCGACCCCTAACCGGGAAAAGCCGAAAGAAGAAGATGTGAAGGTTTATAAATATTTGAGAGCAATATAGAAGGGAAGATAATAGATGGGTTCGAGCAGTAGCGAGTCTGGCTTGGTCAGTAAGAAATGGTTTTGCTCTGTAGAATGAACCCAATTTGGCATGCACCTTTTTAATGGTTAGAGCAAGGTGTTTATCAAACCTAAGTTCTCTATCAAGTGTAACACCAAGAAGTTTTGTATGTTCTACTGGCTCTATTATGGTACCATTGGAAGAGGAAATAAAGATAGGAAGTAGATTTTTAGATGTTCGGTTTTGGTGGAAGACCATAAGCTTCATTTTTTGGGGGGTTAAGTGTAAGTTGATGGAGTGTTAGAGAGATTTCTATACTGTGGAGGGCTGCTTGAGTTTTTTCTTGAAGTTCTTTGATAGTGAGGGCAAAGCAGATCAGGGACGCGTCATCAGCATATTGTACAATTGAGGCTGGGTTAGCTGCAGTATGAAGATCATTAGTAAATATACTGAATAGGAGTGGACCAAGGATTGAGCCTTGTGGGACCCCAACTCTTACAGGGAGCTGAGTAGAGAGTTTATTTTCCCATAGAGTGGCTTGTTTTCTGTCATTCAACCATTTTGGGTTTTAGAACTGGAGATGTAGATGGCTAGTTTGTTTAAGTATTTGATGTGACAGTGTCAAATGCTTTTGACTTGTCTAGGAAGGCAGCAGGTAGTAGTTGTTTTTTTGCTTTTAAGTTGGTATAGAGTATCAGTAAAGCTGATGAGTGCTGTACTGGTACTATGCTTAGGCCGGAAATCATGTTGTGTTTTGGATAATAGATTACTGGTCAGGAAATGGTCTAATAGCTGTTTGTGTATACATTTTTGTAAGATTCTGGCGAGTGGGGACAGAATGACTATGGGTCTATAGTTGGATATATCAGTTAAGTGGTTGCCTTTATGTAAGGGTATTATGTGGGATTTTTTCCAAAGGGATGGTACATACTGTTCAGAGATAGAACGGTTGATTAGAACAGTTATAGGGTAAGTAATGGAAGGAGCTGCTA
Organism: Protopterus annectens; assembly: GCF_019279795.1. NCBI lineage: Eukaryota > Metazoa > Chordata > Ceratodontiformes > Protopteridae > Protopterus > Protopterus annectens. Next base: position 417,112,806 of record NC_056751.1, read on the forward strand.
GTTGAAGAAAGTCACTAGGTAGCTGGTCACCGGCTAGTGTGCAAGGTTTTAATTTGGTGATAAGAGCTTTAATGTAGTTGGTTTGAACTGGTTTTATTTCGAGAAGGGTAGTGTTTTTGTCAGGAGTCTGAGGTATGGTAGCAGTAGTACTGGGGATGTTGCTAAGTAGGGAGGTTATTGAGTTAATAAAGTGCGAGTTAAATTGAGTGGCTATGGACTCATTTTGGTTGGTCAGTGATGGGGCTGGGGTAGTGGGTTTTCCTGGGTTGAGAAGGAGATTTATTGTTTGCCAGAATCTTTTGGCAATTTGGAATTTGACTGTTAACCCAGCTGTGGTCTCCCCAGCTGCCTGCTCAAATAAAACATACTTGGCTTTATCTAATCCAATGCCTCTTGATAAAGAGGGAAAATGGTTAGAGCTTCAGGGCAAAAGGATGTCTCTTTTAGTAATCCAGCCTTTAAAATGTTCAATTATGAAGGATGTGTGTGAAGTTTATTTTACATTGTGCGTATAGTTTGGATGATTTTGCTTCGTCCTTGCCTGCAGAACAGAAGTATTGCATTAACAAAATAGTTTCAAATTTGATTCAGGTTTCAAACATGCTTTGAGAGGTATGCTTGAATGTGCAGATACAGTCTCGAGAAATGCTTCTGCTTTTGTATTAAGGTGGAATACTTGGTTACATAATAACAACTTCTCTGATTTAAAAGCTGAAATTTTGAATGAACCTTTGGTGTTCGGATTTCTGTTTCTCTAACAGTAGTATGATGGAGGCAAATTAATGTATGGGGTGGGGGTAACTAGGATGATCTTCGTGCTGTTGCAGTCATCACATTTGGGTTATCTGCCTGCAGGTGGCCCTCAACCGGCCTGAATACCAGAGTCTTGGGATTTCTGTCAGATGCTGTCGCTTCTTCCATGACGTCAGGTCGTCAGGGGTATAAAACATGCAGCCGATGCCATTACATCAGTCTTTCTTGCCGTGCGGTGCCCGAAGCAGAAACAGTTCGCAAGTGCTAGTCGGCCAACTTTTGAAATTTTTGTTTTTGAGTTTCAGACCTGAAGTCTTCTAAAAGATAAGTACCCTGTTGGGGATCCTTTTTTCTTGCTCTAACCGATGTCAGAAAAAAATTAATAATTGTCTTGCCTGTGGAAAGCAAATACCTCATATAGATTTTCATTCTTACTGCATCACCTGTTTAGGCCCAGACCACGATGTCCCTTGCTGTCGGTTTTGTGCCTTGTTCTTGATCTCTGTACCGATCTTCCTTAAAAACGTAAGGATAAAGACAGAGGCAGACCGGATAGGTCCAAAACTGCCGATGACGCTACTGTTAAGCTTATCGACAGTCCACCGGTACTCAGTCATGTGCTTTCACAGCCCCTGATACCCGCTTCTACAGATTCACAGGCCTCTTCTGAGACCCATTTGGAGTTTGGTATGCCGTGAGATGCTTCTTCGACTATGGAACCTGCGGATGTCTCTACCTTGGATGGGTCCGGAGCCACTGTGCAGGCACCGGCTTCTGAGGGTGTATTCAGGCATACCGATTTTCATATTAAACCGACGATATTGTTTCAAGCCAAAAATACTGAATTTCTCAGGCCTAAAGATCACACTATGCCTAGGAAACCGACAACCAAAGCGCATTCCCAGGCTCATAGGCCTCAAAAACAAATGATTAGAATGGCTGAACATCTTATTACCTTAATTAGAGGAAGCCAGCCTTACCCCTGAGAGAGACCTAGAACTGATTTTCCTTCCGATTCTTCTGATCAGGAATCTGATATCGCTATTCCTTCTGACTACCAGGACATACCCTTATCTACCTATGAGGATTGTGATGCAGAGGATTCCATTCCCTCTGCTTCCTTCCAGAAGATTTTTTTTTTTTGGTGAAACCCTGCATACCCTTAGGGAGCATTTCCGCTTTGAAAGCCAGGACTACTCTCAGTCCAAAAAGAGACTTGGGGAATTTTTAAACCTAAAACAAAAATGGAGACTCAACTGATATAAAACAGCCAAAAAAATCTAAATATTAGTAAGGGAAGACCGCAACCACCAGTTTATTAACGTAAGCAAACTGCAATGAAACGTTTTCGGCAAACCAAATTTTGACTTCATCAGATACACATTAAAACCACAAGGTGTCTTATATATATATATATATATAGCACAATTAATCATTCAATTAATTTGAATCTCTTAGAGACACTGGTTTAAAACCGCATTATATAATGCCAAATATATCAAATTTTATAATATACACATTGCACAGTTAAAATATATAAAACATTAAAATACTAATATATTTAAAAATATACTAAAATGCCAATGTTATTGTTTAATGAAATTTATATAAAACACAGAAAAAAATGTATCAATTATACCCTGCCAGCTTTTAATTTGAGCAGAGGCATAATAGATATGGTGTCATTCAAGCCTGGAACCTTATTTGCTTCTAATAAAATCTTCCAGTATGTTTCCCTGTGTTCCAACTTCACCTCCCAGGGACCACCACGATGGTCTCTAACCATTGTTTCTAAGACAAAAAATTCATATCTTGCCCTGGTGCAAACTGAAAGATGTCATTAGAGGGCATTATTAACATTTTCCTTCTGTATTTCATAAAAATGTTCATAAATTCTCCTCTTGAGCGATCTTTCAGTTTTGCCCACATAGAATGCTTGACATTCTAGGCAAGTTACCAAGTATATAACACCCTGACTATTACAGTTTGAAAATTTGATAGACTTGATCAACCTATTTCTGGCTGAAAGGAACACTTTATCCGTATGGGGAATATATTTACATTGTGGACATGTGCCACACCTGTATATACCCTTGCGCTTGTTGGAAAATGTGTTAATATTAGGTTCATATTCCAATAGGCTTTTAATATTGTTCCCCCTACGGAATACCATCCTAACATTTTTTCCTTGCAAGTTGTTAAGGTCTGTAATTTCCTTAAAAGCATCCCATTCATGTTGAATAATGTTTCAAATAATGCCAGAATTAGCACTATACTCAGTAATAAAGGCTTTGTAAAAGTCTGTCTGGAAATCTTTGGGCCCTGAAGTTTTTTCCAATTGCCCTAAACCTAATATAGGTCGATATTTATTGTTTCTACCCTCATGGACCTCTTAACAAATACTGTTAATAAAATCTTCAGGGTAGCCCCTGTCCTGAAACATCTCAGTAAGTCTGGAACATTCTAAATGATAATCCATATCATCAGATGTCATACGGGATTTCCGAACAAACTGGCCTTTAACAATCCCTCTTTTTTGGTGTCTGGGATGTGAACTTTTATAGTGAATATAACTATTGGAAAAAGTAGGTTTTCTATAGATGGTAGATCTAAAACCATCCTCATGACTACTTAGGGACACATCTAAGTATTGTACCGTTCCTAAATGTACTTGATGGGTAAAACTCAAATTAGTAGTGGAGTTTAAATAATTCATAAAGTCCACTATGGTATCATTAGTTCCCGTCCAGAACATACAAATGTCATCCAGGAACCTAGAGTAAAATATCCAATTATTCTTGTATTCACTATTTATAACATATTTCTTTTCCCAAACTGATAAAATGATGTCAGCGTAAGTGGGTGCACAATTGGCACCCATAGCTATTCCAGAGATCTGTTTAAAATATTCACCTGAAAAATAAATAAAATTGTTGTTTAATACTAATACTAAATCTGTCAACTCCAAAATTAGAAAGATGTCATTCTGACTAGCCTTAGGACACTCCCTAAGGGCCTCTTCAAGCCAAATTAATCCAGTCTCATGAGGTATAACAGAAAAAAGATCAACTACATCTATTGTAAGAAACCGCAGGTTAGGTACATTAAACTCTGGTGTAATTTTGCTCAAAAATTCCCATGAATCCTTTAGTAAATAATTTTCCTTAGGCCACAAAAGTTTAAATTTCCAATCCAGAAATTTTGAAAGGGGTGAAATCTTAGACCCCTGAGCAGCAACAATAGGCCTTAGGGGTGGGTCCGTAATGTCCTTATGAACCTTGGGTACCCCAAATATAGAGGGCACCCTAGGGTTTTTGTTTTCTAAATAATTATATACACTGTAATCAATAACTCCCTGATCAAACAAATCCTTGATTGCTATGTCTATTTTTTTATATGAAATATGTATTTCATTAATAGAAAAAGGGGTGTACCGTGAATCATCATTGAGTACTGCATACATTTTACTTTCATACATTATTTTGTCCATAAGGACCGTACCACCCCCCTTATCTGGATCCATAACTCTAATGTTTGGATTGTGGCTCAGTTCAAAAAGTAAAGCATTTTTTTGCATGGTCAAGTTGGCAGAGAATCTATTTTTTCTGGTGTAATTTCTTATTTGTTCTATTCTGTTTTCTAAATTCTTTAGTTGAGGGTGTAAAGGAGGGTTGTAGGTACTTAGGCCTAACAGGAAAAGAAGAGTTAGCCTGTGTACTGTTACCTAGTTCTCTAAGTTTAGTTTTCTTATAAACATTTTAAGGTCCAATATGACCTTAGTTGTATTACTATTTCTTTGTGGTACATATTTAAAACCTTTTGTGAACAAGTCAAAGAATGTATCAGTAACTACAAGGTCATTGTAATTATATATGTGATACCCTGCTCTACTAAGGACACAAGTATTGTCACAATTTTGTTCAACTACAATACCTAGTGTCCCTTCTGCCAATTCTGGTTCCTGTTCTGATTCACATTCCTGTTGTACCCCCCCCCCCCCTGTAAGGGTGATGAACCAGGGAAAAATGGTTGATATCTTGTTGATTACGCTGGTTGCGTATTCTCTCGGACCTCCTAGGAAGTGGTTGCTGGCCCTGATCCACTACCTCTTCATCTTCATAATCCTCACCCCCAGGTATAGAATCAAAAACATGAGGATTATTGTTGTATCTATTTTTGCCAAAACATATAGGTGGAGGTGCTGGATACTGGCATCCCTCCTGATATTCCTTAATGTCCCTACTAAGCTTTTTATACTTTCTTTTAAGTATTTCATCACATTTTTTATCAATCTGTGTTCTAATATTATAATATTTTTTCTTTTCAGATTCAACATTAAACAACAAATCATTAACCACAGCTTGGTTATATCTTTCTATGTCTTTATGCAATTTAACAATATCTTTTTCATTTCTGTTAATAATGGCTTGTACAATTTCAAGTCCACAATTGTCAAAAGCTCTAACCAAGTCTTTGTAAAAGGCACTACCAACCATAACATTGTTGGGATATTTATACAAACGGAGCCCTTTGGGCACAATCCGTTTTTTGAGGCATTCGTTCAGGTACATATTATCCAGTTGCAAACTTTTGACCTGTATAAAGATGCCTGTAGTGCCGCCAGGGAATCCGAAAAAGTCCTGCTGTCATCTGTAGTACTGGAACTGCCTTCGTGAAATTGAAAAATAGGTTTGCCCTGAAACCAGTCTTGAAAGGACAGGGATGGTATTTGATGTTCATTTCCCAAACCAAGATTTTTGTCCGGACCGCTACTAGAAGCTGGCATAGCTTGTGGCGTCCTAAAAATATCCGTTGATGGTATACTACTTCCGCTCTCTGGTTGATGGACCAAACCATTTTTGCGTTCAACCACGGGAGGTGCATGCTTGTTTTGGCCTCCCATATAGATAATATCACTATTGCCCGATACAATAGATTTAAGCCCTTGACCCAAAGGTAAAAGAAGGTCAATAAGTTGACTCAGTTGACCAGTCAATTTGCGTATTTCGCCCACTTCTGAGCGAAAAATAGATTCAGGTAGATCCGTGGATTTGGTCTCCCCCAGACGAGTTTCCATACCGAAAATCAACCAAAAACAAAAACGGAGACTCAACTGATATAAAACAGCCAAAAAATCAAAATATCAGTAAGGGAAGACCGCAACCACCAGTTTATTAACGTAAGCAAACTGCAATGAAACATTTTCGTCAAACCAAATTTTGACTTCCATCAGATACACATTAAAACCACAAGGTATCTTTTATATATATATATGTATGTATATATATATATATATATATATATATATATATATGTATATATTTATATATATATATATATATATATATATATATATATATAGCACAATTAATCATTCAATAATTAATTTGAATCTCTTAGACACCGGTTTAAAACCGCATTATATAACACCAAATATATCAAATTTTATAATATACACATTGCACAGTTAAAATATATAAAGCATTAAAATACTAATATATTTAAAAATACACTAAAATGCCAATATTATTGTCTAATGAAATTTATATAAAACACAGAAAAAAATGTATCAATTATACCCTGCCAGCTTTTAATTTGAGCAGAGGCATAATAGATATGGTGTCATTCAAGCCTGGAACCTTATTTGCTTCTAATAAAATCTGCCAGTATGTTTCTCTGTGTTCCAACTTCACCTCCCAGGGACCACCACGATGGTCTCTAACCATTGTTTCTAAGACAAAAAATTCATATCTTGCCCTGGTGCAAACTGAAAGATGTCGATAGAGGGCATTGTTAACATTTTCCTTCTGTATTTCATAAAAATGTTCATAAATTCTCCTCTTGAGCGATCTTTCAGTTTTGCCCACATAGAATGCTTGACATTCTAGGCAAGTTACCAAGTATATAAATCCCTGACTATTACAATTTGAAAATTTGATAGACTTGATCAACCTATTTCTGGCTGAAAGGAACACTTTATCCGTATGGGAAATATATTTACATTGTGGAAATGTGCCACACCTGTATGTACCCTTGCGCTTGTTGGAAAATGTGTTAATATTAGGTTCATATTCCAATAGGCTTTTAATATTGTTCCCCCTACGGAATATACCGTCCTAACATTCTTTCCTTGCAAGTTGTTAAGGTCTGTAATTTCCTTAAAAACATTCCATTCACGTTGAATAATGTTTCGAATAATGCCTTAGCACTATACTCAGTAATAAAGGCTTTGTAAAAGTCTGTCTGGAAATCTTTGGGCCCCGAAGTTTTTTCCAATTGCCCTAAACCTAATATAGGTCAATATTTATTGCTTATACCCTCATGGACCTCTTGACAAATACTGTTAATAAAATCTTCAGGGTAGCCCCTGTCCTGAAACATCTCAGTAAGTCTGGAACATTCTAGATGATAATCCATATCATCAGATGTCATACGGGATGTCCGAACAAACTGGCCTTTAACAATCCCTTTTTTTTTGGTGTCTGGGATGTGAACTTTTATAGTGAATATAACTATTGGAAAAAGTAGGTTTTCTATAGATGGTAGATCTAAAACCATCCTCATGAATACTTAGGGACACATCTAAGTATTGTACCGTTCCTAAATGTACTTGATGGGTAAAACTCAAAAAATTAGTAGTGGAGTTTAAATAATTCATAAAGTCCACTATGGTATCATTAGTTCCCGTCCAGAACATACAAATGTCATCCAGGAACCTAGAGTAAAATATCCAATTATTCTTGTATTCACTATTTATAACATATTTCTTTTCCCAAACTTATAAAATGATGTTGGCGTAAGTGGGTGCACGATTGGCACCCATAGCTACTCCAGAGGTCTGTTTAAAATAGTCACCTGAAAAATAAATAAAATTGTTGTGTAATACTAAATCTGTCAACTCCAAAATTAGAAAGATGTCATTCTGACTAGCCTTAGGACACTCCCTAAGGGCCTCTTCAAGCCAAATTAATCCAGTCTCATGAGGTATAGTAGAAAAAAGATCAACAACTGGAATTTTTAAACCTGCCTCATCACAAGCCTCTAGCTATCCCTCCTGTTCTGGAGATTGTCTATTATGTTTTCTTGGAATCCAGCCTTACCCCGGATACTTTGACCCCAGCTCCCCGGAAACCTAACAGGTACACTAGAGTACCTGACTCTCAAAAATTCCTTTTCAAGAATCCTACTGCGGATCCAGAGACCATTTCCCAAGGACCAAAAGGCATTAAGGCTACTACTGCCAAGAATCCTACCCCTTCTGACAGGGATTCTAGGGCTTTAGACAGATGGGGTAAGAAGGTATACACCTCTGCTACTCTGGCTATTAGGGCTTTAAATTGCCAGTTTCATATGTTAAAGTATCAGCAGCATATTATGGGGCTAATTAAGCAGAAAATTATATTGATTCCTGACTGTGCAGAACATAAAGATTTACAAGAGTTAATGCATTCTGCTGACCAAGTTGGTAAACATACTTTGCAGTGTGGTTTTGATGCTTTAGGAAGCATCTTGTAGGGCTGCTGTCACTGGGTCTGTCCTTAGAAGGCATGCTTGACTTAAGGAACAAAACTTTTCAGATCATGTCAAAGCAAATTACTGGATGTGTCCTTAAACCAAGAGCGCCTATTTGGCAATAAAGCAGAAGTAGTTCTCAAAAGGATGGAGGAGAAAGCTAAATCTATGCAAACTGTTAAAGATTTCTTTCAAGTACAGCCACCTAGATTCAGTAGGCATTGGCCTTCAAAGAACTGGTCCTTTCCAGTCCCTTCCAGGCCTTCTCAGTCTAAGCATAGGAGCAGCAGTCCCCCAAGACTTCACTCTCAGGTTATGCACAGATCTAAGCAGTGGGGTGCTCCCACATCCAAAACAGGGAATAGTAAGCCAACCCCCTATGGTAAACTTGCACAATGACTTATCCTTAACTCCCCCAAGCTTTGCTCAAGTACTTGCACTTTTAGGAGGAAAACTCGCCCCGCATGCAAAAAAACTGGGAATGAATTACCCAAGACAAATGGGTTTTAAACATTGTTTCCCTAGGATACAGATTCCACTTCCACTCGCTCCCAACCCTAAATGGATGGCCAGACCTCCCCCCAAACCAGTGGGCGGAGGCCCAAATGCAAGTACTTTTTCTCCTCAGTATCAAGGCTATTCAACCTGCTCCAGCAGAATAAAGGAGACGAGGCTTTTATTCAAGACTGTTCCTGGTTCCCAGGAAAGAAAACTCCTGGTGTCCTATCCTGGATTTATCTATTCTCAACACCTTTCTGGCCGTTCCAAAATTCAAAATGCTAACTCTCCAACAGCTGCTTCCTATGCTAGCCAACGATGCCTGGCTGGCAACACTAGACTTAAAAAAAGCTTACCTGCACATTCCCATAAGGGAATCTTGCAGGAAATACCTTCGCTTCAGGGCAGGCTTGTATGCACCATCAGTTCACTGCACTTCCCTTTGGCTTATCTACTGCGCCCAGGGTATTCACAAAGTGTGTAGCTCCAGCCATTGCTTTTTGCAGGCAGAGAAGTATTCAGATTTACCCATACTTGGATGATTGCTGATTCAGGCAGAAAGTCAGGACATGCTAATACAGCATCTGGCATTTGTAAAGAGACTTCTAACTTCACTAGGGTACACCATCAACGAAAATAAGTCACACCTAGTACCTTGCCAACAGATTGTATTCCTGGGAGCAAGCTTGAACACAACTTCCCAGATGACATTCTTCACTCCAGAGAAATACATTTATTTGACAACTTACTTCAACCTACTGGCCACAAAAACCCAGCTATCTGCAAGGAAAATACTGCAAGCTCTGGAGTTCGTGGCGTCTTGCATTCTGTTAAGAATGCATATGAGAAAACTTCAGTGGTATCTAAAAAGTCTGTGGTGTCAACATTCTCAGGACCTGGAAACAATAATTCCTATCATTCCGTGTCTAAGGGCAGAGTTCCTTTGGTGGGCAGAGGCCTGCAACCACAACAAGGGACTCTCTTTCACTCTACCCCCTGCCGCCCAAACCCTAACAACAGACGCATCAGACTATGCATGGGGGCTCATATGGCAGGGCAGTGCATTCAGGGCAAATGGAACCCAAAGCAGATGCACCTGCATATCAATCAAAAAGAAATGTTAGTTGTACAGAATGCTCTGACAGCCTTCAAAGGCCTTATTCTTCCAGGACAACTATAGGTAAAGACAGACAACACCACATTTATGTGGTACATAAACAAGCAGGGGGAACACATTCCTACCCACTCTGCAAACTAGCCATGGCTCTGTGGAACACAGCCTTAAGCAACCAAGTGCACCTGCAAGCTCAATTCCTGCCAGGCAAACTAAATTCACTAGCAGACAACTTGAGCAGAAATCTTATGGACCCACACGAATGGAATCTGGAACCCAAAATATTCAAGCTTTTGGGGAACAAATGGGGGGACACCAGAGGTGGACCTGTTTGCTTCCCCTCAGAACTATCAATTAAACAAATACTGCACCAGCACTCCCCACAGCCAAGCTTGGAAGGTGGATGCCCTGTCCTTTTCCTGGGAAAGCCTTTAAGTGTATGCCTTTCCCCCTCTGCCTCTCCTCTCAAAGGTTCTACTAAAGATCAAACAGGACAAGCCAAGGACAATCCTGATTGCACCAGACTAGCCGCACCAGCACTGGTTTTGCACAGTCTGACAGTACTACAACCATGGCACCTGCCTCAGACCCCTTCCCTGTTGTCTCAGCAGGGGGGCCAAATTCTGCACCCTCCGCTTCAGACCCTGAACCTTGCAGCCTGGCTAATCCCCTGAACTCACCCCTAGCAACCCTCAGTAAGCAGGTGCTAGATGTCATTCTTGAAGCAAGGAGGCCTAGTACCAGAAAATCGTATTCAGAAAAGTGGAAAAGATACTGTTCCTGAAGCCAGTCTCCAGGGATGGGCACAGCTGTGCTCAGCTTACCTCATATACTAGATTACTTAACAGAAATGCTCCACAAGGTCCTATCCTTCTCTTCAATTAAGATTCATGCCTCTGCCATCTCAGCTCATTATAATACTGAGCCAACCCTCTTCTCTCATCCTCTGCTAAAACAGTTCCTTAGAGGGGCACAAGAGAGCTCCCACTCTAGCCTGTGACCTTAACCGGCTGCTACAGCAGAGTTGAAATTCCTCTCGTGGAAAACATCTTTACTTCTAGCCATCACTTCAGCAAGAAGAGTGTCTGAACTGCAGGCCCTTATGGCAGTGGAACCCTTCATTATCTTCCATGCGGACAGGGTTTCCCTCAGGACTAACCCATCTTTTATGCCCAAGGTGGTGTCTAGTGTGGCTTTAAACCAGTCCATTCATTTGCCTACTTTTTTCCCTAATCCTCAAAATAAAGGGGAAAGGATACTGCATTCTCTAGACGTGCAGACAGCTTATATTCCATTTGGACAGGACTAAGCCTCTCAGAAAATCTGAGCAGCTGCTAGTCAGCTTTGCTGCAGGGGCAGAGGGGAAGGCCATTTCAAAGCAAACCATATGTAAATGGATAGCACACTGCATCCATTTCTGCTACAAGCACCATGGAAAACCTACCCCACATGGGAAAAGAACACATTCCACTAGGGCTACATCTACCTCTACTGCCTTTCTCAGAGGAGTCCCTTCCAGGGACATCCCAGAAGCTGCAACCTGGAGCTCTGTACACACTTTCACCAAGCATTACCAATTGCCTATCTTTTCTAAATCCAGAGCTGGATTTACCACAGCAGTCTTACAGGGCCTGATTGCCAGTCCTAATGCTTCTTAATCTACCTCCACCCTTCCTTAGCTTTGGGAATGAACCCAAATGTGATGACTGCAACAGTGAAACACGAAGAACATAGTACAGTTGTGTGCACTTACCATAAATATAGATGTTCGAGTGTATTCACTGTTGCAGTCCTGGATGTCCTTCATGGATGCATCTGTAGTCCTAACAAATGGGTTGTCCTGTCCTCAGGCAGCCCTTCGGTCGGCCGGATTCCAAAGTCTGGGTCTGGCCTCGGCTGATGTCGCACTTCACCCGACGTCATAGCTACAGTTCTTCGGGTATAAAGGCATCAGCCGACGCCATTTTCCTCAGTGTTTCTTGCCGCGTGGCGCCCGAAGCAGAAGCTGTTCGCAAGTGCCGGTCGGTCAGAACCAGAGATTACTACTACCGAAGACTTCTAAAAAGCTAAGTACCCCGTTGGGGACTCTTTCTTGCCTCAGCCGATGTCAGAAAAAGTGAATAACTGTTTAACTTGTGGGAAACAAATACCTCATAAAGATTTCCACTCTTACTGCCTACCTTGTTTAGGCCCAGACCACGACGTAGCAGCTTGTCTAGCCTGTGCTTCTTTCAACCGACGGACACTTAGATGTCGGTCGGAATTTGCTGAGGAGTTTTTCGGCTCCGCTTTTGCTTATATCATGCCGTCGGAGACTCCGACTTCGCAATTTACTAAAAACCGCAAGGAAAAGGACCGACACTCGCGGTCCGCGGTTTTGGCCGAAACCACGGTTAAGTCAACCGCAAGTGTCTCGGTTTCGGCTAACCGAGTCCACGGTCCTTCCTTCGGCCGAAAGCTTGCCTCCTACCGAGGCCTCATCCAGCATGGCAGAATCTGCTTCTGAAATCCCACCTGCTCCTACAGGATCCCAGGATTTATCTGATACTATTCCTTTAGATATATCTACTCCTGCACGTGGAGCTGCTAGGCCCCCTGCATCCATGTCGATTAAGGCTTTTGCCAGGGCTAAAGCAGCAAAATCTACCAAGAGTGTGCCTGCTAAGACCCCCTCTCACAGGCCTAGCTCTAGTACTCAAATGCTTAGTCTAGCAGAGGATCTTATTTCCTTGATCCGGGGATCCCAACCTCACCCTGACAGGGCCTCTCACCCTCCTCCAGAGAAGAGGCCTAGAGCAGAGCCCCCTGAGCCAGTTTCTACAGATTACTCCTCTGATGATTCAGAACATACAGACCCTCCAGAGGGCCCTTATTCCCCTTATGAGGACTCTGATGCAGAAGACTCCATTCCTTCTGCCTCTCCTCCTGAGGAATTTTCTTTTGGGGAAACCTTGCATGCTATGAGGGAACAAATTCAATGGCAGGGCCAGGATTTCTCAGACTCTAGGAAAAGGCTTAGGACCTTTTTGCATTTGCCACAGCATAGGCCTTTAGCCATTCCTCCAGTACTTACTGTTGTGGATGATGCATTTAATGATGCTTGTTCTGCTCCTGATTCACTTCCTCCGGCCCCTGCTAAGCCCGACAGGTACTACAGGGTTCCGGACACACATTATCATTTGTATAAGGCTCCTTTTGCAGATCCTGAAACTATTTCACAGGGACCCAAGGCAGTAGCAGCTACCTCTGCCAAAAACCCCCTCCCCTCTGAAAGGGAATCCAGGGCCTTAGAGAGATGGGGTAAAAAAGTTTACACTTCTGCTACTCTTTCAGCTAGGGCCTTAAACTGTCAATTCCACATGATTCAGTATCAGGAATTTATGTTAGACCAGTTAACTAAAAAACTGTCCTCGCCTGAACCATTAGACAAAAAATCTCTTCAGGAAATGGTACATAACATTCAGCAGGTCAGTAATCATTCCTTAAAATGCGGCTATGATGCACTGGAGGCTTCCTTTAGATCAGCTATGACTGGTACAGTGATCAGAAGGCATGCATGGTTAAAAGAGCAGTCCTTACCAGACCATGTTAAATCAAAGCTTCTAGATGCTCCCATGGATAAGCTCAATTTGTTTGGGCACAGCAGGTGCTGAAGAAGGTGGAAGAGAAAGCAAAATCTGTACAGACAGTCAAGGATTTCTTACAGGTCCAGCCTCCAAGGTTTAGTAGGAACTGGCCTTCCAAGAATTGGTCCTTTCCAGACACCAGAACGCAGAGAGGCAGGAATAGGCGCCCAAGAGGCAGGGGGCAATCCAGAGGTGCCTACAGGGGGCGTCAGTGGCAGCCCAACAACCAGCGAAGTACTGCCACAGATCCAGCCACTACCACTTCCACAGGACAATCACAGTGACTTGGCTCTGAGACCGCCTACCAGGGAACAACTAGAAGCACCCTTGGGCGGAAAACTAGCCTTATTTTCGGAAAACTGGCATCACATCACAGGAGACAAATGGATTTTACAGACAATAGACCAAGGTTACAGGTTTCGCTTCCATACTCTGCCAAGGAAGAGAGGAATGCCAAACCTACCTCCAAATCAAAAGAAAAAAGCTCTAGAACAAATAGACCACTTGATAAGGATGAGAGCTATAGAAAAGGTACCGTCTATGGAACAAGGGCAAGGATTTTACTCCAGACTTTTCCTGGTACCAAGAAAAGAAAACCAATGGAGACCTATTCTCGACCTGTCCGCTCTAAACACATATCTCATTGTTCCAAAATTCAAGATGCTGACCCTACAGCAGCTCCTTCCCATGCTGGGCAAGGAGTCTTGGCTGGTAACTCTAGATCTCAAGGAGGCATACCTGCACGTCCCCATTCGACCAACTTGCAGAAGATACCTCAGATTTCTTGCAGGATCAGAGCATTATCAATTCTCAGCATTGCCCTTTGGCTTATCTACTGCGCCCAGAGTATTCACGAAATGCCTGGCATCAGTAATTGCTTATTGCAGGCTTCAGGGGATTCAAATTTACCCTTACCTGGACGACTGCCTGTTACAAGCGGACAACAAAAACAAATTAGAAAAAGATTTGAAAAAGGTCATTCATCTACTGCAAGCCTTGGGGTACACAGTCAATATAAAAAAGTCAAGGCTGATACCATCCCAGACAATTACTTTCTTGGGGGCAGAACTGGACACTTCAAATCAAATGGCATCCCTCACAGCAGAAAAACAGAGGCACCTTCCTCTCTATTTCATGGCATTAACAACGCAGAACCAGCTAACAGCAAGGAAAGTCCTGCAAGCCCTGGGTTACATGGCATCCTGCATAATATTGATTCCACATGCCAGACTACATATGAGGAAGTTGCAATGGTACCTAAGGAATTTATGGTCTCAGCACAAGCACAGCCTAGAAACCCAAATTCCAATAATTCCATGCCTGAAGCAAGAATTCCAATGGTGGGACCAGGCCTGTCAATTGAACAAAGGATTGCCCTTCCACAGCCCTCAACCAAGCCAGACTATCACCACGGACGCCTCAGACCTCGGTTGGGGGGCACACATGCTGGACAAGTGCATACAAGGCCTATGGACTCAAGAGCAGCTGAACCTACACATAAATCAAAAGGAGATGCTGGCAGTAAAACTGGCAATCCAGACATTCAGACCGTTTCTTCAACAGGGTCAATTACTGATAAGGACGGACAATACCACAGTTATGTGGTACATCAACAAGCAGGGAGGCACACATTCATACCCTCTATGCCGGATGGCAATGGACCTCTGGAATGTGGCCCTGAGCTACAACATTCAGCTACAGGCAATATTTGTACCAGGAAAAGAAAATATACTAGCAGACATCCTAAGCAGAACTACCACGGATGCCCACGAATGGATGCTCCATCCAGACATCTTCAAATCCATTGCAAGGAAATGGGGACTACCAGAGATAGACTTATTCGCATCCCCACACAACCACCAATTGAAAAAATTCTGCACAAGGGCATACCACCCACTTGCTTGGAAGGTGGACTCCCTCTCTTTCAGTTGGAAAAACCTGACAGCATATGCATTCCCACCTCTTCCTTTGATGCACAAGGTGCTACTGAAGATCAAAGAAGACCGGCCAAGGATCATCCTGATAGCTCCAGACTGGCCGAGGCAGCATTGGTACCCATTATTGAGAAGTGTGTCTCGGGAACAAATATGGTCTCTACCCCTAGTTCCCTTACTGCTAACACAGAACAACTTCAAAACCCTGCATCCAAACCTAAAGTTAAGGACATTATCTTGGAGGCTCGCAGACCCTCAACAAGGAAAACTTATTCAGCAAAATGGAAAAGATATCTCATTTGGAGTGCAGCAAAAGGAGAAAATGTGTCACTGGTAAACATAGCTAACATCCTGGAATACTTGGCAGAACTTTTCCACAATGGCCTGTCCTATTCTTCCATTAAGATTCATGCATCAGCCATTTCGGCAGAATACAACATGGATCCTCCAGTCTTCTCACATCCTCTACTCAGGCAGTTTCTGAGAGGAATTAAAAATGTAAAACCACCAAGGAAGCCACCATTGCCAGCTTGGGACTTGAACTTTGTACTAGAAAAATTGACACTCCCTCCTTTTGAACCAGCAGCAACAGCAGAATTACAGTATTTATCATGGAAAACTGCTTTCCTGCTTGCAATCACTTCAGCAAGAAGGGTTTCTGAGTTACAGGCATTAATGGCAGTACAACCCTTCCTTATCTTCCATCAAGATAGAGTGTCCTTGAGAACTAATCCTACTTTTATGCCAAAGGTGGTCTCCAGGGTATCTTTAAACCAAGCTATCCACCTGCCTACATTCTTCCCCAACCCACAGAACAGGGGAGAAAGGCTATTACATACCTTGGATGTACATAGACAATTGCGCTACTACCTGGACAGAACCAAGAATAATAGAAAAACTGACCAGTTATTGGTAGCATATGCAGTAGGAATGGAAGGAAAAGCAATTTCAAAACAGACAATCTCTAAGTGGATAGGAAATTGCATTAGATTTTGTTACTCTTACCATGGGAAGCCAGCTCCAAGAAACATCAGACCTCATTCCACAAGGGCTACAGCCACTACTACAGCTTTTCTACGAGGAGTGGCTACCAAAGACATTTTAGAGGCTGCTACTTGGAGCTCCGTGCATACATTTGCCAAGCATTATAATCTACCCTTATACTCCAGATCCCGAGCAGGTTTTGCCACTGCTGTTTTGCAAGGGATCTTAACTACACCATAATCTTATTACTACCTCCTCCCCCAGTTTGGCTATGGTATTCTACCCATTTGTTAGGACTGCAGATGCATCCATGAAGGACATAGTACAGTTTTGTACCTACCATAAATGTAGATGTCCGAAGGGTATGCATCTGCAGTCAGGATTACCTCCCTCCTTCCCTCTGTGGTACTCCTAGGGTATTTGCCCATCTTCTAGCTAGCTGGGGGAATCTATTATGGTGTATTTGTTTGTATATATGTACATACATGTTTATTTCTTAGTTGCTGTCTGTTATTTGGAAACTTTACTTTTATCCAAATTTAGCCTTCCTAGAGGGCACCTGGCATCTGGGGCGAGAAACACTGAGGAAAATGGCGTCGGCTGATGCCTTTATACCCGAAGAACTGCAGCTATGACGTCGGGTGAAGTGCGACATCAGCCGAGGCCAGACCCAGACTTTGGAATCCGGCCGACCGAAGGGCTGCCTGAGGACAGGACAACCCATTTGTTAGGACTGCAGATGCATACCCTTCGGACATCTACATTTATGGTAGGTACAAAACTGTACTTTACCCTCCCTCCAACCCCCTGATTGTCTTTGCTTTTACCTATCCTTTTTGGGTTGACATATCTTATACTATGTGTATTTGCTTTTTGCTGGGGGTGTTCCGCACCATATAATTGCTTCCTATTTTGGGGGCACCTGACATCTGGGGCAAGAAAAACTGATGTAATGGCTTTGGCTGTATGTTTTATACCCCTAATGACCTGACGTCATGGAAGAAGCGACAGCATCCGACGCAGAAATCCCAAGACTCTGGTATTCAGGCCGGCTGAGGGGTACCTGCAGGTAGATAACCCAAATGTGATGACTGCAACAGTGAATACTCTCGAACATCTACATTTACGGTAAGCGTACGCAACTGTACTTTTCATGTAAGTTCTCCCCAAACAAGGAGTCTTCCTTCAAAGGGCAGAACAAACAAAAATGCCAGCCAAAGAAAAGTCAAGAATCCAAAAGGAAATTGCAGGAGGATAATTCATCAAAACCAAAGAGGAGGTTCCTTAAAAAAAAAAAAGAGGATCAGCCCCCCTACAAAAGAATGACTGTTCAGAGTCAGAGTATACACCCCCCACTATTCCTTGTCTTCCTCCTTCCCCTAGGCGCTCTCTCTCTATGCCTTACTCAAACCTGCAACTTGGCCGCAAATAGCTCAGATAAATAGGCTCTGAAAATAATTTGAGAAGGGTACACTTGGAAGTAGATAGAAAATCCTCACCCTTGCAAGGGAATTCCCCCACACCTATGATACCAGATAAAGCTGTTTCCTGCAGTGCTCCATCACATGGTCAAAGCAGGGATCATAGAAACAGTACCTGTGATACCCAAGGCAAAGGATTTTACTTCAGAATCTTTTTGGTATAAAAAAAAGGACCACTCCTGGAGACCTGTCCTAGAGTCGTCCTTTCTAAACACCTTTGTAAAAGTTCTAGAATTAAAAATGCTCACCTTACACATGGTTCTAGCATTGCTTCCAGACCACTGTTTCATGGTAACTCTAGATTACAAGGACACTTATATTCCTGATGTTCTTCGTGTTTCACTGTTGCAGTCATAACTGTAGGGTGTTCCTGCCTGCAGGCAGCCCAAGGTCGGCCAGAATTCCAAAGTCTGGGTCCGGCGTCGGCTGTACCAGCAAGTACCCTGACGTCAGAACGCAGAGGTATAAAGCCGTCAGCCGACGCCATCTTCTCCAGTCTTTCTTGCCGTGCGGTGGAAAGCAGCTCGCAAGTCGTTGGTTGGCGTATTCAGGACAACGTGCTTTGATTGTCGTCGGTCTGAAGTTTTTACTTCTCTTCTCAAGCTAAGTACCCCGTTGGGGAATCTTTTTCTTGCTCCTCCGATGTCAGAAAAAGTTAATAATTGTATATCGTGTGGAAAACAAATACCTCATAAAGATTTCCACTCTTACTGTCTACCTTGCTTAGGCCCTGACCACGACGTTTCTTGCTGTCGGTTCTGTGCCAGGTTTAATTCTCGCACTATCAAGCGTAGGTACGATTGGGCCTTGAATTATTTCGGTAGACGATTCAATTACATGATGTCATCGGATACCTTACCGTCAACCGGAATTCAAAAGAAACGCAAGGACAAGGATAGGCCTCCGAGGTCCAAACAGGATACTTTGCAGCCGGAGTCAGCTTCGGGTTCGGCGGTCGTCAGTGAGGCGCTTTTGCAGCCCCTGTCATCCGCCACTTCGGAACTGATGGCCGACACGGACTCCCATGGGGAGCCATCTAGGCCTAGTATTTTATCTGCTGCAGGACCTTCAGACGTCGCTCCTTCAGAATGGTCTGGAACCGCTGTGCAGGTACCGGCTTCTGAGGGGGTTTTCAGGCCTTCTCATATCACTATTTCTACAAAGGCAAAGGCAAAGTCAAAAACTCCAGTTAAACCAAGGGTTTCTTCTCAAGCTGCCTCGGATTCAGCTCCCAAGACCCAGAAGCAATTACTACGGATGGCTGAGGATTTGCTTACAATGATTAGGGGTTCTCACCCTCCTCCTGAAAAAAGGCCTAGACAGGATTTACCTTATGATTCCTCTGATTAGGCTTCTGTGTCTTCTGTCTCTTACTCTGAACAGGATTATTCTTTCCCTCCTTATGAGGATTCGGATGCAGAGGACTCTATTCCCTCTGCTTCCCCCCCTGAAGACTTCTCTTTTGGGGAAATCTTACATGAGATGAGAGAGCATTTTCATTGGGAAGGTCAGGATTACTCTGCTTCCAAGAAGAGACTTAGGGAATTTCTCCTTCTCCCTCAACACAGGCCTTTGGCTATTCCTCCTGTACTTGATATTGTGGATGATGCTTTCTCTGAAGCTAACCTGAATCCTGATTCCTTGCCGCCTGCTCCTTCTAAGCCTGATAGATTTTACAGAG
Organism: Protopterus annectens; assembly: GCF_019279795.1. NCBI lineage: Eukaryota > Metazoa > Chordata > Ceratodontiformes > Protopteridae > Protopterus > Protopterus annectens. The sequence continues at coordinate 417,132,389 of NC_056751.1, forward strand.
TCCCTGATTCCCATCAATTCTTATTTAAGAACCCTTCTGCAGATCCTGAAACTATTTCTCAGGGTTCTAAGGCTGCTAAGGCCGCCTCATCCAAAAATCCTATTCCATCTGAAAAGGATTCTCGTGCCTTGGACAGGTGGGGCAAAAAGGTTTATACTTCTGCTACTCTTTCTATTAGAGCTTTAAATTGCCAGTTTCACATGTTCAAGTATCAGCAATTTCTTTTGTCTGTTTTAAAGCAAAGGCTTTCTACTTTTCCTGCATGTGCAGAGGACAAGGAATTACAGGATGTATTGCATGCAACTGAACAAGTTAGCAAACATAGTTTACATTGTAGTTTTGATGCCTTGGAAGCTTCTTGCAGGGCCGCAGCCTCTGGTACTGTTATCAGGAGACATGCTTGGCTTTGTGAGCAGAATTTACCTGAGCAGGTTAAAGCTAAACTGTTAGATGCCCCGGTTCAGCCTGATGTTTTATTTGGATCCAAGGCTGAGGAGGTTATTAAAAAGATGGAAGAAAAAGCAAAATCTATACAGACTGTGAAAGATTTCTTACAGGTTCAGCCTCCTAGATTTTCTAGGAATTGGCCCTCTAAAAATTGGTCCTTTCCCACGTCTGACAGGCCTCAAAGGGGAAGATATAGACGCCCCAGAGGTCGAGCTCAGGCACAGGCCTCTTACAGGTCCAGACAATGGACTGCTTCATCACCTAGAAGGGGTGAAGACAGATCTCAGTCACAAAGAAAACAGACCCAATGACTCCCTCTGTTGGGCTACAGGTCCTCTTTGCCTGGAAGCCCCTCTCGGAGGAAAACTCTCTCTTTTTTTACCAAAATTGGACTCAGATTACCCAGGACAAATGGGTTTCAGACGTGATTTTAAAAGGTTACAAATTCCACTTTCATACTCTGCCAAGGTCTATGGGTTGGCCAGATCTGCCAGAACATCAGTGGTCAGAGGCCTTAAATCTAGTGGACGCCTTACTGGCCATGAGAGCCATAGAGCCTGTTCCACTTTCAGAGATGGGAAAAGGTTTTTACTCAAGACTATTTCTGGTTCCAAGAAAGCAAAATACATGGAGACCGATTCTGGACCTTTCGGTATTAAACACCTTCCTGGAAATTCCAAAATTCAAGATGCTTACTTTACAACAACTTCTTCCAATGCTCTCCCAGGATGCCTGGATGGTGACATTGGACTTGAAAGAAGCCTACCTACACATTCCAATCAGGCAGGAATGCAGGAAATACCTCAGGTTCAAGGCAGGTTCAAGGCACTTTCAATTCTCTGTACTGCCCTTTGGTTTATCTACTGCGCCCAGAGTCTTTACCAAGTGCCTGGCTCCAGTAGTAGCTTATTGCAGACTCCAAGGGATTCAAATTTACCCCTACATGGACGACTGCCTGATTCAGGCGGACAGCAAAGACCTTCTACTTCAACATCTGCATTTTGTTCAACGTCTTCTCCTTATACTGGGATTTTCAGTGAACACAAAAAAGTCACATTTGATCCCCTCTCAGCAAATGATCTTTTTGGGAGCTTTTCTAGACACAAACTTGCAAAGGGCCTTCCTCACTCCAGAAAAACAGTTAACAGCTGGCTTCAATTTTCAAAACTTTGGCTACTTTAACTCAGCTCACTGCAAGGAAATTCCTGCAGGCATTGGGCTACATGGCTTCTTGCATCCTGTCGATTACAAATGCAAGGCTTCACATGAGAAAACTTCAATGGTACCTAAAGAGTGTGTGGTCACAGCATTACCACAGTCTGGAAACAATGATTCCACTGATTCCCTGCCTCCAGAAGGAGTTCCTTTGGTGGTCCAGGGCTTGTGCTTTAAACGAAGGGAATCCATTTCGTCTGCCTCAACCTTCTCAGACCATAACCACAGACGCCTCGGATTATGCTTGGGGAGCTCATTTTCAAAATCTTTGCCAGCAGGGCTCTTGGACAAAGAAGCATCTAGCCTGGCACATCAACTTGAAGGAAATGTTGGCAGTTCAAAATGCTCTTCTAGCCTTCCAGAAATATCTAAATCCGGGGCCTCTTCTGATACGTACAGACAATACCACAGTCATGAGGTACATAAACAAGCAAGGGGGCTCTCATTCTTACCCCCTTTGCAGACTAGCCATGAATTTATGGGACACGGCTTTAAATCTGAATCTGCGTCTTCAAGCTCAATTCATTCCAGGAAAACAGAATCTCTTAGCAGACAGCCTAAGCAGAAACCTCTTGGATCCTCACGAATGGATGTTGGACCCCAGCTTATTCAGCAAGATTACTTCAGTTTGGGATTGTCCTCAGATAGATCTGTTTGCATCCCATCTCAATCATCAACTACCTCTTTTTTGCACCAGGTCCTTCCACAAAACAGCTTGGAAAGTGGATGCCCTGTCATTCAGCTGGAGGAACCTTTCGGGATATGCCTTCCCTCCTCTTCCTCTTCTTCCTCGGGTATTACTGAAAATAAAACAGGTCAAGCCCAAGATAATCATTCTGATAGCTCCAAATTGGCCTCGGCAGTTTTGGTATCCAACCTTAAAACACCTATTCTTGGAACCTCCTTGGATTCTACCTCTGAACCCTTCTCTTCTGTCCCAGCATCGGGGTCAGATGCTACACCCTCAACTCAAGACCCTATGTCTGGCAGCTTGGCTCTTCAAGGGTCTTTGATTCCTTCTGCTCTTCCCAAACAAGTTTTGGATGTTCTTTTAGAAGCTAGACGACCTAGCACTAGGAAATCTTATGCTTCTAAATGGAAAAGATTTTGTATTTGGATGCAGGACCGAGGTTCTAACCCTATTTTGCCTGATATTTCCTCTATTTTACTTTACCTCTCAGACCTTTTGCTTAAAGGCCTCTCTTTTTCATCCATCAAAATTCATGCTTCTGCTATTTCAGCTCATTACAACACTGATCCCCCCATCTTTTCTCACCAATTGGTGAGACAATTTTTGAGAGGGGCTAAGAATTTAAGACCTCCCAGAACTCCTCCTGTTCCTGCTTGGGATCTTAACTATGTCTTGGAGAAACTTACTTTGCCTCCTTTTGAGCCTGCTGCGGCTTCAGATATCAAGTTCTTATCCTGGAAGACAGCTATTTTGTTAGCATTGACTTCTGCCAGAAGGGTTTCAGAGTTGCAAGCTCTCATGGCTGTGGAACCGTATATTATTTTCCACCAAGACAGAGTCTCCTTGAGGACCAATCTGACTTTTATGCCTAAGGTGGTTTCAAAAGTGGCTCTAAATCAGACTATTCACCTTCCTACTTTCTTTCCCAATCCTCAAAATAAAGGGGAAAGGATTCTACATTCATTGGACATACACAGACAACTACGATTTTACCTGGACAAAACTAAAGATTTCAGGAAAACTGATCAATTGCTTCTCTCTTATGCCTCCAGTTCTCTAGGTAAGGCTATTTCTAAACAAACTATTTCCAAATGGATTGCTCATGGAATAAGATTTTGTTATTCTCACTATGGGAAACAGATTCCAGGTTCTGTTAGAAGTCATTCTACTAGAGCAGCTGCCACTTCAGCTGCTTTTCCTCAGAGGAGTGCCTACCAAAGATATTTTGGAAGCTGCCACTTGGAGTTCAGTGCATACTTTTTCCAAGCACTATAATCTCCCTCTATATTCTAAGTCTAGGGCAGGCTTTGCCTCTGCTGTTTTGTAGGGTCTTCTTGCTGCCCCTACCTCTGCATAGCCTCCTCCCTCTTTCACTGCTTTGGGATTCCACCCTACAGTTATGACTGCAACAGTGAAACACGAAGAACATAGTACAGTTGTGTACACCTACCATAAATGTAGATGTTTGAGTGTCTTCACTGTTGCAGTCGGTGTTTCCCTCCCACCTATCCCCTCTTATCCTTGTTTGTTTCCTCTTCCACTTCTTTTGTGGTGTATTTGTGTTTTTCTTTGGACACCTTTTGGTTTACTAGGGGTTTCTGACATCTGGGGCAAGAAAGGTTGGACGTCAGGGTACTTGCTGGTACAGCCGACGCCGGACCCAGACTTTGGAATTCTGGCCGACCTCGGGCTGCCTGCCGGCAGGAACACTCTACAGTTATGACTGCAACAGTGAAGACACTCGAACATCTACATTTATGGTAGGTGTACACAACTGTACTTTACTCCCAGGTTTTCTGTATCTGGCTTACATTGTCAGTTTTCTGCATTACCCTTTGGGCTGTCTACTACATCTCGAGTTTTTACAAAATGTGTAGCCCCAGTTGCTGCCTGTTGCAGAACCCTAGGCATCCACATGTTTCTTTATTTAGACAACTTGCCAATTTGTGCAGATTCTGTATCCAGGTGCTTGTAGTCCTTAGACAAGTTTGCTTCCCTCTTTTCCCACTTGAGCTTCAAATTGAATGGTCCTTCTTCACACCCTTTGTGAATTATTTTCCTGTGGTGTTGGATAGATGCAATAAAAAGGTAGCCTTCCTGCCTGAAGAAAAAGTTTTGACTTGGGGTATTTTCATGGATTTCTCTCTTCTAGACATTGCCTCAGCAAGAGAGTTCCTCAGAATTCTAGGCCTCATGACATCAGTGATCCTCATGATAGCACTAGTCAGGCTAAACATGAGAAAAATTTGATCATATTTTAGAATTGTTGGACCCGGCATCTTCATCCCTTGGATTTCCAGGTACCAGTAGTGGAATTTGTTAAACAGGAATTGCAGTGGTGGAGAACTCATCTGTCTCTGAATCTAGGACTCCCTTTATCTCTGCAGACCCCAGTTCAATCTGTCCAGATAGACAGAGTTTATTTATGGCAGGGGACCACCAGATTGGCTTCCTTTTTTTTTGGAGGATAGCGTCTTGGTTCTGTTTGGAATAGCACGATCCATGCACTCGTGTAAGTGCTTTATAGAGTGCATCTGTGTAGGATTCAGCAATCATAACTCCATTGTCCATCTGCATGGGTGTCATGAAGTTTGCCACTTCTGTCTTAAGAAGCATGAAGTTGGCTTTGGAGAAATTGTTTACCGTGGTTTCCTTAATAGTGGGTGGGGGCGAGATGCGGATATCTAGGGTGATTAGCTTATGGTCGGATCTGACCAGTGAGGAGTTGACTTCAGGTGGGGAGGTCTAGGATATTGTTGCCCCTGGTGGGGGTGTGGATAAGTTGATCCATGGCATTGGAATTTATGAATTCCAGAAAGCGTTGAACGAAGGAGTTGATACATGAGTAGTTTTCCCAGTTAATGGTGGAGTAGTTGAAACCGCCCATTATTAGGTTGTTTGGGTGAACCCTAATATTTTCCAGTGTATATCAAGAAAAGAGGAGTGGGAATCCTGGGGCATGGTGGGGGATCTGTAGCAAGCTACAAGTTTGGATTGCAGTTTTGCCCAGAGTTAGTTGCACTTGGATAACCTTGGATGCATTATGCTGCGCACCTAGCCTGGAGGTGGGGATATCCTTAATGTATATGAACACACCTCCATCTTTGGTGTTCTGGTCCAGGTTAGATGGCCGAAAAGTGTGGTATGAGTTATAGCCTGGTAATGTAGGGGTGCTCTCTAGAGCCTTGAACCAGGTCTCGGTCACTGCACAGACGTCAGTGTTCTCCATTTTAAGGAGTGCCTCGAGTGAGTGCATTTAGAGATTTAGACTTCTAGCATTGAGTAGCATTACCTTCAGATTTTGCATGCTTGTATTGTTACAGTGGTGGTTTTATCCTTTGTCATTTGAACCTTGCCTAAAAAAGGCACTATAGGGGCGGCTAGACCCTTAGCCAGTATCTGGAATCCCAGGAGCGACAGGTGCAAGCCATCTCTGACAAAGCATCATGGTCTGTCGACCATATCATCCCAGGCAGACAGATACTGGATCCCCTTAGAATGACACCAGAAGCTTAGCCAATTGTTGAAGTCAATCATTTTGTCCTTGTACTGCAGTATCATTCTGGGCAATGACAGGATGCTACTCAGGGTAGGGTCATACCTGCCTGGTTTACAAGATCGGAGAGCTTTTCCATGTCTCTTTTCATGTAGTCCAGGGAGGTACGTCTCAGGTCGTTCACACCAACATAGACAATGACAGAGTCATATTTGTACTTGTTGTGGAGTGACCTGAGTGCATGGGTTATGTGGCGGATCATGGCACCAGACAGGCAGCTGACAGTAACCTTCTCCTTGTTTAACCTGGTGAGTGCAACATCAGTGTGCCTGACTATCGAGTCACCTGTGACTAGTGTGGTTGGTACATTGTTTTGCCTTATGGGCTGTGGTTTATTGGCACACTGAGTCTGTGGGCTGTGTGTCATTTGGGTTGTGTTGGGGGGTGGAGGTTGCTTGCGTTTCTGCTTTGGAGGTCTCTGTTGCTTGAGCAGGTTATTACTGAGAGCCTCCGTAAATGTTTGTGTTTCTATGTGTGGATATTGGTGGTGTAGGTTTAGTGGGACTATGTGATGAGTGTGGTGTGGTGCAAATGTTTACCTTCTCCTCTTGACTGTCAAGTTCAGTCTTGGTTGGAGAGAGCTTTACCTCCAGTTTGGCTAGATAAGTGCATTTCTCACAGGTTGTGGTATTGGGTGGTAGGAGGAGAGGGTTGTCTGTGTACATGAGGCAATTGCTACATTGCCCCAAGATGCCCAGATTCATCAGATAGACAGGAGAGAACACTGTGAGCTGACCCTTGGACATGCCTGAATAAAAAACTACTTTCCTCTAGACAAGTGAGGAAAGTGAGGATAAGAGCTGTCTTTCTCTAAACAAATGAGGAATGTAAGTACAAAAACTGTTTTCCTCTAGGTAAAGAGGACGGTTGAGTGCTGGAGTAATTTTTAGGTTATTTAGTGCTAACAACAAGTTCTCAACAAGTGCTGAGCACGAATAAGCAAATTCAAGTGCTAAAACTAAGAATCTGTGCCTGGGTCTTGTGGTAGACAGGCTACCTAGTGCTTACTACTCCCATTGATAAGCTAAAAGGCTTCCCTCCAACACAGAAAGGCTTGGGGACTCAGAAGCTTACAAGCAGTCCTGGATACAGCAAATCTGTATCTGGACTAGACTAGTTGCAGGAAAGTCAGGAAAACAAGCTTAGAATTTATTTTATTTTTTTTTTGGAAAAGGAGAAACAGAAGATAATTTAAAATTAAGGACCTAAGTGGCTTGCCCTTCACAAATGTTCTCTCTGTATTAGGTAGAATTAGCTAGTGACACTAGACTGGAATAGAGCTGGGATAGAGCTTAACAGATGGGACTGATAGAAGTGTCTGAAGTCAAAATATGATTTCACTGTACTCGGTTGAGTGAGCAAATGAGATAGACCCAGGAGGAGTGTTCAAACACAAATTTACAGGAGGGACGGGCAATTCCAAAGCCACCAAGATTAATACCAGAACAAGAACAGGGAATGAGGGCAGGAAACTAACTGCAGAGAGAGATAGAGAAGAGACCACAGTATTCTATGAAACATATAAAAAATATATAACTACAGAGGGAGACAGACCACAATATTCAATGAAACAGAGACAGAAAAATAAAATGCAGTACAATCTTTAACACTGCAAGTTTGTCCTTAACTCAGCTAGTAATGCAGTTGATTGTAAGTATGTAGCAGAAGCCAAACAACTCCGATATTGAGCAGTAATAAATTCAGAGATATGTGACTAACACATAAATACAGGGAAACCCTCTAGGCTAAGAGTTTAACACTGAATATCAATGAAGTGAAACACAATAGCCCCCCCCCCCCCTTACTGCAGAGAGAGAGACCACAGTATTCTATGAAACAATTAGCTGGTGCATAATGCTACTATAATGTCAATTGGTTCCAGTGATTTAGAGAATGCTGGTAACAACTCTGTTAGAGACATTTTCTAAACTTGCAACTGAAAGCAAGACATTACACCAGGTGCTGGTCATACCTCGCAATTATTTAACCTAAGAAATCTGGACAACGCCTAAAATAATAGTACAAAGACCAAAAAAATAGGAACAGATTTTAAATATTGCTTTTGCAAACACGAAGTTGCTATAAGAACAGGATTTGTGTTAGCATGCATTTTCTGAAGGATATGAAACTTAAATGTATGTCATTATTTAGAGACCAGTGCTCAGTGATTTGTGTTGCCTATGCAATTTTGTATAACTTGTAGGTGTTTCAGATCATACAAAATAATTCTTTTATGCAACTATTAAAGAAAAAATAGGGACTATTTTGTTCTAAGATCTCAGGATATTTGACATTTTTCATTTTTTTTCCCATGTGACACCACTGCTTAAATGGGGGCTCTCCTACACAAAAGTGAGTCTGTGATTTGTCCCTGATTCAGCTGAGGGCTCTGTCTGGGTGACATGTGTTTTCTGACAAATTACTGTGGTTTACTCTTATTGCTTAGTTGAATTATGTCTGAAATGAAAAGGAATGTGAATGATGTGCATTCTAAACATCATCTACAAAAACACATAAATGCTAATAATTTATTAAAAAAATCTAAACTTCATAATCCATCAAAATCTTACACTGCACTACCCACTGTTACAGTATGGAAGTAGCTGAGAAATTATGCACGTTGAATAACTGCTGTTTGCAAATTAACACAGTTTGAATGTATATGTAGGTAATTTAAGAGAAACGTGCGTCTTTCCACTACTAGGTGCTGTTTACTCCCCCCTGTGTTAATGACGGGATGAAAAAGTGATGGCAGATTTTTGCAGTTGAGTCATTGAGGAAGTAACTACAATTAAATTTCTGTAATTGATGGTAACCAGGCAACAAGACTCCAGTAAACAACAGTTTGGGCAGCGAGTGTTGCTGCTTAATTCGGTGGGTCATTGCTATCTTGATTCAGTATGCAGTTTGTGGGGGGGGGTTAAGTTCAGTTTTGAGGTACACAACCACAGTGTGAAGCACTTGTGTAATCATTGTAGAACAGGGTTAGTACTGAAGGTGAGTGAATAAATAAATGAGTGCTTTGGTGTTTACCAATACGCATTAATATCACCAGCCTTTCTTATGAAATAAAGAAAAATGAAAAAAAAAAAGACTGCTCTCTCTCTTTCTCTCTGCCTCACATGCACACACTTCTACCATTTCTCTGCTGTGACACAGCCACACACTTATTCACACCCCTACTTTACACACACACACACACACACACACACACACACACACACACACACACACTTTACCTCTCATACAAATGGCTACATACACATGCTTTCTCTCTCATACAGAGAAATAAACCGCCAGTTTAACTAACACATACTCATACATATTTTTATTTTATTTTATTTTACATTTGTTAACCGGGCTAGTCCAACTGGATACAAGTCCATTTTCAGTGGAGGCCCGAGGAGAAAAGCTCCACTAACTACTACTTAACAAGATAAAAAATATACAAAAACTTATACAATAAAAATAAGAATAAAAATAAAAATGAAAAATAAAAACAATGTCATAGGTTAATTACAGGCTATATCAGAAATTGATTTCTATGTGAGGCAAAGCAGAAATAAAGCAAAAATGCAGGTTGTTGCCTTTAAAGCAGCCAGCCTGCTCTCTAATTACCATGATTCAAGACAGAAACCTCCATAACGAGGGAAGTCCAAATGCTGCAAATTTTGGATGTGGTCCAATGTCCATCTTTGGCAGACATTCATTCACACTTACCTCGGCACGGCTAGTTTCAGTTATTTATTTATTTTTTTAATTTATTATTGAAGCCTGAAAATGAAATCTGTATTTAAAGGAGCCAATTGGGAATTTGTTGCACTTTATTATTTTGAGCCCCAAAGTGAAAAATACAGAGGAATTCAGTACAGTTGAGAGGTATGCTCGGGAATCCCAGTCAGTTTATCCACTCAGCTGTAATTATGGGAGTAGAGAGCAGGCCAACTTGCTGGTCCTGCGAGGAGGCCTACCCTTTACATTGTAGTGACTCTTCTGAGCACCACAGTGTGTTGCCATCAAATGGAAAGCATGCGTCCAAATGCTAAATTCCCCTCTGCGTATTGTGTGACCACACTTGCAGTGGGGGCTCACTAGTCTCAAGTTCTATGAGATGGAAAAACTCCCCCTTAGAAAATTACATGTCCTCAGGTCCAGACACCCATTCTCACCCCCTGAGGAGAGGCGAGAGCAGCCCATGCCCTTTCACTGCTTTTACTTCCTACCTGGCTTCTCCAGTGCCAGGGCTGCTAATCGAACCCGGATCCCAGTCAGTCCTCCATCCCTCTGCACTATGGTGCCAGGCAGTCTGTCATGTTTTGGTTCAATTTTTAGTTTAAGTGTTATGCGTCTTTAGTGGGTTACATGATCAAAGAAACATGGCTGAACTGCAGAGATGTCCTTCATGGATGCATCTGCAGTCATAACAACAGGGTTGTCCTGTCGTCAGGCAGCCCTTCAGTTGGCCGGATTCCAAAGTCCGGGTCCGGCTTCGGCTGATGTCGCACTTCACCCGACGTCATCTCTGTTGGTCTTCGGGTATAAAGGCATCAGCCGACGCCATTTTCCTCAGTCTTTCTTGCCGTGGCCAAGCAGAAGCTGTTTGCAAGTGCCGGTCGGTCGGATCCAGAGATTACTTCTACCGAATACTACTTCGAAGACTTCTAAAGCTAAGTACCCCGTTGGGGACTCTTTCTTGCCTCAGCCGATGTCAGAAAAAGTTAATAATTGTTTAACCTGTGGGAAACAAATACCTCATAAAGATTTCCACTCTTATTGTCTGCCTTGTTTAGGCCCAGCCCACGACGTAGCAGCCTGTTCGGCCTGTGCTTCATTCAACCGACGAACGCTTAGGCCGGTCGGAGTTTGCTGAACAGTTTTTCGGTTCTGATTTTGCGTATATTATGCCGCCGGATCCTCCGACTACCCAAACTGCTAAAAACGCAAAGATAAAGACCGACACTGGGTCCGCGGTTTCGGCCGAAACCATGGTTAAGCAAACCGCGAGTGTCTCGGTTTCAGCCGAAACCGAGAAAACTGATCAAAGTACAGCTGAATCTATCTCTACCACTGAGGCCCCTGCTACTTCTCTTGAATCGGCCTCAGAAATTTTATCCACTACGGTGGTTGCCACTGACTTATCAGACACCATTCCCTTGGATGTCTCTACCCCAGCATGTGGTGCTGCTAGGCCTCCAGCAGCCATGTCCATTAAGGCCTTTGCCAGGGCTAAAGCAGCCAAAACTACTAAAACAGTGCCTGTTAAACCCCCTACAACCAGGCCCTCTTCTAGTTCACAAATGCTTACTCTGGCAGAAGATTTAATTTCATTAATTAGGGATCTCAATCTCACCCAGACAGGGCCTCTCAGCCCCAGAGAAGAGACCTAGGGCAGAGCCCCGAGCCTGTGTCCTCTGATGATTCTGCCGATGAATCAGACATAACAGACCAGCCAGAGGCTCCTTTCTCCAATTATGAAGACTCAGATGCTGAAGAATCCATTCCAGCTGCTTCCCCACCAGAAGAATTCTCCTTTGGGGAAACCTTACATGCCATGCGAGAGCAGTTCCAATGGCAGCAGCAGGATTTCTCAGACTCCAGAAAAGACTTAGGACCTTTCTGCACCTTCCACAGCACAGGCCTTTAGCTATACCTCCTGTCCTCTCTGTGGTGGACGATGCTTTCAATGATGTCTGCTCTGCACCAGATTCTTTACCTCCAGCCCCTGCCAAACCAGACAGATTTTACAGGGTACCAGACACTCATCACCACCTTTACAAGGCCCCACTTGCAGACCCGAAACTATATCCCAGGGTCCCAGGGCAGTAGCCTCGACCACAGCTAAAACCCTATTCCTTCTGAAAGGGAAGCCAGGTCATTAGACAGATGGGGCAAAAAGTCTACACCTCAGCTACTCTCTCAGCTAGAGCTTTAAACTGTCAGTTTCACATGATACAATACCAAGAGTTTATGCTTGATCAGTTAACAAAAAAGCTATCCTCTGATGACTCTATTGATAAGAAATACGTATTAGAAATGGTAAATAACATACAACAGGTTAGTAACCATTCCTTAAAATGTGGCTATGATGCACTGGAGGCTTCATTTAGATCAGCCATGACTGGCACAGTGATAAGAAGACATGCATGGCTAAAGGAACAAGCCTTACCGGATCATGTTAAAGCTAAGTTATTAGATGCTCCTATGGATACGACCAGCTTGTTTGGTGCACCTGCCCAGCAGGTAATGAAGAAAATGGAAGAAAAGGCAAAATCTGTTCAAACGGTTAAAGATTTCTTGCAGGTTAAACCCCCAAGGTTTAGCAGGAACTGGCCTGCCAAAAATTGGTCCTTTCCTGACTCCACAAGATCCCAAAGGGGCAGGAATAGACGTTCAAGAGGCAGAAACCAATCCAGAGGAGGTGCCTACAGAGGACGACAGTGGCAAGGTAACAACAGAGGCACAGACACAACCACTGCCACTACAACAACACAACCACAGTGACTTACCTCTAAATCCGCCTACCAGGGAACAAATAGCAGCTCCATTAGGCGGCAAATTAACCTTATTTTCGAAGAACTGGCACTATATCACAAAAGACAAGTGGATTTTACAAACCATAGATCAAGGTTACGGTTCCACTTCCACACTTTACCAGTCAAAAGAGGAATGCCAAATCTACCTCCAAATCAAAAACAGAGGCTCTACAACAGATAATGCAATTAGCAAACATGAGAGCTGTGGAAAGAGTGCCAACAACAGAACAAGGAAAGGGATTCTACTCCAGACTATTCCTAGTTCCAAGAAAGGAAAAAGTTGGAGACCTATTCTCGACCTGTCCACCTTAAATACATACATCATTGTCCCAAAATTCAAAATGCTGACCCTACAGCAACTTCTTCCCATGCTGGGCAAGGAGTGTTGGCTGGTAACTCTAGATCTCAAGGAGGCATACCTGCACGTCCCCATTCGACCAATCTGCAGAAGATACCTCAGATTTCTTGCAGGATCAGAGCATTATCAATTCTCAGCATTGCCCTTTGGCTTATCTACTGTGCCCAGAGTATTCACAAAATGCCTGGCATCAGTAACGCCCACTGCAGACTACAGGGAATTCAAATTTACCCATACCTGGACGACTGCCTGCTACAAGGGGACAACAAAAGCAAGCTGACAACAGATTTACAAAGGGTCATTTACTTGCTACAAGCACTGGGATACACAGTCAATTTACAAAAATCAAGGCTGATACCATCCCAAACAAGGACATTCTTGCTGAATTGGACACAGTAAGACAAATGGCATTCCTAACTGCAGAAAACAAAAGAACTCCCTCTTTACTTCTTGGCTCTAACAAAACAGAACAAGTTAACAGCAAGAAAAGTACTGCAGGCCTTGGGATTCATGGCATCATGCATAATCTTGGTCCCACTTGCCAGACTACATATGAGAAAACTACAGTGGTACCTAAAGAATTTATGGTCCCAACACAGGCACAGCCTAGAAACAGAAATTCCACTAATTCCATGCTTAAAACAGGAGTTCCTATGGTGGGCTCAAGCATGCCAGTCAAACCCAGGTCTACCCTTTCGCAGATGTCAAGCAAACCAGACCATCACAACAGACGCTTCAGACCTAGGATGGGGGCCCACATGCTGGACAAATGCGTGCAAGGATTGTGGACGAGGATGAACTTCACCTGCACATCAACCTAAAAGAAATGCTGGCAGTAAAACTGGCAATCCAAAAGTTCAGACCATTTCTCAAAGAGGGCCAGTTGATGATAAGGACAGACAACACCACAGTCATGTGGTACATCAACAAACAGGGAGGCACTCATTCATACCCCTATGCAGAATGACTTTGGAGCTGTGGAACCTGGCACTCAGCTACAACATCCAGTTACAGGCAATATTTGTACCGGAAAGGAGAATACTCTAGCAGACATATTAAGCAGAACCACATCGGATGCCCACGAATGGATGCTACACCCGGACATCTTCAAGACCATCTCAAAGAAATGGGGAATGCCTCAGATAGATCTATTCGCTTCCCTCTCAATCACCAGCTCAAAAATTCTGCACAAGGACATTCCACCCACTGGCATGGAAAGTGGATTCGCTCTCCTTCAGCTGGAAAGGCCTAACAGCATATGCATTCCCACCTCTTCCCTTGATACACAAGGTATTACTAAAAATCAAGGAAGGACGCCCAAGGAAACTCCTGGTAGCTCCAGACTGGCCAAGGCAACACTGGTACCCACTGCTGAGGAGCATGTCTCGAACAATATGTGGCCAATACCCTGATGCCTTTGATGTTAACTCAGAACAACTACAGCATCATGCATCCAAACCTAAAACGTTGCAACTGACTGCATGGAACATCACATAGCAGCAGCTAATCCAGAACTTTCCCAAAGAGTTAAAGATATTATTCTTGAAGCCCGCAGACCTTCAACAAGAAGGAACTATGCAGGAAAATGGAAAAGGTTTGTCATTTGGAGTACTGAAAGAGGAAAAGATGTGTCAAACATAGATATGCCTAACATTCTGGAGTATTTGGCAGAACTTCTACATACAGGCCTGTCCTACTCCTCCATCAAGATACATGCATCAGCTATATCAGCAGAATACAGCTTTGATCCACCTGTCTTTTCACATCCTTTACTCAGGCAGTTCCTCAGAGGAATCAAGAATGTAAAACCTCCAAGGAAACCACCATTGCCAGCTTGGGACTTGAACTTTGTGCTAGAAAAGTTGACACTATCACCTTTTGAACCAGCAGCAACAGCAGACCTACAGCATCTATCGTGGAAAACTGCTTTCCTACTGGCAATAACCTCAGCCAGGAGGGTTTCTGAACTTCAGGCCCTAATGGCAGTACAGCCCTTCCTAATCTTCCACCAAGATAGAGTGTCCATGAGGACTAATCCTACATTTATGCCTAAGGTGGTATCCAGAGTGTCTTTAAACCAGGCAATCCACCTACCTACCTTCTTTCCCAACCCACAAAACAGAGGGGAAAGAATACTGCATACCTTGGATGTACATAGACAGCTATGCTACTACCTGGACAGAACAAAAAGTAGCAGAAAAACTGACCAGCTTTTTGTAGCCTATGCAACAGGAAGAGAAGGAAAAGCTATTTCCAAACAGACAATCTCCAAATGGATAGGAAATTGCATACGATTCTGTTACTCCTTCCATGGAAAACCAATTCCACAGAACATAAGACCTCATTCTACAAGGGCAACAGCCACTACCACAGCCTTCTTACGAGGAGTGGCAACCAAAGACATTATTGAGGCGGCTACTTGGACCTCCGTGCATACATTTGCCAAGCATTATAATTTGCCTCTATATTCCAGATCCCGAGCAGGGTTTGCCACTGCTGTACTGCAAGGGATCCTAAACACACCATAATCTAGTTTTTCCTCCTCCCTAGTTGGCTATGGTATTCTACCCAGTTGTTATGACTGCAGATGCATCCATGAAGGACATAGTACAGTTTTGTACCTACCATAAATGTAGATGTCCGAACTGGATAGCATCTGCAGTCAGGATTACCCTCCCTCCTTCCCTCTGTGGTACTCCTAGGGTGTTTACCCTCCTAATAGCTAGCTGGTGGGGAGTCTTTTATGGTGTATTTGTTTGTATATATGTACATACATGCTTATTTTTGTGTTTACCTCTATCTTTTTGGAAACATTGGCATTTATCCAAATTTTAGCCTTCAAGAGGGCAACTGGCATCTGGGGCAAGAAACACTGAGGAAAATGGCGTCGGCTGATGCCTTTATACCCGAAGACCAACAGAGATGACGTCGGGTGAAGTGCGACATCAGCCGAAGCTGGACCCGGACTTTGGAATCCGGCCGACTGAAGGGCTGCCTGACGACAGGACAACCCTGTTGTTATGACTGCAGATGCTATCCAGTTCGGACATCTACATTTATGGTAGGTACAAAACTGTACTTTCTGGGAGTTCCTCCCTTCCAGTCTTAGTCGCATCATCTTACCCTAAATTATTTGTACTACTAAAAACCCATCTTATAATTCAAGCTAAGTGCAAATGCATCCCATCTGGTTAAATAAACTAATTGTACCATTTGATTTTGCCTCACACTCTCACTTCTTTACTCTTAGTGTATTCATTTTGAATTTCACCATTAGTTCAAAGATTAGCTGTTTTGCTGTATGTCATGTGATGAATGTACATTTTGTTGTTTACGTAGCATACTTGTTATACACTGTAACACTCATTGTTTTGTGCATCCCGAGCTGAAATTGAAATTGATTAGATGTGTAATCAGTGCTCCATCCTGGTTAACAAGTTCAAATAAGAAAATAAACAAGACTTTTCATGAAAACCCTTCATTGTTTTTTTCTCCTCCTTCCATGGAAATGTGGTGTCCAGAGTTGACTGTATTAACTAGAGGGGTGCAGACCCATGCATGGTGGGTGTGGGTGCTTTGTCATTTGTTTTTGCCTTCTGATATTATTTTTGGTTAAAAGTTGTCTGTCTTTTTTTCCTTCTCCCAAGTAAAGGTTTTAAGTTCTAGAATGTTGTAAGCAGCATTATAAGTTTACTTTTTTAGATGCTGTGTGTCAGACTATGGATTTTTTATTTTTTTTATTTTCAGATCCAGCAGCAGCAGCTTCAAATACGAGCACAGCAGCAGGCAGGGGTCCAGGGTGCTGCACAGCAGCCAACAGCACCAGCATCTGGCATGGCGCAAGGACAGCAACAGCCACAGCAAGGAGCAATGCTGAGGCCATCCAATCCAGGAGCGAACCCCCAGCTGCGTAGTCTTCTCCTTAACCAGCCCCCTGTGAGTTAAAGAAATTGTTTTTGGTTATTGAAATCCTTTTATGTTCTTCATTCCACATTGCTGCAGTCCTAACTATTGGGTAGTCCGCTGTCCAGTCGGCCCGAATACCAAAGTATATGGCTGACGTCGGTCAGGGCGCATTAGACTGACGTCAGTACGTCAGGGTACTAATGCGCATGACCGACGTCATATCCTCAGTCTTTTTTGCCGCATGGTCCGATGCAGAAGCAATTTTGCGAGTGCAGGTTGGCGTTCTGAAAGTTTCTGAAGCCAGAGTTTCAGACCGAATCAAAGTTGGCTAAGTACCCCGTTGGGGAATATTTTGGTTTTCTCTTGCCTCAGTATTTAACCGGATGTCAGAAAAAGTGAATAACTGTATTTCTTGTGGGAAACAGATACCTCATAGGGATTACCATACTTTGTGTATACCTTGTTTAGGGCCTGAGCACGACGTTGTTGGATGCCGCTCTTGTGCCAGATTTAACAAACGCACTATTAAGAGAAGGTTAGACTGTGCCAGGTTAGTGTTTGGGAAGCGTTGTAATTATAAAATGCCGTCGGATGCTCCGCCGCTTCGCTAAAAAGCAAGGACAAAACAGCAAAGCCTAGAGTGGAAGAACCGACAGTCCCAGACGTCGGTTCTTTAGAGGGCTCAGTGGAGCCAGAGGTTTTGCCAGGTGTTTCTTTGGAGTCTCAGGGAGAGACTTTACTGTTACAGGATGTATCCTCTCAGGAAGTAGGCCAGGCTGAGGGGGCTTCTCAGGTGGCTGTTCTTCCCTCTCTTCCTAAGGTGGTCAGAGCCTCCCTTCTGTTTCCAAGGCTGCTTTGAGGGGCAGGCCGAGTTTTGCTTCAGTGGGGGTTTCTCCTAGTGCTTCAGGGTCTTTGCCTAAGAAACATATGCTTAAAATGGCAGAGGATTTGATTACTATGATAAGGGGTTCTATGCCCCCTCCTGATAAGAGGCCTAGGGTGGAACCTGAGTTTGAGAGTTTTGAGCAATGCTCGAGGCTTCTGAGTCTTGACTGAAGACTTGCAGGAGTACCCTCCTTATTCTGATTCTGATGTGGATGATTCTACTCCTTCAGCTTCTCCTCCTGAGGATTTTTCATTTTCAGAGACTCTGCATTCCATGAGGGAGCATTTTAAATGGGAAGGTCAAGATTTCTCTGATTCCAGGAAAAGGCTTAGGGAATTCTTGTTTTACCCCAGCATAGGCCTTTAGCTATACCTCCTGTTTTGAATGTGGTGGAAGATGTTTTGCAGAGGCTTCCCTGAATCCTGATTCTTTGCCTCCTGCCCCAGTTAAACCGGATAGGTATTATAGGGTGCCTGAAGCTCATAAGTATCTTTTAAGAGTCCTAGGGCAGACCCGAAACTGTCTCTCAGGGGCCTAAAGGTGTGAAGGCCTCAGTTGTTAAAAATCCTGTCCCTCCTGATAAAGAGGCAAGGGCTTTGGATAGATGGGGAAAGAAAGTGTATACTTCTTCCACTTTAGCCATGAGGGCGTTGAATTGTCAGTTTCACATGTTAAAATATCAGAATTATCTTCTTTCACAGTTGAAATCTAAGGTGGATGCTCTGGCGGAAGGTATTGAGTATAAAGAGTTGCAGGATTTAGTTCATGTGTCTGAACAGGTGGGTAAACATTCCTTGCAATGTGGTTTTGATGCTGTGCAGGCCTCCTCCAGGGTGGCTGCCACTGGTTCTGTTCTTCGTAGGCACGCCTGGTTGAGAGATCAGAATTTAGCTGAGCATGTTAAGACACGGATTTTAGATGCTCCCTTGCAGTCTGATGTGTTGTTTGGTTCGCCTGTAGAAGCAGTTTTGAAGAAAATGGAGGACAAGGCTAAGTCTATGCAAACTGTTAAAGATTTTTGCAGGTGCAGCCCCCGAAGTTTAGTAGAAATTGGCCTGCTAAGGGATGGACTTATCCTGCTTATGATTCCCAGTCTAGGGGTAGGTCTAGACGTGGTAGGGGCAGAGCTCAGGGTTCTTTTAGGCCTAGAACAGGAGTTCCCCTGCTCAGACTTCTGGTGAGGGCAGGGGTCAGTCCTTTCGTAAGCAGACCCAATGACCTGCCTTTTCAGCTGCCAGTTCATTCTCGCCTGGCAGCACCGTTGGGAGGAAGACTGTCTCTTTTCAAAGAAAATTGGGATTTAATTACCCAAGACAGATGGGTTCTGGATATCATTCACCACGGTTACAGGTTTTATTTCCATACCTTGCCTCCTTTCAACGGCATGCCAGACATTCCTCCTCTACAAAGACAAGAGGCTCACAAGCAAATTTCTCAGTTACTCCAAATAGGGGCCATTCAGCCGGTTCCTGTGCCAGAAAGGGGCCTAGGATTTTATTCTCGCCTGTTCCTAGTACCAAAGAAGGGGAACACGTGGAGACCAATTTTGGATTTATCTATCCTCAACACTTATCTGGACATTCCCAAGTTCAAAATGTTGACATTACAACAGCTTTTACCTCTGCTGTGCAAAGATCACTGGATGGTAACTTTAGATCTCAAGGAAGCTTACCTTCATGTGCCTATAAGACTAAGTTGCAGAAAGTATCTGCGTTTCGAGCTGGAAATTCTCATTATCAGTTCTCTGCATTGCCCTTTGGCTTATCTACTGCCCAGAGTATTCACAAAGGTTCTGGCTCCAGTGATAGCTTACTTCAGGCTAAAAGGAATTCAAATCTATCCTTACTTGGACGATTGCCTGATTCTGGCTCAAGAAAAGGAAGACCTTCTACAGCATTTGGAATATGTCATAGCAGTGCTAAGATGCCTAGGGTATTCTGTGAACGAAATAAAGTCCAGTCTAGTACCCTCTCAAGACATGTGCTTTCCGGGTGTGAGACTGAATACAGCAGCCCAGATGGCCTTTTTAACCCCGGACAAACAAAAGAATCTTTCCAGTTACTTCCATCAACTATCTCTTCAGTCCGGGCTGACTGCAAGGACAGTCCTTCAAGCCTTAGGGTTCATGGCATCTTGTATTCTGGTGCTTCCCAATGCCAAACTGCATATGAGGAAGCTACAATGGTATCTCAAAAATGTATGGACACAGCACTGCCAGGATTTGGACACTGTCATTCAAATAATACCTTGCATTCAAAAGGAATTTTTGTGGTGGGCTCAGGAATGTCACCTAAACAAGGGACTCTCTGTGACCCGCCAGAGGCGAGTCAAATTCTAACGACAGATGCCTCAGACATTGCTTGGGGAGCTCATCTAAATGGAAAGTGGATACAAGACAAGTGGCCTGCCAGACTACAGCATCTACATATCAACATGAAGGAGATGTTAGCAGTCCAGTTTGCATTAATGGCTTTCAAGGAGTTACTTCTTCCAGGGCAGGTGTTGATTCTAACAGACAACACAACTGTCATGTGGTACATCAACAAACAAGGGGAACAAATTCTTACCCATTGTGCAGGCAAGCAATGATTTTATGGGAGACTGCGCTCAGCTTGCAACTAACTCTTCAGGCAAGGTTTCTGCCGGAGCACAGAACTCCTTAGCAGATGTGTTAAGCAGACAAATCATGGATCCCCACGAGTGGAAACTGGATCTTCATGTATTTCAAAAGTTGACAGTGTCCTGGGGAACTCCAGACATAGATCTGTTCGCTTCTCCACTAAACCACCAGCTGCCAAAGTTTTGCACAAAGAGGTTTCATCACACAGCTTGGAAAGTGGATGCTCTTTCTTTCAGTTGGAAAAATCTTCATGTGTATGCGTTTCCACCTCTGCCTCTTCTTCCAAAGGTGCTTCTAAAGGTCAGACAAGACAAGCCAAGGATGATTTTAATAGCTCCAGATTGGCCTCGGCAGCACTGGTACCCATTACTGAGGAGTCTGGTAAAGAAGCCTCCATGGCCTTTACCCTTGATTCCACATCTGTTGTCTCAGAAGGACGGTCGTCTGCTCAATGTCAAGCTTCACTCTCTTCATCTAACAGCCTGGCATATTCTGTTTTGAAAGACAGCAGGTCTCAACTTCCTCAACAAGTTTTAAATGTGATTATGGAAGCCAGAAGACCTAGTACAAGGAAAGTGTACGAGAAAATGGAAGAGATTTTTATTTTGGACTGCAGCGAAGAATTTGGAGATTTCAGAGCCTAATTTGAGTGTGGCTCTTCAATATCTTACTGAGTTATTGGACAAAGGTTTGTCTTTCTCTTCCATTAAGATTCATGCTGCAGCAATTTCAGCTCACTATGATTGTGACCCACCATTGTTTTCACATCCTTTGTTTAAGCAATTTCTTAGAGGGGCAAAGAATATAAGACCCCCACGTAGAGCTCCTACTCCTGCTTGGGATCTCAATTTTGTGTTGGAGAAACTTACTCTACAACCTTTTGAGCCTGCAGCTACTGCTGACCTGAAATACTTGTCATGGAAGACTGCTTTTTTGTTGGCCATTACTTCTGCAAGAAGGGTTTCTGAGTTACAGGCCCTTATGGCGGTTGAGCCTTTTTTTGATTTTTCATAAGGATAGGGTATCATTACGTACTAATCCTTCCTTTATGCCTAAAGTGGTTTCTAGTGTGGCTTTAAACCAAACTATTCATTTGCCTACGTTTTATGCAGATCCCCAAAATAAAGGGGAAAAGATTTTGCACACTTTAGATGTACACAGGCAATTGCGTTATTATTTGAGCAGGACTAAGGATTTTAGGCAGTCTCAGCAGTTGTTTGTTTCTTTTGCTTTGAGTTCTCAGGGCAAGCCTGTGTCAAAACAAACTATTTCTAGATGGATTGGGTGTTGCATTACATTTTGTTATGCCCATCATGGCAAGGAGATTCCAGCTGGGATTAGGCCTCATTCCACTAGGGCTACTGCCACTTCAACAGCATTTCTGAGGGGGTGGCAACTAAGGATATTTTGGAGGCAGCTACTTGGAGTTCAGTGCATACTTTCTCTAAGCATTATCACCTTCCTCTCTACTCTAAGTCTAGGGCTGGTTTTGCCACTGCTATTTTGCAGGGCATGTTGTCAGTTCCTGCTTCCTTATGATTTGCCAGCCTCCCTTACCTCTGCTTTGGGATTCTACCCAATAGTTAGGACTGCAGCAATGTGGAATGAAGAACATAGTACAGTTTTGTACCTACCATAAATGTAGATGTTCGAGGATCCACATTGCTGCAGTCCAATTTACCCTCCCTCCTTCCCCTCTGTGTTTAGGGGTGGTTGTGTAGGTGAGGTTATATTCTGCTAATTTTGTATATATATATATATATATATTTTGGTGCAGGTATGTTGGGAGTTTTTGGTTTTTGGCCTTATCTTTTCAGGGTCTTCTGACATCTGGGGCAAGAAAAGACTGAGGATATGACGTCGGTCATGCGCATTAGTACCCTGACGTACTGACGTCAGTCTAATGCGCCCTGACCGACGTCAGCCATATACTTTGGTATTCGGGCCGACTGGACAGCGGACTACCCAATAGTTAGGACTGCAGCAATGTGGATCCTCGAACATCTACATTTATGGTAGGTACAAAACTGTACTTTTCTTGTGAACTTTGCTTGGCTGCTGTGGAGATTCATAAGGTCATACCCAACGCTTATGAAGAGGATTCATGCATGTGAAATGATTCACTAAGTTGTTAGTTGTTGTTTAATGCCTGGATGTAATCATTTCTTATTCTTTGCTAATGTCTAAATATTTGTATTTCTAAAGTTTCAGGCTGTTGAGGTACATTTCATTTATGACTGTATTGTGCATTAGTTCCATTTCATTTTTCTTTCTGAACTGTTAAGTCTCTGCCCAAGGATGAATCAGTAGACCTCCTTTCTGGAGGGTGTCTCTAAAGTTATTGATATCTAGAACTGTAATAGCCATTTGTACTCTTTCACCAGTGTGCCAGGTTTTGGTTGAGGACTTGAGTCAGAAGTCAGGTCACAGGAGCAGTGACTAATTAGTACAAACGCTACTGAATGCAGTGGAATTTAGCACATTTGTTTCTCCAAGTGATTATCATATTTAGTGAGACTTTTTTGTCTTTTACTTTGCTTTTACAGTAATGAATCTAAAATTGCCATGCCAAGTGCAGTTGTTGGGCATCGGGTATGTTATGCATATATGTTTCTGTTGTTGACTCATTTCTAGAAGTCAGTGGGACTGGATTTTGTCTCTTCATCTGATGTGAATTGACCATGATGATGATTATATTTGGTAAGGGGGTTGCAGGGTCAAGGGTTAAGAAGAGTTTTTTGCCCTCCACAGTAAACTGCCCTGTCCTTTTATTTTCAGGGCCATTTGTCCCGTTCATGGTTGTGAAGAGTCATAACCTACCTCAAGAAGCAGTAAGCCTAAGGCAGAAAACCATCCTGGACAAGTATACCATACATGTGCATACACACACACACACACACACACACACACACACACATCTTGGTCCAATTTGAACATTTTTATTTCACCTACCCACATGTCTCCTGGATGTGGTAGAACACAGGAGCCTCTGGTTAGAAGAAAAAAAAAAGACAAGCTGAAGGAGGACAGTGTAGATTATACAAACACACACACACACACACACACACACACACACACACACACACATATATCTTGGTCCATTTTGAACATTTTTATTTCACCTACCATCATGTCTCCATGATGTGGTAGAACACAGGAGCCTCTGGTTAGAAGAAAAAAAAAAAAGACAAGTTGAAGGAGGACAGTGTAGATTACACACAAATCACTCCCCATTGTGACGGAAGGTGCGTAGTATGACAGACACTCTAGACGTGATTTAGCTTGACTTGAGTTTTATGGACAGACTGAGACATCTTTAGAAGAAGGGTATACCGTGTGACGTTCAAATCAGTGTAGTTATGTCATTAGCAATAAAGCTGCAAACCCAATATGTAACATCCACTTTTTATGTTAAAACAATGTCTGTATTATATATGTATGATTTGAAGTAGCATGCAGTCCATTACACTGAATTTTAAAATTTATTTTAGCACCTCATTAATCATCGCATTGACTGTGTGCATCAGAATAAAACTTGTTTAAAAATACATAAGGAAATGTTTGTAAACGAAACCGCATTCTTTGCTTTTTAAGTCTCCATCAGCCCACATATCTCTCTCCTTTCTTCAGTGGTTTGCCACATCAGAATATTTACAAGGGCTGTTCACACTGGACATTTCCTCTTTCTTTTTTGAAACGGATCTTGCTGCACTGCAATTTGTTTTGAAGACGATAATCTGGAGGATGCCTCTGCAGAACATGACTATCATGTAACAATCAGTCAACCTCACAAAGCTCTGGCTTTTTCCCATACCTTCACTCTGCTGATTGGACTGCCCATTGAAGGAAAATCAGCAGTGAGAGTGAAGAAACTCCAGTATTTTCTTGCCTCCTCTAGTAGTGGTAGATGTTCTTCGTGTTTCACTGTTGCAGTCCTCACATATGGGTTATCCAGCTCCCAGGCAGGACTGCAACAGTGAATACACTCGAACATCCAGATTTATGTTAAGTGTACACAAATGTACTTTCTGAGGCTTCACAGGAGCATAAATTGGCTTCACAGTTAGTTTCTGGTAGGCAAGTCCCCAATAGGGAACCCTTCCATGTGAAATTGTAGCCCTTTTAAGAAACTGTTACATTTTTTATGTTTGGTTTAAAGCAGTATATGTTCATCATGCTTACTGCAACAGTAGCTTTTAGACTATGTAAAGGTTGTATCCTGCCTTGCATACAACTGGCCAGTTTCCAAAATGTGTGGCTCCTTCCCACACCTTCACTCTTGGCAACTGATTAGACAGCCCAGTAGAAGGAAATCAGCAGACATAGTGAAGCCATTTTCAGTACTTGTTTCCTCAAGGAAAAGGAGATTTCAGGCTTCACAGGAGCAGCAATCAGCTGACAGGCTTCTTTTTGGCAGAAAAGTCCCCACAGGTGGAATCCTTCCACAAATAAATTGTTTTTGAGAAAGTATTGGTTTATTTTATGACGGCATGTCCACTTTACGAAACCCTGAATTCTTTTCACTGTTATCTGAAGTTTCTTGTAGGGACATCTAGTTTTAGTAAGAGGTTTTTTTTTTTTTTTTTTTTGTTTTTTTTTTTTTTTTTTTTTTTTGCATTTGGGGTTTGCTTTTTAGGGATCAGGGAAATGTTTTTTTTACAGAACAGAAATGCTACTAATGTGTTTAGTGCTTTTGTACACTTTGATTCACACTCTCACTCAGGTACACTTCTCCACACAGTTCCTTTTAGTGTAAAAGTCAAAGCAAAACACTTATAATCCTATCAAAATCACAGCACACATTCCCAATGCACACTGACAGAAATATTAACAAGTAAGTTTCAGACTGCTTCCAGCACTGCTTACCAGATTTCAGTCCTCTTTCTTGGCTACAGCACACATTCTTACTTCAGTCCCCCTGCACCTAAAATGTATTTCGCTAGTAGGCTCTTTTCAGGGGAGACCAAAGGTGGGTAGTTATACTGATTCGGCCAGGGCAACAGGGAACTTCCCTATTCTTTGATAGGTGCCATGGGATCTTTTACATTCATCTGAGATACCACCAACTCAAGTAGATGAGGCCTCAGTTTAATGTCACATCCAAAATAAAACTTTCCAAGGCTTTGCTAAAAAAGCTCACCTAGACTGCCACAACTTGCTGTGAAGGAAAAGTTAGGGTTTTTTTTGTATTTTGTGTTCCTTTATTGTTTTCTTCTGTTTTGTATATTGTGATTCATTTTACTTATATTCTGCTTTTAATTGCATATTTAAACTAGGAAAAAGGTAACAGCTGTCTCTCTTGTGAGTCGCACAGAAATTAGAAGAGGTCAATAAAGGTTAATTACCTGTGAACTGATGATGAAGCTAGGAACTAAACCTTCTATTTAAGGGGTAAAATAAAACATTCTAAGGCTTTACTAGAAAAGCTCACCCAGACTTTGCCACAACTTGCTGTAAGGGAAAAGTTATTTTTTTTTTACTTTTTTGTGTTCCTTTATTGCTTTCTTCTATTTTTTTATATTGTGATTCATTTTACATGTATTCTGCTTTTAACTGCATAATTAAACTAGGAAAGAGACCACAGCTATGTCTCTTGTGAATCATGCAGAAATTAAGCTTTTCCCTACCCTAGTGCTGTTGTGTTTCTAAACTCAGTTGTCTTTCTAGTTACCTGCCCCTTATGTAAATTTGAACACATATCTCCTTCCCTTTCTTCTTTCATTGGCTATTGTGAATAAGCACAAAGTTGTCATTTTGTGAAATCACTTCCGTTCAAGTATTTAAATGTGTTGGCCTTCCCCACTGAATTCCATAGAACCAGAATACAAAGTGCCTACCCCTTCCAATTTATGTTGCTGTTTTAAAATTAGAGGCTCTCCACTTAGATAGCTAAAACTTAAGTTACCCCCTCATTCATACCTATCTGAGTAGTGCACACTGCATCTTTTTTAGGAAATTAACCTATTTTTTAATCTTGCCTTTAAAATCTAAAACACCTACTCCAATACCACCAATTACTGGAGAGACCACATTCTACCTCTCGGTAGTCATCTCGGGATTAGTCCTTTTGTTTTGCTCGTGGTAAGAGAAGGAACATAGGAACATTATTTCCTGGGGACTGTTGATTACCAGAAAGCCTAATAACTGCTTCATAGGTGTCAGTTTGAAATATGTGCTTATATTTTTTTCCTCGTGAGAGTTGGAGCCAAGTGCATAGATTCCTGACTCTTTCTGACTGGAAAGTGAGAGTCTGTTGTTGACCTTCCTAATTGATCTGATTGATGTTCAAGGTATCTACCAGGAAAAGGCTGCAACAAGCCTACAGATCCTTACATCATCTGGGACAAGCCTGTGGATCGCCAGACAGGCTGTCCTGCTTCTCATCTTGGGATTAGTGTTACTGTTTTGCTTCTGGTGAGAGAAGAAGCAAAAGAACATTCTATCTCAGCAGAGTGAAGCTGTAGTAAGACCAGCACTAGCAGTAGTCAGGCAGTAGCCATTCAGGTGACTCCCCTCTTTTCATCATTCATGACAAACTAATTGTTTCTTTTCAGTAAATACTGCTTGATTTGCTTTTAACTTCGACATCTGCATAAATACTTTATCAGTAAATTAGGCTGTACTTACTAGTTTCTCCTCAGGTGCTTGGCAATGTTCTGTTTAGTCACAGATGCCTTGAGTTGACATTTTTCCTGTAAAAGCGCCACTGAAATTTCACCAATACCTAGATGTCCTTCAAGGATGCATCTGCAGTCCTAACATATGGGTTGTCCTGCCTCAGGCAGCCCTTCGGTCGGCCGGATTCCAAAGTCTGGTTCTGGCCTCGGCTGATGTCGCACTCCACCCGACGTCATAGCTGCTTTGGTATAAAGGCATCAGTCTACGCCATTTTCCTCAGTCTTTCTTGCTGCGCGGTGCCCGAAGCAGAAGCTGTTCGCAAGTGCCGGTCGGTCAGATCCAGAGATTTCTACTACCGAAGACTTCTAAAAAGCTAAGTACCCCGTTGGGGACTCTTTCTTGCCTCAGCCGATGTCAAAGTAAATAATTGTTTAACTTGTGGGAAACAAATACCTCATAAGGATTTCCACTCTTACTGCCTTCCTGCCCAGACCACGACGTATCAGCTTGTTTAGCCTGTGCTTCTTTCAACCGACGGACGCTTAGACGTCGGTCGGAGTTTGCAGAGGAGTTTTTTGGTCCCGCTTTTGCTTACAAAATGCCGTCGGAGACTCCGACAGCACAATTAGTTAAAAAACGCAAGGAAAAGGACCGACACTCGCGGTCCGCGGTTTCGGCTGAAACCACGGTTAGGCCAACCGCGAGTGTCTTGGTTTCGGCTGAAACCGAGTCCCCGGTTCTTCCTTCGGCCGAAAACAGGCCTCCAGTAGCCGAGGCTTCACAGAGCATGGTTGAATTGGCTCCAGAAATTGTTCCTACAGAAGCAAGCACCCAGGATTTGTCAGACACTATTCCTTTAGACATATCTACCCCTGCACGTGGGGCTGCTAGACCCCCTGCATCCATGTCTATCAAGGCTTTTGCCAGGGCTAAAGCAGCTAAATCTTCTAAGGCCTTACCTGCTAAAATTCCCTCACACAGGCCTACCTCTAGTTCTCAAATGCTCAGCCTGGCTGAGGATCTCATTTCTTTGATCAGGGGATCCCAACCTCACCCAGACAGGGCCTCTCAACCCCCTCCAGAGAAGAGGCCTAGGACTGAACCCCCGGAACCTGTTTCCACAGACAATTCCTCGGATGACTCAGATATCTCAGACCCTCAGGAAGGCCCATATTCTCCTTATGAGGATTCTGATGCAGAAGATTCCATTCCTTCTGCTTCTCCTCCTGAAGAATTTTCTTTTGGGGAAACTTTACATGCTATGAGGGAACACTTTCAATGGCAGGGCCAGGATTTTTCAGATTCAAGGAAAAGGCTAAGGACTTTCTTACACCTACCACAGCATAGGCCTTTAGCCATTCCTCCAGTACTAACAGTTGTTGATGATGCATATAATGATGCCTGTACTGCCCCTGATTCTCTTCCTCCAGCCCCTGCCAAGCCTGACAGATATTACAGGGTCCCGGACACACACTACCATTTGTATAAGGCTCCTGTGGCAGATCCTGAAACCATTTCACAGGGCCCTAAGGCTGTGGCAGCTGCCTCTGCCAAAAATCCTCTCCCCTCTGAAAGGGAATCTAGAGCATTAGAGAGATGGGGTAAAAAGGTTTATACTTCTGCTACTCTTTTGACCAGGGCCTTAATCTGTCAATTCCACATGATTCAGTACCAGGAATTTTTGTTAGACCAGCTAAATAAAAAACTGTCCTCCCCTGAACCGATAGACCGCAAGTCCCTTCAGGAATTGGTACATAACTCTCAGCAGGTCAGTAACCATTTCTTAAAATGTGGCTATGATGCACTGGAGGCTTCCTTTAGATCAGCTATGACTGGAACAGTGATTCGAAGGCATGCTTGGTTAAAAGAACAATCCTTACCAGATCATGTTAAGTCAAAACTCCTAGATGCCCCTATGGAGAAACAAAGTTTGTTTGGCTCCCCTGCACAGGAGGTTCTAAAGAAGGTGGAGGAAAAAGCTAAATCTGTCCAAACAGTCAAGGATTTCTTACAGGTCCATCCACCGAGGTGTAGCAGAAATTGGCCTTCGAAGAATTGGTCCTTTCCAGACACCTCTAGAGCACAGAGAGGCAGAAATAGACTCCCAAGAGGCAGAGGTCAATCCAGGGGTGCCTACAGGGGACGTCAGTGGCAACCTACCAATCAGAGAAGTACTACCACAGATTCAACTACAACCACTTCCACTGGGCAGACACAATGACTTGGCTCTGATTCCGCCTACCAGGGAACAGCTGGAAGCACCCTTGGGCGGAAAACTAGCTTTATTCTCCCACAACTGGCATTACATTACAGGAGACAAATGGACTTTACAAACAATAGACAAAGGCTACAGGTTTCACTTCCACACTCTACCAAAAAAGAGAGGAATGCCAAACCTACCACCAAGCCAAAAAACAGACGCTCTAAGACAAATCAACAACTTACTAAGGATGAGAGCTATAGAAAAGGTACCGCCTATGGAACAAGGCCAAGGATTTTACTCCAGGCTTTTCCTTGTACCAAGAAAAGAAAATCAATGGAGACCTATTCTCGACTTGTCCGCTCTGAACACATACCTCATTGTTCCAAAATTCAAAATGCTGACCCTCAAGCAACTTCTTCCCATGCTGGGCAAGGAGTCTTGGCTGGTGACTCTAGATCTCAAGGAGGCATACCTGCACGTACCTATATGACCAGATTGCAGAAGACACCTCAGATTTCTTGCAGGATCAGAGCATTATCAATTCTCAGCATTGCCCTTTGGCTTATCTACTGCGCCCAGAGATTTCACGAAATGCCTGGCATCAGTAATTGCTCATTGCAGGCTTCAGGGAATTCAAATTTACCCATACCTGGATGACTGCCTAATACAAGCGGACAACAAGGCAAAATTAACAAAAGATATGGAAAAGGTCATACAATTGCTGCAAGCCTTGGGATACACAGTCAACATGCAAAAATCAAGGCTAGTACCATCCCAAAGGATAACATTCTTGGGTGCAGAACTGGATACATCAACACAGAAGAAAAACAAAAGCAACTACCAGTATATTTCATGACATTAACAACACAAACTCAGCTTACTGCAAGGAAAGTCCTGCAAGCCCTGGGTTACATGGCATCCTGCATAATATTGATTCCGCATGCCAGATTGCATATGAGAAAGTTGCAATGGTACCTAAGGAATGTATGGTTTCAACACAAGCACAGTCTAGAAGCCCAGATTCCAATAATTCCATGCCTGAAACAAGAATTCCAGTGGTGGGCTCAGGCCTGTCGGTTGAACAAAGGACTGCCTTTCCACAAACCTCATACAATCCAGACCATCACCACGGACGCCTCAGACCTAGGCTGGGGGGCACACATGGTGGACAAGTGCATACAAGGCCTATGGACCCAAGACCAGCTGAATCTACACATAAATCTAAAGGAGATGCTGGCAGTGAAACATGCAATCCAGGCATTCCGACCATTCCTTCAACAAGGTCACTTGCTGATAAGGACGGACAATACCACAGTCATGTGGTACATCAACAAACAGGGAGGTACACACTCATATCCTCTATGCCGGATGGCAATGGACCTGTGGAATGTGGCACTGAATCTCAACATTCAACTTCAGGCCAGATTTTTACCAGGAAAAGAAAATTCACTAGCAGACACCTTAAGCAGAACTACCACGGATGCTCACGAATGGATGCTGCACCCAGATATCTTCAAAACCATAACAAAGAAATGGGGACTACCAGAGATAGACCTGTTCGCCTCCCCACACAATCACCAGTTGAAGAAATTCTGCACAAGAGCATACCACCCACTTGCTTGGAGGGTGGACTCCCTCTCCTTCAGCTGGAAAAACCTGACAGCATATGCATTCCCACCTCTTTCCTTGATGTACCAAGTCCTACTGAAGATCAAAGAGGATCAGCCAAGGGTAATCCTGATAGCTCCAGACTGGCCGAGGCAACATTGGTACCCGCTACTGAGAAGCATGTCTCAGACACACGCATGGCCTCTACCTGTATGTCCCTTACTCCTAACACAGAACAACTACAAGACCCTACTTTTATGCCAAAAGTGGTCTCCAGAGTATCATTGAACCAAGCAATTCATTTACCTACATTCTTCCCCAACCCACAGAACAGGGGGGAAAGACTGCTACATACCTTGGATGTGCACAGACAATTACGCTACTACCTGGACAGAACTAAGACCAACAGAAAAACTGACCAACTTCTGGTAGCATATGCAACAGGAATGCAAGGAAAAGCAATTTCAAAACAGACAATCTCAAAATGGATAGGAAATTGCATACGATTTTGTTACTCTTTTCATGGAAAGACAACAACTGAAAATATCAGACCTCATTCCACAAGAGCTACAGCCACCACTACAGCTTTTCTATGAGGAGTGGCTACCAAAGACATTTTAGAAGCTGCTACTTGGAGCTCCGTGCATACATTTGCCAAGCATTATAACCTTCCTTTATACTCCAGATCCCGAGCAGGTTTTGCAACTGCTGTGTTGCAAGGGATCTTGACTACACCTTCTTTATCTTAGTGCCTCCTCCCCCAGTTTGGCTATGGTATTCTACCCATATGTTAGGACTGCAGATGCATCCTTGAAGGACATAGTACAGTTTTGTACCTACCATAAATGTAGATGTCCGATAGGTATGCATCTGCAGTCAGGATTACCCACCCTCCTTCCCCTCTCTGGTATTCCTTGGGTACCTTCCCCTCTTTTAGCTAGCTGGGGGAAATTATTATGGTGTATTTGTTTTTGTATATATATATATATATATATATATATATATATATATATATATATATATATATATAGATATAGATATATATTTTGCTCTCTACTGTTTGGAATTATTTGCATTTATCCAAATTTAGCCTTCCTAGAGGGCACCTGGCATCTGGGGCAAGAAACACTGAGGAAAATGGCGTCGGCTGATGCCTTTATACCACAGCAGCTATGACGTCGGGTGGAGTGCGACATCAGCCGAGGCCAGACCCAGACTTTGGAATCCGGCCGACCGAAGGGCTGCCTGAGGCAGGACAACCCATATGTTAGGACTGCAGATGCATACCTATCGGACATCTACATTTATGGTAGGTACAAAACTGTACTTTACATATATAGGAAAACTAGTTGCAGTAGCAGGCAGTGTCTCTAGATTTGCAAACCAGATACTCCTGACATTACATTGTATTCTCACTCCAACTGTCATGTTGCCATGGTTATGAACTTTCCCACTATCTCCATTACCAGGTTGGTGGATATGGGCATCCTGAGGCAGTGTAGAAATTGCCTCATGTTTACTGACAGCCAACTAATTCTCAAACTGATGTGCTATGTGAGAGTTGTATTTACATAATGTTACTGAAGCCAAAGCTTTCACAGAAAAGCATTCATGTCAATAAGGTTGTCAGTAGTACACACGCTGCACCCATTAAACACAGTTCAAAGCAAACACATAGACCCACATATGCTGAGGCACTTACATGTCACTTTCGTAAATCCCAAAGACCTCCAAGACGAAGTACACATAACAGACACCCTCAGCAACCCCGAATGTACTCTTTCAGAACAACACTCGGGTCACCACATACAGCCACATCTCTTGGAGCCTCCACTTCTAAGCCGATAAGGCAAGCGACCATGGAATCCAACATTCTAGTTATTGGAGACTCCGTTGTGAAACAAACTTGTGTTCCTCTCACCAGACTGAGTAAAGAGAAAGTCGCGGTCAGTTGCTTATCAGGGGCAGGATCCTCCATGTTACACAGGATCTCAGGTCATTAGACCACAAGTACCAGTATGACTTAGTCATAGTCCATGTGAGTGTAAAAAAGATGTACTTCCCTAGACTATATGAAGAGAGATATCATGGAACTCTCTGAATGTGTATCCCAGGCTGGTATGAGCCTATCATTGAGTAGCATTTTACCTTCTCCAAGGATGATGTCACTGTATGAACAAAAGATGACTGAATTTAACTGAGTTAATTTCTAGTGTCATTCTGAGAGGGTGCAGCATTTGTCAGCATGGAAGGAGATGGTCAACAGACCACGCAGCTTTGCCAGGAATAATCTGCATCTCACCCTATAGGCTTTTGAATATTAGTTAAAACATTGTCCTCCCCCATAGTGCCTTTTTTAGATAATACCATACTGAACGTACTTCTGACGTAGCATATCAAAGCAAGAAAATCTAAAGGTGTTACTGCTCAATACTAGGAATCTAAGCAAAAAACTCCAATCCCTAGAAACTCTCTTCATCCTAAAGAATGCTGATGTCTGTGCGGTCACTTAGTCATGGGTTAAACCCATAACAGTACACCAACAGTGCAAGGTTATAATGTCTTCCACACATTTAGACCACCTACTACACAGAGAGGGACTAAAGGTGGAGGTGAATCGATTTACTTCAAAAATGCATATACCTCAAGCTGGTCAAACAGGGCAATGCACTTGAGCTTCTCCATATTCATATCACCGTACGAAAAATCCAGTACCATTTCTTTGCAAGCTATAGGTCCTCCTCTATGACCCAGGAAACCCAGACCTTATATTTAAACTTATTGGAAACACTCACCATCCAACCTAATACCATATCCATGGGTGACTTTAATTACCCCACTATTAATTGGGAATCGTATACAACACCAAACATATAGGCACAGAGATTCCTGGATTTTGCAAACACAAACTTTCTGGACCAGATTGTGAGTACACCAACAAGGGTGCAACCCCACTGGATCTGGTCCTCACTAATATAGAAGACTGCTGCACACCCCCTAGTGTGATGTCTTCTCTGGTAAGGTCAGACCGCAAAATGGTGGTCTTTGACATAAAAATAAAACCTAGAACTGCAGCTAACCATGGAATTTTGAGGAACTACTGTAAGGCTCACTTCCTACAATTAAGTGATAACCTAGCAAAATTTCAAGTTCCCATGAATCCTGAGAGCACTGCTGCACAAGCAGAACTATTCGCAGGAATCTTATACAAGTACATTAATAGCTGCATAGAGGCAGCTGTACCCACCAGGAAGAAGTACAGAACTAACTCAGAGAACAAGCCACCCTTATGGGATCACAAAACAATACGCTGTATAACAGAAGGAAAAGATCTTGGCAAAATTAGGAGGTGCAGCACCCAGCAGGATAAAAGCACTCTCATCAAACTAAAACAGCTCTGAGGACAAGTAAAGTCTACCAAAGCCAAGTTCGAGGTAATGTTTGGCCCCCCCAGGCTAAGGACAGCCACAAAGCATTCTTTAGGTATTTCCGCAGCCTCAAAAGCAATACTCAATTGTTTGCAGAGCTTATTGTAAATGGAGCCACTTACACTGAGCCAGAGGGTATAGCAAACCTTCTGGCCAACACATTCAGCTCCAGTTTTACCCCTCTCTCCCTATCAACCTTCTCTCAGGAAATGCCATCAAATATAACTCCCCCTGCTATCACTAGGGAACATGTCTTTAATGCTCTCTCTAATGCCAAGAATACTGCATCTGTGGGCCTAGACAGTATCCTAGGATGCTTTCTAAATAGCATGAAACATGATTTATCAGGCCCTCTCGAATTGCTATTTAATTGTAGCCTCCAAACATGCTTTGTGCCTCATGAATGGAGAACAGTAACAGTCATCGCTCTACAGAGGTGGGCCATTTACAGACCCTGGAATCTATAGACCTATAAGTCTCAGTAGTGTCATATGCAAAGCCATGTTAATAATTATTCATTGAAATGATCAATAGTGACATAGGAAACCTCCAGACACTAGAACCAGCCCAGTTTGGTTTCATCAAGGGCAGGTCATGCCTGCTTTAACTGGTAAACGTCTTTGAGAAGGTCACCAAAGTAATAGATGAGAGCAAAATGATTCACGCTGCCTGCCTTGACTTGACCAAGGCATTTGACACAATTCCCCACTTGGACATTGTTGACAAACTTAAGAGGTTAAGTACAAACCCTTATGTCATAGAAACCAGTCAGGAAGCAAACTAACAAGACCAAAAACAACTGCCACAGAGATGTAAACCACAAGAATAAGTTATTCACTTCTGATGCCTTCAAGGCATTTGTGCTGAGGCACTAGAGGTGAATAAATTATTCTTGTGGTTTACTTTTCTGTGACAAACGCTTATGTCACCTGGTGGATAGCTAGCTGGCTCACAGACTGGACCCAGAAAGTTAGAATTAGGGACTCCACCTCTGCAAAGAGGCCAGTCACAAGCAGAGTCCCATAAAGATTGGTCCTGGGACCACTCCTTTTTTACATTTACTTCTCTGAAGTCAAGGCCAACACCAGTGGCCTCTGGCTGACTAAATTTGCAGATGATTGCAAATTAAGAGTTGTCATTGAATCACCTGTTAACACAGACAAACTAGTGCCAGAACCATGAACTAAAACTAAATTCCAAGAAATGCGTAATAGTATCCTTTGAGAAGTCATCCAGCCCAGATCTCCATAATATTTGACAACACACCCCTCAGAGTTGACGAAGTAGTCCTGGACTGGGTGACCCACAGTAATCTAGCCTTTGACCATCACGTCTACTGTAGTGAGGAAATTATTCTGTGTTGCACATTCTATAAACAAAGGTATGGCATCTAGGTCAAAGGAATTCATTGTTCCACTGTATTCGGCATTCATCAGACCTATCATTAAGTACAGTGCCCCCTTTGGCATTTACCTAGCCAGGCATATCCAACAACTGGAATGCACACAGAGGTTCCTCACTAAAGGAATACAGGGAGTAAGTAACATGTCCTCTGCAGACCACCTCAAGGCCCTGTCCTTGTATTCTGTCTCCTACAGGCTGTTGAGAAGGCATTGTAAGACCCCCACTCCTGTGGACTTCCTGCATGTCCGCAAAACAAACAGCACCCGAGTTATCCATCCTAAAGACATAAACCTTGCCTGTGATGTAATTAGGACCTGCTGTAGAGACAGGTATGTATCCCAGGGACTACCCCTTCTCTGGAACTGGCTCCCCATCCATGTGAAGCAGAGTTCCTCCCTAACCCAATTCAGGTGCAACTTGGGCAATTGGATGGGGAACAGGAAATTAATTTCTGGTTTGGCACCCATCTGTAATGGACACAGGCAACATGTAAATGTTTCACCTCCCAGACCCATGCTTGTAAATGTTTCACCTCCCAATCCCCTGCTTACAGTTATCAAGGATACTAGAACTTGTCAGAGATTTGGGATGCATGGCTAGGCTTTAAAAATGCCCTTGTGGTTGTTAGCCTAGTAAACACTTATGAACCTATGAAAGGGCGATGCTCTCAGGAGTGCACCCCAACCCTCTTATGCTGTGCTACAGTGTTACCAATCTGTCTGTCTGGCATGGGAATAGAACCCTTCTGCACCAAAGATAAGTGTGTTATCTGTTCTGCCACATACTGCAACTATGGAACCTGCGGATGTGTCTACCTTGGATGGGTCTGGAGCCGCTGTGCAGGCACCGGCTTCTGAGGGTGTATTCAGGCCTATAGACTTGCATATTAAACCGACGCCTCCTTCTTTTCGGCCTAAATCTCGAACCATGCCTAAAAATCTGACGCCCAGGCCGCATTGTCAGGCCTCTTTGCCTAAAAAACAAATGATAAGAATGGTTGAAGATCTTATAACTTTAATCAGGGGAAGTCAAGCCTCCCTGTTCTAAGAGACTTAGGACTGAAGTTGTTTATGAATCTTCTGACCTGGATTCTGATTTTTCTGATTCTTTTGATGATCTGGATTTGCCCTTATCTACTTATGAGGATTCTGATGCAGAGGACTCTGTTCCCTCAACTTCCCCTTCAGAGGATTTTTCTTTTGGTGAAACCTTACATACTCTAAGGGAGCATTTCCACTGGGAAAGCCAGGATTTTTCTGATTAAAAAAAGAGGCTTATGGATTTCTTACTCCTGTCTCAGCATAGGCCTTTAGCTATTCCTCCTGTATTAGACATTGTTGATGATGCTTTTTCGGAATCTAGTTTGGCCCCTGATTCTTTGCCTCCTGCTCCCAGAAAACCTGACAGATATTGCAGGGTTCCTGATTCACACAAGTTCCTTTTTAAAAATCCTATTGCGGATCCAGAGACTTTTTCACAGGGACCCAAGGGCATTAAGGCTTCTACTGCTAAAAATCCTACCCCTTCTGATAGAGACTCCAGGGTGCTGGATAGATGGGGTAAGAAGGTTTACACTTCTGCAACCTTGGCCATTAGGGCTTTAAACTGCTAGTTTCAGATGTTAAAGTATCAACAACATGTTATTGGATTGCTTAAACAGAAAATGATGTTGATTCCTGACTGTGCAGAAAATAAAAAAATACAGGATTTAATGCACTCTGCTGAACAGGTTGGAAACATACTTTGCAATGTGGATTTGATTCTTTAGAGGCCTCTCGCAGGGCTGCTGTTACTGGTTCTGTGCTCAGAAGGCATGCTTGGCTTAAGGAGCAATCTTTACCTGATCATGTTAAAGCAAAATTGCTGGATGCCCCCTTAAATCAGGACCACCTGTTTGGCAACAAGGCTGAGGAAGTTCTTAAAAAGATGGAAGATAAAGCTAAATCTATGCAAACTGTTAAAGATTTCTTACAAGTTCAGCCTCCTAGATTTAGTAGGCACTGGCCCTCTAAGAATTGGTCCTTGCAAGGTCTTCTCAAGCCAAACCCAGACATAGCAGGAACCCCAGGTTTCAGTCCCAGGGACCCACAAAACTAACCAGTGGGGGGTTTCCACACCCAAATCAGGGAGTAGTAAGACTCCACCCTATGGAAAACAGTGTCAATGACTTGCTTCTAAAACTACCAAGCACTTCCCAACTGAATGCTCCTTTAGGCAGAAAGATTGGTCTGCAGGCCAAAAACTGGGAACTCGTTACCCAGGACAAATGGGTTTTAAATACAGTGTCCCAAGGATACATATTTCACTTCCACACCTTACCAAGACTATGTGGGTGGCCAGATCTACCCCCAAATCAATGGGCAGAGGCCCAAAATCAAGTACTCTCTCTGTTAAGCATGGGGGCAATTCAGTTGTTACCAGAAGAGGAAAAGGGACAAGGGTTCTATTCGAGACTTTTCCTGGTATCCAGAAAAGGCAATACATGGCATCATATCCTGGACCTTACTACTCTAAATACCTTTCTGGTGTTTCCAAAATTCAAGATGCTGACTCCTCACCAGCTGCTTCCTATGCTAGGCAAAGATGCATGGTTGACAACACTAGATTTAAAAGAAGCATACCTGCACATACTTATCAGGAAGTCTTGCAGAAGATACCTACGCTTCAAAGCAGGCTACATGCACTATCAGTTCTCTGCACTGCCCTTTGGCTTATCTACTGCGCCCAGGGTATTCACAAAGTGCCTAGCTCCAGTCATTGCATTCTGCAAGCAAAGAAATATTCAAATATACCCATATCTGGACAATTGTCTAATTCAGGCAGAAAGCCAGGACATATTTTTGAATCATCTGGCCTTTGTTCAGAGGGTACTGACTTGTCTGGGGCACACCATAAATGAAAAGAAATCACACCTAGTACCCTGTCAAAAATTATATTCCTGAGAGCAAGCTTGAATACAACTTCCCAGATGGCTTTCCTCACACCGGAGAAACGGGTTCATTTGACAACCTATTTCAAACAAGTGGCCACAAAAACCCAGTTATCTGCAAGGCAAATACTGCAAGCCTTGGGGTTCATGGCCGCCTGCATTCTTCTAATTCCATATACAAGGCTGCATATGAGGAAACTGCAGTGGTATCTCAAAAGCCTATGGTGTCAACATTCACAGGATCTAGGAGCAATGATTTTTCTCATACCTTGCCTACGCCTAGAGTTCCTTTGGTGGGCAGAGGCCTGCCACCAAAACAGGGGACTGCCATTCACACTACCCCCTGCCGTCCAAACCTTAACAACAGACGCATCAGACTGTGCATGGGGGGGTCCACCTGGCAGGGAAGTGCATTCAGGGCAAATGGAACCCAAGTCAAATGCACCTGCATATCAATCAAAAAGAAATGTTAGCTGTACAGAATGCTGTGACAGCCTTCAAGGACCACATTCTTCCACGACAATTAATGATAGACGGACAACACCACTGTTATGTGGCACATAAACAAGTGGGGGAGCATATTCTTACCCTCTCTGCAGACTAGCCGTGGCATTATGGAACACAACCCTGAGCTATCAAGTACATTTACAAGCTCAATTACTGCCATGAAAAGTAAATACACTGGCAGACGAACTAAGCAGAAACCTCATGGACCCACACGAGTGGAAACTAGAACCAAGGATTTTCGACATGTTGACAAGCAAATGGGGGAGCCCAATTATAGACCTGTTTGCCTCCCACCAAAACTATCAGTTGGACAAGTTCTGCACAAGGACTCCCCACAAACAAGCTTGGAAAGTGGATGCTCTGTCCTTCAGCTGGAAAAACCTATCATTTTATGCCTTTTCTCCTCTGTCTCTGCTCTCCAAAGTACTACTAAAGATCAAACAAGACAAACCAAGGACGATTTTGATTGCACCAGACTGGCCACACCAGCACTGGTACCCCCTCTTGCACAGTGTGTCACTGTGGGCCCCATGGAACTTGCCTCAGACTCCTACTCTATTGTCTCAGCAGGAGAACCAAATTCTGCACCCTCAACTTCAAACACTGAGTCTGGCAGCCTGGCTAATTACATAATTTCTCCTTTACCATCTCTCAGTAAACCAGTGATGGATATCATTTTAGAGGCAAAGAGGCCTAGTACCAGAAAGTCTTATGCAGAAAAATGGAAAAGATTCTGTGCCTGGAACCAAGCCCAAGGGATGAGCACAACAGTGCCCAATTTACCTCAGATTTTACATACTTAACTGAGATGCTTCATAAGGGGCTGTCTTTTTTCCTCCATCAAAATTCACGCCTCAGCCATCTCATCTCATTATAACACAGAACCACCCCTCTTCTTTCATCCACTACTTAAGCTGTTCCTCAAAGGGGCCAAAAATCTACGACCACCCAGGAGAGCTCCAACTCCAGCCTGGGACCTCAACTTTGTATTGGAAAAGCTCACCCTTCCTCCTTTCCTTGCTACTGCAGACTTAAAATCCATTTCCTTGGAAAACAGCTTTCCTTTTAGCAATCACTTCATCAAGAAGGGTATCTGAATTACAGGCCGTCATGGCAGTGGAGCCTTTCATCATCTTTCATGTGGACAGGGTGACCCTCAGGACCATTCCCACCTTCAAGCCCGGTGGTATCCAGTGTGGCCCTTAATCAGTCCATACATCTGCCAACCTTCTTTCCTAATCCACAGAACAAAGGGGAACGGATTCTGCACTCCTTAGACGTGCACAGACAACTTAGATTCTACTTGGACAGAACTAAACCTCAAAGGAAATCTGATCAACTGCTGGTGGCATTTGCTGCAGGGGCAGAGGGGAAGGCTATTTCAAAGCAAACCATTTCCAAAGGGATAGGCCATTGCATTCATTTCTGCTACAAACACAATGGAAAACCTATCCCACAGGGGATCAGACCCCACTCTACCAGGGCTGCATCTACCTCTACAGCCTTTCTCAGAGGCGTCCCTATCAGGGACATACTAGAAGCTGCTACCTGGAGTTCTGTACATACTTTCACCAAGCATTGCCATCTGCCAGTTTTGTCTAAATCCAGAGCTGGCTTTGCCACTGCAGTCTTGCAGGGCCTTTTAGCTGTTCTTAATTCTATTTAAATTCCTCCTCCCATCCTTAGCTTTGGGAATCTACCCAAAAGTGATGACTGCAACAGTGAAACACGAAGAACATAGTACAGTTGTGTACACTTACCATAAATATAGATGTTCGAGTGTATACACTGTTGCATTCCTGGTTACCCTCCTCCAGCCCCCTTCTCTTTTTGGATATACCTCTACTTTCCTTTGCTATCTTCAAAAGCTTTTTGGTGTATTTGCTTTTTTGTTGGAGGTATAACCTTGTATATTTATCTATTTAATTGCTTTCTATTAAGGGGGAACCTGACATCTGGGGCAAGAAAAACTGATGTAATGGTGTCGGCTGCATATTTTATACCCCTGTCGACCTGACATCATGGAAGAAGGGACAGCAATTGACGCAGGATCCAAGACATTGTTAATCAGGCAGACTGAGGGCTACTGCAAGCAGGTAACCCAAAAGTGATGACTGCAATAGTGAATACACTCGAACATCTACATTTATGATAAGTGTACACAACTGTACTTTTTTAACTGTCATGCATGTATGTGGAGGTTTATTCATTACATCCGAGTGATGCCTCCTCGTGCATCTGCAGTTAACTCCCACTGATGCCTCTAGGCATCAAATATTACTTATTCATCTTATTCATATTTATAGCAATAATTCCAAAACCATGCTATGTACAAAGTTTTAAAAGATTTCATCTTAAAGCAGCGTACACAATAGCAAACTCCATTTCATTTATATTTAATCTCTGTCTAGTGCAGGTAAAGAAATATTAACTGTTGTTTTTTATGATATGAATTTATACAGATAAAATGTTCACCTTTTTCTAAATATCTCAATAACCAAGTAACACAGACATTACTACTTAGCCTCATATGAAAGCTCTCATCTAAATGAATAAAATGCTGCTGACCCATATGTCTGTAACTTGAGTGGTTGCTGAGATAGTGTAAGCTGTTTATAAAATATTACAAGTGTAATAGTTGCTGTGTTTACTGTGACTAATAAAATTCATTTTCAAGACCTAGAACCTAAAGAATACTACCAGTATAAAAGTAGTTTGTGCTGAAGCGTCTGCTATTTATACTTCTTTCATAACCCTTATAGTTCCAGAGATATGAACATTTGTTTGAAATGTGAGGACAATACCTCTTGGCCTCTTAGAGTAAGAAATCTGGACAAGCCATGAAAAAAGTGGTACAAATAGGGACAATTTTTAAATATTGCTCTTACAAACTTAGAAAGTTGATAGAATAACAAGTTTTACATTAGCATTAATTTTCTAAAGGGTATGAAGTCTAAAACTCAAATGTCTTTCATTATTTTCTAACTTCAGTCTTTAATGATTTACCACTAATTTGCCAGAAAGCCACAATTTTATGAAAAACGGACCAAAAATTTAAGGCAAAAATCTGGACATTCTGCGAAAATCTGTACAGTTGAGAGGTATGTTCAGCCTCAGGACATAATTAGATTCTGTCGAAAGACTTGAGCTCTGCCCATTGGAAGTTGTGGTGCAGAATTGCTGATGTCCATTTTAGTGAATGAGTTAACTGTCAGGCATGTATGTGGAGATTTATGCTGTTTTGTGCATATAATTTGAGGGAATCCAGTGCCACACTTCCTTTACAACCTAGCTCCTTTCTCAGTTGTGAGCTTCTAATCTTTCTCAAGTATCTAAACATGCGTTGAATCGTGTATGCTTGATCAAATACTACGTCCAGGGCTGCTGCTTCAGTTTTGAGAAGATATGCCTGGGTACATAACCAAAAGTTTGCTATTGAAGTAGACTAAAAATTTTGGATTCTGATTCAGGCAAGCAGGTTTTGTTTGTCCCTTCTGCTGCTCAGTTCCTCAAACAATTTGAAGAAAGAGGTAAGTTAATTCAGGGAGTGTCTAAAAATTTCCAAGTCCCCTTTAGACATCTCCAAAATCCTCTTTTCCTTTTAAAAAGCCAAATAAGCTATCACTGCTACCTTCAGGCAAACAAGATGCCAAAAGGAGATGGTAGGAGGGAAAGCAAAAGGGACAGTCTAATGCTTCAGAATGACTGTGTAGGAATTCAGTTCCTCATCCCTCCTCTTGCCCCTGTCTCTCAAAAAAAGTGTGTCATAGCACCTGGCTGTCAGTGCCTCCCCCTTGCCAACAGATTGCATCATACTCTTGAGGCATTGAGTGGTTTAGGAAGGTTACAGTTGGCACTGGATAGAAAAGGGGAATACCATGCCACCCTCCATACCAGAGTTTTTTCCTCAGGTTTTTCATCATTTACTCACACTAGTAGCCATAGAACCAGTGCCTGTAGTTCAAATTGACAAAGGTTTCTTTTCCAGAATGTTTCTAGTACCAAAGGAAGAGCTTTCTTGAAGACCAGTTCTAGATCTTTCCTTTTTCAGTCTATATGTGAAAGTAACAAAATTCAAAAGGCTGACTGACCCCTTCAAACTCTGTCGCTTCTCATTTTTCCTGAGTGTGTCATGGTAACATAGATGTAAAGGATGCTAATCATCACATTCCCATAGCTTCAAGAAATGTCTTAGAATATCTGTGTCTGGTTTGCATTATTCTTTGGGTTATTTACAGATACAGGAGTGTTTACAAAGTGTCTTGCTTCATTGAAAGCTTATTGCAGACCCCAATGCATTTATATATTTCCTTATTGTGACAACTTGCTTATCTTTGCAAAGTCTTTTGCCAGATGTCTAGAGTACATAACAT
Source organism: Protopterus annectens (assembly GCF_019279795.1). Classification (NCBI taxonomy): domain Eukaryota; kingdom Metazoa; phylum Chordata; order Ceratodontiformes; family Protopteridae; genus Protopterus; species Protopterus annectens. The sequence goes on from NC_056751.1 coordinate 417,175,671, forward strand.
GAGTTTCAACTCTTCTTACCAATCCGGGATTCCAAATGTACAAAAGTCTTAAAACTCTATCACAAAGGATTGTGTTGTGGGACTTTCTTTTAGACTGCACTCAACAAAGGGCCTTTCTTACACTGGAGAATGTAGATTTTTGTCTGGACACTTTTCTGAGCTTCTTCAGTCAGTCTCAGGCACCTGCAAGAGAATTTCTCAGGATTTTAGGGTTCATTCTTCTGTGATTCTCATGATTCCTCTCGCAAGGCAACATGTGAGAAAAATGCAATGGTATATAAAACTTGCATGGACCCAACATTGCCATCCTGTGAAATTTCAGATTCCAGTTTTGAGCTGTGTCAAAAAGGAGCAGCTTTGATGACATCAAATAGAAATAAATCCAGGTCTCCCTTTTTCTCCTCAGTCCCCAATTAAATCAGTAACCATAGACACTTCAGTTTTCACTTGTCAAGCAGCTTCTATTGTGGTAAAGGTGCACAAAATGGTAGAAGACAGACCAAACTATGTAAATGTCAGAGATGTTCGCTGTTATTCATGCCATGAAATTTCATCACCTATAGTCTGTGGGACATCTTCATGTGGTTACAGACAATACCACAGTCATATGATACATAAACAGGGGGCATCAGTTCTTGCCCTCTGTGCAGGTTAGCTGTGATGGCTTGTGAGGTATCTCTACAACATTCCTTAACCCTCCAAGCATCTTGCGTTCTGTCAGAGTAAAATATAGTGGCAGACATGCTGAGCAGAACCCCCATGAATGAAATCCAGGAGTTGATCCAGTTGTGAGTAGCACCCCAAATAGATCTTTTTTGCCTTCTTTCAAAACAGACAAATTCTGCTGCATGGTTTCTTGCAAGAAGCTTGGAAAACAGATGCATTTTCATTCCCATAGTCAAAATTTAGTTTATACATTTTTACCCTTTCCACTGACACACAGTATAATCCTGAAGATTCAGAAGGACTCTTCAAAAAATTATTGTGGATGCCCTTCCATATCACTTTTAACAGTATTCATTACATTAGGGATCCCCAGCCAAGGGCGGCCTGACAGCTGGCCAATATACCAAAGCCAGTAGGTTGCTTTAAGGTATGCCGTACATCACACGTATGTTCCTCGAGTAGTGTAGGGCATAATGGTGATGTCTGGATGTACCATCCTCTGTTCAATTTTGTCACCAGTCTGAATGCCATCTTTGATCAGCGGTCTGATCACCCGAGTTGTTGCTGGTGTACCTAGCCATTCAGATATATGCCCATGGAATTTTTACTTATATTCATTTTGATTTTTACCTTTGTATTGTGGAGTTTCATGTCATCCAGAAAGGGTAAACGCCAGTGTGGGAGACAGATTCCCCATAAAGACCATCATGAGCACTGCTTGTTTTGTTTAGGTGCTTCACATGATCATACATCTTTTACTATTTTTAAGGCTTTCGTTCTAAAGACCTTAAGTAGTCATCTTTCATCCCTCCCAATTTATCTAGAAAACTAGCATCTAAAGCTTTTAGTGAAAGATGCTATAGAGGGTACTTTCCAGCCTGAGGGTCAACCGTCTTTGAAGAAGAAGGCCAAAAAAGTCAGGTCAGATTTTGGCTGTGCCTCTTACATCAGACTTCTGTCTTGAGGCTAATGAAAACCTGGAGGTTCACCCAATTTCTGGGTTGGATTCTTCTGCTGTGACCGGTTTACAGGCTGGCATGGATCCGGCTGCTCACACATCCTCTTGAGGCCTTGCAGGCATCCATTTTGGACATTCAGGGGAATCACGGCTGATTATCACTGAAGAGCCCAGGGGATTCCTCGGGTACTGATGAGGGAGGAAGTGCCAACTATGATTATTGAGTGTAGGCTGACGTTGGAACCTTCTACGTTTTATAAGGTGGGCGAACCTTTAAAAAAAGAAGCAAAAGACAAAAAATGTTTCTTCTGTTCCTGAAGACCCTGAAAGTGAATGGCAGAATTTTGCACAGGGCTTATTCAGTGCTCTTATGGCCTTGAAGCCTCCTTAAGGGGTGTCTGTTCTAGCTCCTCTGTAGTCATCTTCCCCTCTCGAGATCTAGGGATCAGGCGTCCTCTGAGGAAGATGAGGATTCAGATGAGGAATCCTTGGCATATTCTACCCATATTCCTTCCCCACTCGAGTATGGCTCTGAGGAAGAGGATTCTATTAGTCCTGAATCCCATTTTGAGGAGATTTTTTTTGGGGATACCATTGCCAAGATGATGGAGTTCTTTAAATGGGATTGTTCCCAAGTGTCGTGAAGTGCAGAGGAGATGATATGAGCTCCTTCAGATGGAATCTCCCAGACCCTTTACTGTTCTTCCTGTTTTGGCTGCTTTATTGGATGCTTTCTCTTCTGCCTGTCAGCCCCCTGCTCCAAAGAAACCAGACCCATTTTATAAAGTGTCTAATGACTGCAAATTCCTTTACAAGTGTCCATCTGTTGACCTTTTGTTCGTCTCTGTGGCATCCGATAATCCTTCTAAATTACTGCCCTCGACTAAGCTTCTTCCTTCTGGTAAGGACAGCAGGACCCATGAAAACGCTGGGTAAAATTGTTTATACTTCAACCAACCTAGCCTTTCGGGCTGTTAATTATCAGACTCATATGACCAGATATGTTTTGGTTGTACTTTCTCAGGCTTGTCAGGTGATATTTGAAGTTCCTGATTCTGAGGGAGGGTAAGACTTCTGCCTTGTTTCTGTTGGGGGCTTCTTCTCAGGTAGCTCGCCATTCCATTAGCATATGCTTCCTCTAGGGCTGCTGCTTCTGGCTGTGTCCTTGCTACGGCTTCAACGTCTCAAAATAAACTAAAACCACAAACTAAACAAAAACAAATACAAGAAAAGCCGTGTGCTTACTACTCACTGTAACACTTTTAATAAAACAAACCAAAAAGATGTCAGCATGAAGCGCTTTTCGTTTGATTAGATGACCAAACTTCTTCAGATCTTCTATGTAGATAGATAGAAAGGGCATTTCAAAGTTATGCCTATGCAGTTAGCCCCTTGCAACTTCAGTCTTACTAGGTGTCTCATTAATCCCAGCCCCTCCAGCTGCCCAAGAGTACTTCAAGCATAACTCAAATATTTAATTTCTGTTGGGTCTTATTGTTCTGGTTCTAACATTATTTCAACTAGTTTTATACAATTCTATTAGTATTAGTAGAAATTCACATTGCTGAATGCCTAGTCAACAAACTATATGAAATAGATATATCCTGCAACTTCTGATGAGCAGTTTGTGCACATATGCAAGTCCAGCACTTCTCCCCAAGGTGAAGGCTACCTCCAGCCCCCACAGTGAGACATACCAAGCACATTACCAAACTAAAAAGTAAAAACTGTTAAACACACAAAAAATTAATATTGTACTAGTTTATATACAGTTTACTCCAAGGGCACAGGCAAGGTAGATATAACCGTGGTAAAATGCACCAAGGCCCCCTCATGACAGTTCATCTTGGCAAAATACATGCTTTTAGAGTTCCCAGGCCTTCATTTTGCATAGACCCAAATTGTTTTCATATATTCACTGTCACAAGATAATTTTATGTGCTGTCTCTGTTCCTTCTGCACTCCCCACCATTTTTACCGTTTCCCTTATTTCCTAGCTTGTCTTACATTCTTGAAGCTTTCTTTTTACAGCTTCCTGTGCATCATGTAATGCACTAAATCCAGACACTTGTTGTGGTCTAAATTTAATCTTGCCCATTATGTATTTCCTCATTGTAGGTAAAACCTGCAATCTCTCTTTCCTCCTGTACAAAATAATAATTGTCAAAAAACACTTGTTCATTTCCAGTTTTACACAGATTGCCTTAGCTCCACAGCAATAGCAGAATGTGGTATTTGTTTACAATTCTCAGACTTTACAAGAATTGCTGTGGGATCCTTGCTTTTCCCTATGAAGCCTGAAATAAAGTTTGTGAGCTTGGGTGACCTTTGTCCAGCATGTAAAGTCCAGTCCACCACTCCTGCACATATGAAAAGCAGTCCTTACCTCCCGTTTTTTTTTTTTCTTTTTTCTTTCTTGTAAGTATGTGTTGTGTGGGCCCCATGTTCCATATCTATCTGTTTTAATTTTTCTGTCTCTAGCAATTTAAATTCATACTGCTGTCTTAGGTTCATAGGTTGGTACTAGGCTTACTGCCCAAAGGCATTTATAAGCCTAGCCAGAATGTGGTGGCTTTCGCCACCCCCTTAGATTAGTTCCCTGTGCCTCTGCCCAGCAGAGCCACTGAAGTAATCCCCGAGGTAAACTTTCTGTATCCCATCCACTCGTCAAGGTTTCTTTTGAGTGTTAGCGAGGAGCTCTGCCTAGTGTAGATTGGGATCTTGTTCCAAAGCATGGGAAGTCTCTGGGACAGGAATCTATCCCTCCAGCACATCCTATTTATTGTTGTGGTGAGGTTTAGATCCCTAGAGTGTGTGGCTCGAGGGGATAAGGTTTTCTATAGGTGGAGCATGTCCATCAATTCTGGGTTGGACATGGCCTTGTATGTTAGGCAGAGATCACCTCTGAGTAGGCAGTATACAACCGAGTACAGCTGTAGTTTCTTCAGTCGAGCTGCATAGGGCATCTTTTTGAGGCCAGTGATCCTCTTAATGAGCTACTGCTGTGGTCTTTCTAGCTGTTGCAGATGTCTTGTAAGATACATCCCAAATGGGGGCATTGTACTCTATGATGGGTCTGATGAGTAGAGGGGCACATTGACCTCTTTTGATCTGGATGCGAACCCTTTCGTGATTAGGTGGGCCACGTAGAAGGATTTTCTAACCAATTTGGCAATGTGATTATCAAAGGTGAGATTACTATCTACTTGGGTCCCCAGATCCCTTATTACGTCTTCTGTATTTAGGGGACTACCACCTATGTGGTAGTTTGTGGGTACTTTGTTTTTTCCAAAGGGGATGACTATGCACTTTTTGGCATTTAGCTTGAGGCCATGATTTTGACACCAGGTATCTGTCTCAGTGAGACCCTTTTGGAGGATGTCTGTGTCAGCCAGAGAGTCAGTTATAGCCCGAGTTTGCAGTCATCTGTGAACTTGGTCAGCCATAGTCCTCCTGTGCTTGCCTGTACCTCTGAGAAGTATAGGCCGAACAGGAAGGGTCCTAGGACTGAGCCCTGGGGAACACCACTTGTAACCAGTTTAGAGTCGGACCTAGCTCCTGCAACTCTCACCATGTGGGTTCTGTCCATGAGCCAGTTGGCAACCCATCTTGTGACGTAGGGGTTTATGTTCAGGCTGGTGAGCTTGTCTATAATAGTAGTTCCAATTGTGCACATTAAAGCAATTTTATCCTTGGAGCCGAGATTTATTTGTGCTTGGTCGAATTGGAACTACTATTATTGTTTTTTGTTTTTTGGCGCTTTACTGTTTCTGAGCTTGTCTATAATACCAGAATGGGGAATGGTGTCAAAGGTCTTAGCGAGGTCTAGGTAGGCTGTGTGTACCTCCTTTCCCTCATCTATAGCCTTGGTAACTGTCTCAAAGAAGTCCACCAAGTTTGGGAGGCATGATCTGCCCTTAACAAAGCCGAACTGGGTAGGGTTCATTGTTTGGAAGATGTCCTTCATGGATGCATCTGCAGTCATAACAACTGGGTTGTCCTGTCGTCAGGCAGCCCTTCAGTCGGCCGGATTCCAAAGTCCGGGTCCGGCTTCGGCTGATGTCGCACTTCACCCGACGTCATCTCTGTTGGTCTTCGGGTATAAAGGCATCAGCCGACGCCATTTTCCTCAGTCTTTCTTGCCGCGTGGCGCCCAAAGCAGAAGCTGTTCGCAAGTGCCGGTCGGTCGGATCCAGAGATTACTCTACCGAATACTACTTCGAAGACTTCTAAAGCTAAGTACCCCGTTGGGACTCTTTCTTGCCTCAGCCGATGTCAGAAAAAGTTAATAATTGTTTAACCTGTGGGAAACAAATACCTCATAAAGATTTCCACTCTTATTGTCTGCCTTGTTTAGGCCCAGCCCACGACGTAGCAGCCTGTTCGGCCTGTGCTTCATTCAACCGACGAACGCTTAGGCGTCGGTCAGAGTTTGCTGAACAGTTTTTCGGTTCTGATTTTGCGTATATTATGCCGTCGGATCCTCCGACTACCCAAAACCGCGAGTGTCTCGGTTTCGGCCGAAACCGAGAAAACTGATCAAAGTACAGCTGAATCTATCACTACCACCGAGGCCCCTGCTACTTCTCTTGAATCGGCCTCAGAAATTTTATCCACTACGGTGGTTGCCACTGACTTATCAGACACCATTCCCTTGGATGTCTCTACCCCAGCACGTGGTGCTGCTAGGCCTCCAGCAGCCATGTCCATTAAGGCCTTTGCCAGGGCTAAAGCAGCCAAAACTACTAAAACAGTGCCTGTTAAAACCCCTACAACCAGGCCCTCGTCTAGTTCACAAATGCTTACTCTGGCAGAAGATTTAATTTCATTAATTAGGGGATCTCAATCTCACCCAGACAGGGCCTCTCAGCCCCCAGAGAAGAGACCTAGGGCAGAGCCCCCCGAGCCTGTGTCCTCTGATGATTCTGCCGATGAATCAGACATAACAGACCAGCCAGAGGCTCCTTTCTCCAATTTTGAAGACTCAGATGCTGAAGAATCCATTCCAGCTGCTTCCCCACCAGAAGAATTCTCCTTTGGGGAAACCTTACATGCCATGCGAGAGCAGTTCCAATGGCAGCAGCAGGATTTCTCAGACTCCAGAAAAAGACTTAGGACCTTTCTGCACCTTCCTCAGCACAGGCCCTTAGCTATACCTCCTGGTCTCTCTGTGGTGGATGATGCCTTCAATGATGTCTGCTCTGCACCAGATTCTTTACCTCCAGCCCCTGCCAAACCAGACAGATTTTACAGGGTACCAGACACTCATCACCACCTTTACAAGGCCCCACTTGCAGACCCCGAAACTATATCCCAGGGTCCCAGGGCAGTAGCCGCGACCACAGCTAAAAACCCTATTCCTTCTGAAAGGGAAGCCAGGTCATTAGACAGATGGGGCAAAAAGGTCTACACCTCAGCTACTCTCTCAGCTAGAGCTTTAAACTGTCAGTTTCACATGATACAATACCAAGAGTTTATGCTTGATCAGTTAACAAAAAAGCTATCCTCTGATGAATCTATTGATAAGAAATATGTATTAGAAATGGTAAATAACATACAACAGGTTAGTAACCATTCCTTAAAATGTGGCTATGATGCACTGGAGGCTTCATTTAGATCAGCCATGACTGGCACAGTGATAAGAAGACATGCATGGCTAAAGGAACAAGCTTTACCGGATCATGTTAAAGCTAAGTTATTAGATGCTCCTATGGATAAGACCAGCTTGTTTGGTACACCTGCCCAGCAGGTAATGAAGAAAATGGAAGAAAAGGCAAAATCTGTTCAAACGGTTAAAGATTTCTTGCAGGTTCAACCCCCAAGGTTTAGCAGGAACTGGCCTGCCAAAAATTGGTCCTTTCCTGACTCCACAAGATCCCAAAGGGGCAGGAATAGATGTTCCAGAGGCAGAAACCAATCCAGAGGAGGTGCCTACAGAGGACGACAGTGGCAAGGTAACAACAGAGGCACAGACACAACCACTGCCACTACAACAACACAACCACAGTGACTTACCTCTAAATCCGCCTACCAGGGAACAAATAGCAGCTCCATTAGGTGGCAAATTAACCTTATTTTCAAAGAACTGGCACTATATCACAAAAGACAAGTGGATTTTACAAACCATAGATCAAGGTTACCGGTTCCCATTCCACACTTTACCAGTCAAAAGAGGAATGCCAAATCTACCTCCAAATCAAAAAACAGAGGCTCTACAACAGATAATGCAGTTAGCAAACATGAGAGCTGTGGAAAGAGTGCCAACAACAGAACAAGGAAAGGGATTTTACTCCAGACTATTCCTAGTTCCAAGAAAGGAAAAAAGTTGGAGACCTATTCTCGACCTGTCCACCTTAAATACATACATCATTGTCCCAAAATTCAAAATGCTGACCCTACAGCAACTTCTTCCCATGCTGGGCAAGGAGTGCTGGCTGGTAACTCTAGATCTCAAGGAGGCATACCTGCACGTCCCCATTCGACCAATCTGCAGAAGATACCTCAGATTTCTTGCAGGATCAGAGCATTATCAATTCTCAGCATTGCCCTTTGGCTTATCTACTGCGCCCAGAGTATTCACAAAATGCCTGGCATCAGTAATCGCCCACTGCAGACTACAGGGAATTCAAATTTACCCATACCTGGACGACTGCCTGCTACAAGGGGACAACAAAAGCAAGCTGACAACAGATTTACAAAGGGTCATTTACTTGCTACAAGCACTGGGATACACAGTCAATTTACAAAAATCAAGGCTGATACCATCCCAAACAAGGATATTCTTGGGCACGGAATTGGACACAGTAAAACAAATGGCATTCCTAACTGCAGAAAAACAAAAAGAACTCCCTCTTTACTTCTTGGCCCTAACAAAACAGAACAAGTTAACAGCAAGAAAAGTACTGCAGGCCTTGGGCTTCATGGCATCATGCATAATCTTGGTCCCACTTGCCAGACTACATATGAGAAAACTACAGTGGTACCTAAAGAATTTATGGTCCCAACACAGGCACAGCCTAGAAACAGAAATTCCACTAATTCCATGCTTAAAACAGGAGTTCCTATGGTGGGCTCAAGCATGCCAGTCAAACCCAGGTCTACCCTTTCGCAGATGCCAAGCAAGCCAGACCATCACAACAGACGCTTCAGACCTAGGATGGGGGGCCCACATGCTGGACAAATGCGTGCAAGGATTGTGGACGCAGGATCAACTTCACCTGCACATCAACCTAAAAGAAATGCTGGCAGTAAAACTGGCAATCCAAAAGTTCAGACCATTCCTCAAAGAGGGCCAGTTGATGATAAGGAAAGACAACACCACAGTCATGTGGTACATCAACAAACAGGGAGGCACTCATTCATACCCCCTATGCAGAATGACTTTGGAGCTCTGGAACCTGGCACTCAGCTACAACATCCAGTTACAGGCAATATTTGTACCGGGAAAAGAAAATACTCTAGCAGACATATTAAGCAGAACCACATCGGATGCCCACGAATGGATGCTACACCCGGACATCTTCAAGACCATCTCAAAGAAATGGGGAATGCCTCAGATAGATCTATTCGCTTCCCCTCTCAATCACCAGCTCAAAAAATTCTGCACAAGGACATTCCACCCACTAGCATGGAAAGTGGATTCGCTCTCCTTCAGCTGGAAAGGCCTAACAGCATATGCATTCCCACCTCTTCCCTTGATACACAAGGTATTACTAAAAATCAAGGAAGAACGTCCAAGGATAACCCTGATAGCTCCAAACTGGCCAAGACAACACTGGTACCCACTTCTGAGGAGCATGTCTCGGAACAATATGTGGCCAATACCCCTGATGCCTTTGATGTTAACTCAGAACAACTACAGCATCATGCATCCAAACCTAAAAACGTTGCAACTGACTGCATGGAACATCACATAGCAGCAGCTAATCCAGAACTTTCCCAAAGAGTTAAAGACATTATTCTTGAAGCCCGCAGACCTTCAACAAGAAGGAACTATGCAGGAAAATGGAAAAGGTTTGTCATTTGGAGTACTGAAAGAGGAAAAGATGTGTCAAACATAGATATGCCTAACATTCTGGAGTATCTGGCAGAACTTCTACATTCAGGCCTGTCCTACTCCTCCATCAAAATACATGCATCAGCTATATCAGCAGAATACAGCTTTGATCCACCTGTTTTTTCACACCCTTTACTTAGACAGTTCCTCAGAGGAATCAAGAATGTAAAACCTCCAAGGAAACCACCATTGCCAGCTTGGGACTTGAACTTTGTGCTAGAAAAATTGACACTATCACCTTTTGAACCAGCAGCAACAGCAGACCTACAGCATCTATCGTGGAAAACGGCCTTCCTACTGGCAATAACCTCAGCCAGGAGGGTTTCTGAACTTCAGGCCCTAATGGCAGTACAACCCTTCCTAATCTTCCACCAAGATAGAGTGTCCATGAGGACTAATCCTACATTTATGCCTAAGGTGGTATCCAGAGTGTCTTTAAACCAGGCAATCCACCTACCTACCTTCTTTCCCAACCCACAAAACAGAGGGGAAAGAATACTGCATACCTTGGATGTACATAGACAGCTACGCTACTACTTGGACAGAACAAATAGTAACAGAAAACTGACCAGCTATTTGTAGCCTATGCAACAGGAAGGGAAGGAAAAGCTATTTCCAAACAGACAATCTCCAAATGGATAGGAAATTGCATACGATTCTGTTACTCCTTCCATGGAAAACCAATTCCACAGAACATAAGACCTCATTCTACAAGGGCAACAGCCACTACCACAGCCTTCTTACGAGGAGTGGCAACCAAAGACATTATTGAGGCGGCTACTTGGACCTCCGTGCATACATTTGCCAAGCATTATAATTTGCCTCTATATTCCAGATCCCGAGCAGGGTTTGCCACTGCTGTACTGCAAGGGATCCTAAACACACCATAATCTAGTTTTTCCTCCTCCCCCAGTTGGCTATGGTATTCTACCCAGTTGTTATGACTGCAGATGCATCCATGAAGGACATAGTACAGTTTTGTACCTACCATAAATGTAGATGTCCGAACTGGATAGCATCTGCAGTCAGGATTACCCTCCCTCCTTCCCCTCTGTGGTACTCCTAGGGTGTTTACCCTCCTAATAGCTAGCTGGTGGGGGGAGTCTTTTATGGTATATTTGTTTGTATATATGTACATACATGCTTATTTTTTGTGTTTACCTTTATCTTTTTGGAAACATTGGCATTTATCCAAATTTTAGCCTTCAAGAGGGCTACTGGCATCTGGGGCAAGAAACACTGAGGAAAATGGCGTCGGCTGATGCCTTTATACCAGAAGACCAACAGAGATGACGTCGGGTGAAGTGCGACATCAGCCGAAGCCGGACCCGGACTTTGGAATCCGGCCGACTGAAGGGCTGCCTGACGACAGGACAACCCAGTTGTTATGACTGCAGATGCTATCCAGTTCGGACATCTACATTTATGGTAGGTACAAAACTGTACTTTCCCAAAGTCTCTGTTAATGAGTTCCATGATGATGCGCTCCATAGCCTTGCAGACCAAGTTAGTCAGACTTATAGGGCAATAGTTCCCGGGGTCTGTTTTGGCTCCACCATTGTGGAATGGAATAACCGTTGCTGTGTGCCACTTTATGGGTACGTGGCCTGTGGAAAGGTTGAGTTTAAACAGTGTGTTTAGGTGAGGGGTTAGTTCGTCTTTGAGCTCGTGTAGGATGCAGCGACACCGTCCGGTCCCAATGATGTTGTGTTTTTGAATTTGGAGAGGGCTGTTTTAACCTGAGTGTCTGTGATTTCAGGGATTCTACATTCTTCTGGTATGGTTATGGGCCCTTTTGGGGGTGAGAGGGGGGTGACGTTTGCACTGAACCTCTCTGCCAGGATGTTGGTGATATCGGTCGGTTCAGTGTATTTTGTGCCATTCAGCACTAACTCTGAGCAGATCTGAGCATTGCCACTTAGATGTTTGACATAGCTAAAGAATGCCTTGTGGTTATCTTTGGAGTCCTTGGCAATTTTTCTTTTAAAGCTCGCCTTGAATGATTTTATGATGGATCATAGTTTCTTGCTGATACTGATCAGGGATGTCTTCCCTTTTTGGGATTTTACTCTTTTCTGTACTAGATGTTCTTCGCGTTTCACTGTTGCTGTCATTACATTTGGGTAATCTGCTGGCAGGTTGCCCTCAGTCGGCTTGAATAATAAAGTCTTGGGTCCTGCATCGGTTGCCGTCTCCTCTTCCATGACGTCAGGTCATCAGGGGTGTAAAACATGCAGCCGATGCCATTTTAATCCGTCTTTCTTGCCGCACGGTGCCCGAAGCAAAAGCAGTTCGCAAGTGCCGGTCGGCTGACTCCTGAAATTTTCGTTTTCGAGTTTCAGAACCGAAGTCTTCAAACTAAAGCTAAGTATCCCGTTGAGGAAACTTTTTCTTGCTTCTTACCAATGACAGTAAACGTTAATAATTGCATTACTTGTGGGAAGCAAATACCTCATAAGGATTTTCATTTGTACTGTATTCCTTGCCTACGCCCTGATCACAATGTGCCTTGCTGTCGGTTTTGTGCTAAATTTAACCAACGCACTATTAAGCGTTGGTATATTTTTGCTTCTAAATATTTTGGTTCAAGGTTTAACTACACTGAAATGTCGTCAGTTAGCAATCCGACTACCGGAATTCAGAAAAAATGCAAGGAAAAAGACAGAGACAGACCATCAAGGTCCAAAACCGACGATGAAGCTTCTCCTAATCCAGTCGTCGGTTCGCCGGTACTCAGTGGGCGCTTTTGCAGCCCCTGATACCCACTATTTTTGAGTCGCAGGCCTCTAACGAGACCCATTTGAAGTCCGGTATGCCGCGAGATTCGCAAAGTATTGAACCCACGGATGTCTCTCCCTTGGATGGGTCCGGAGCCACTGAGCAGGCACCGGCTTCTGAGGGTGTTTTCAGGCCTCAACATTTTTATATTAAACTGACGCCATCAACAAAAACAAGGTCAAAAACAACTTCTCTGTCTAAAAAACTGATGCATAAGCCATGTGCTCAGGCTTCTATGCCTAAAAAACAAATGATCAAAATGGCTGAGGATTTAATTACCTTGATCAGGGGTTCCCAACCCCCGCCCCCCTTGCTAAGAGGCCTAGGCAAGGCACTGATTATGAATCTTTAGATCAGGTTTCCATTTCTTCTGATTCCTCTTCTGATCAGGAATTTTCTGTTCCACCTTATGAGGATTCTGATGCAGAGGAATCCATCCCATCTGCATCTCCTCCTGAGGATTACTCTTTTGGAGAGACTTTGCATACTTTAAGGGAACATTTTCACTGGGAGAGTCAGGACTTCTCTGAATCAAAAGAGGCTTAGGGATTTCCTCCTTCTTCTTCAGCATAGGTATTTGGCAATACCTCCTATATTAGACATTGTTGATGATGTGTTATCGGAATCAAGCATAGCTCCTGATTCCCTGCCTCCGGCTCCTAGTAAGCCAGACAGATATTACAGGGTTCCTGACTTCCACACATTTCTTTTCAAAAATCCTGCTGCTGATCCTGAGACTATTTCTCAGGGTCCCAAGGGTGTTAAGGCCTCTACAGCCAAAAATCCTACCCCTTCTGATAGAGATTCCAGGGCACTGGATAGATGGGGTAAGAAGGTTTATATATCTGCAACCTTGGCAATCAGGGCTTTAAACTGCCAGTTTTATATGCTTAAATATCAACAGCATGTTATGGGCTTACTGAAACAGAAAATGATGTTGATTTCTGATTGTGTGGAGTTACAGGATTTGTTGCATTCAGCAGAATAGGTTGGAAAGCATACTTTGCAATGTGGTTTTGATTCCTTGGAGGCCTCTTGCAGGGCCGCCGTAACTGGATCTGTGATAAGAAGGCATGCCTGGCTCAAGAAGCAAAATCTGCCTGATCATGTTAAAGCTAAATTGTTGTATGCCCCTTTGCAGCATGATAATTCTGTTTTGTAATAAGGCAGAAGAGGTTTTAAAGAAAATGGAAGACAAAGCTAAATCTATCTTCTTCTTCTTATTTCGGCTTTCCCCGGTTAGGGGATCACCTGTCTGCTCATGATTGGCAGTGGAGTTTTACAGTGTCGAGTTGCCATCCCGGCGCCCAACCTTCCACAGAAGACACACACACACACACACACACACACACACACACACACACACACACACACACACACACACACGCACACACGCACACACGCACACACACACACACGCACACTCGCACCTAGGGCCAATTTAGAATGTCCATTCCACCTGCAGCATGTCTTTGGGATGTGGGAGGAAACTGGAGCACCCGGAGGAAATGCACACAACCACAGGGAGGACATGCAAGACTCCACACAGAAGGCACCCCAGCCGACGATCTAACCAGAGAACCTCTTGCTGTGAGGCAACAATGCTAACCACTGCACCACCGTGGCCGGCCGACAAAGCTAAATCTATGCAAACTGTAAAAGATTTCTTGCAAGTGCAGCCACCCAGGTTCAGTAGGCACTGGCCTACTAAAAACTGGTCCTTTCCTGTGTCCAACAGAGCCACTCAGGGCAAACTCAGGCACTCAAAAGTCTCCAGATATCAATCACAGGGATCTTACAGGTCAAAGCAATGGGGTGCCTCCACCTCCACCTCCAAATCTGGAGGTAACAAAGCACAACCCTACAGTAAACAGTCTCAATGACGTTCCTCTACCATCTCCAAGCACTTATCTTTTGGCAGCCCCCTTGGGGGAAAACTAGCACTTCATGCTCAAAATTGGCAGTTAATTACCCAAGACAAGTGGGTATTAAACATAGTATCCCAGGGGTACAGATTTCTTTTCCATACATTGCCAATTCCAGACGGATGGCTAGATCTGCCACAAAACCAGTGGGCAGAGGCCCAGAAACAAGTCATGTCCTTCATGGATATGGGGGCTATTCACCCGGTGCCAGAAAAGGAAAAAAGACAAGGATTTTATTCAAGACTTTTCCTGGTACCCAGAAAAGACAAATCATGGTGTCCAATACTGTACTTATCGATTCTGAACACGTTCCTGTACATTCCAAAATTCAAAATGCTGACTTTACAACAGCTACTGCCTATGCTAGGCAAGAATGTGTGGTTATTAACTCTAGACTTAGAGGCATACCTACATATCCCAATAAGGGAATCTTGCAGAAGATACCTCCGCTTCAAAGCAGTTTTTTTGCATTACCAGTTCTCTGCACTGCCCTTTAGCTTATCTACTGCGCCCAGGGTCTTTATAAAGTGCCTGGCACCAGTAATTGCATTCTGCAGACAAAGAAACATTCAAATTTATCCTTATCTGGATGATTGTCTCATTCAGGCAGAGGAGAAGGACACTCTTCTTCAACGTCTGGCATTTGTAAAAAGGCTTCTAGCATGCCTGGGGTACACCATAAATGAAAAGAAATCACAACTGGTACCCTCTCAAATAATTACATTCCTGGGTGCAAGCTTGAATACAACTGCCCAGATGGCTTACCTCACACCAGACAAACAAATGCAATTGACAACATACTTCAAACAAATGGCAACAAAAACCCAGTTATCTGCAAGACAAATTCTGCAGGCTTTGGCGTTCATGGCATCCTGCATTCTACTAATTCCATATGCGAGACTGCATATGAGGAAACTTCAATGGTACCTAAAAAGTTTATGGAGCCAACATTGTCACAGCCTGGAAACAATGATTCCTCTCATTCCCTGCCTGCAACAGGAGTTTCTTTGGTGGGCAGAGACATGTCACCAGAACAAGGGACTGTTATTCACTCTACCCCCTGCCACCCAAACCCTAACTACAGACGTATCAGACTATGCTTGGGCGGCCCACCTGGCAGTGAGATGCATTCAGGGCAAATGGAGCCCAAACCAAATGCATCTGCATATCAACCAGAAAGAAATGCTAGCTGTTCAGAATGCTCTGACAGCCTTCAAGGACTTACTTCATGCAGGACAACTACTGATAAAGACAGACAAACAAGCAGGGGGGTACCCATTCCTACCCTCTTTGCAGACTAGCCATGGCCTTGTGGAACACAGCCTTAACTTACCAAATACATATTCAAGCTCAGTTCCTGCTAGGAAAGCAAAATACTCTGGCAGACAACCTAAGCAGAAATCTTATGGCCCTGCATGAATGGAAACTGGATCCACAAATCTTGAGCATGTTAACACAGAAATGGGGAAGCCCAGACATAGGTCTGTTTGCCTCTCCCCAGAACTATCATTTGGACAAATTCTGCACAAGAACTCATCACAAAAAAGCATGGAAAGTGGATGCTCTATCCTTCAGCTGAAAAAACTTATCGGTTTATGCCTTTCCCCTCTGCCTCTACTCTCCAAGGTCTTACTAAAAGTCAGACAGGAAAAAACAAAAATAATTCTAATTGCTCTGGACTGGCCTCACCAACACTGGTACCCACGTCTAAGGAATATGTCACACCTTCCTCCGTGGTACTTGCCTCAAACACCTCATCTGTTGTCTCAGCAGAACTATCAAATTCTGCACACTCTTCTCCAAACTCTGAATCTTGCAGCATGGCTAATCAGCTAATTATTCAAACCACATCTCTCAGTAAACCTGTGATGGATGTCCTTTTGGAAGCCAGAAGGCCTAGTACTAGAAAATCTTATGCTGATAATGGAAGAGATTCTGTGCTTGGAACCAAGCACAAGGAATAGACACAGCAAAGCCCAATATTCCTCAGATTTTACAGTACTTAACTGAGATGCTTGACAAAGGCCTGTCTTTTTCTTCAATAAAAATTCATGCCTCTGCCATCCCTGCTCATTACAACACAGAGCCTCCCCTCTTTTCTTATCCACTGCTAAAACAGTATCTCAGAGCGGCCAAAAATTTAAGGCCTCCCAGGAGAGCACCAACTCCTGCATGGGATCTCAATTTTGTGCTGGAAAAACTCACCCTGCCTCCTTTTGAACCAGTAGCTACTGCAGATATAAAATTTCTTTCTTGGAAGACAGCTTTTCTTTTGGCAGTCACTTCAGCTAGAAGGGTTTTAGAACTACAGACTGTCATGTCGGTGGAGCCTTTCATTATATTTTACCCGGACAGGGTGGCCCTCAGGACCAGTCCTTCTTTTATGCCTAAGGTGGGTATCCAGTGTGGCTCTTAATCAGACCATTCACCTGCCAACTTTTTTTCCAAATCTGCAGAACAAGAGGGAGCGGATTCTGCATTCATTGGATGTACACAGACAACTAAGATTCTACTTAAACAGGACAAAATCTCTAAGAAAGTCTGAGCAACTACTGGTAGCATTTGCTGCAGGATCAGAGGGGAAGGCTGTATGAAAGCAGACTATTTCTAAATGGATAAGCCATTGCATTCGTTTCTGCTACTTGCACCATGGTAAACGTGTGCCCAAGGGAATCAGATCCCATTCTACCAGGGCTGCCTCTACTTCAGCAGCTTTTCTCAGAGGGGTCCCGACCAAAGACATTCTAAAAGCTGCTACTTGGATCTCTGTTCATACATTCACAAAGCATTATCATTTACCTCTCTTCTCTAAATCCAGGACAGGCTTTGCCACTGCAGTCCTGCTGGGCCTTATAGCTGCTCCTAATGCTGTTTAGTTCCATCCTCCCATCCATAGCTTTGGGATTCTACCCAAATGTAATGACTGCAACAGTGAAACACTAAGAACATAGTACAGTTGTGTACACTTACCATAAATGTAGATGTTCGAGTGTATTCACTGTTGCAGTCCGGGTTACCCACCTGCCATCCCCCATTCTATACCTTCTCTTTCCTTCACTATAAGCAAAAGCCTTTGTGGTGTATTTGCTTTTAGTTGAAGGTAAATTTTATGTTTCTAATGTGCATTTGTATATATTTTTGCTCCCCATTTGGGGGGCACCTGACATCTGGGGCAAGAAAAACTGATTAAAAGGCGTCGTCTGCATGTTTTATACCCCTGACGACCTGACGTCATGGAAGAGGAGATAGCAACCGACACAGGACCCAAGACTTCGTTATTCAGGCCAACTGAGGGCAACCTGCCAGCAGATTACTCAAATGTAATGACTGCAACAGTGAATACACTTGAACATGTACATTTAAGGTAAGTGTACACAACTGTACTTTTCCTCCTCCTATTGTGTAGCTTGTTTATGGCAGGAGTCTACCAGACTGGTTTCCTTTTCTTGGAGGAGTGAGTCTTGGTTTTGCTTCGGATGGCATGATCCTGCATTCTTGTAGGTGCCCGTAGAAAGCATTAGTAAAGGATTTTGCAGCTTGGACAGCATTATCCTTCATCATGGGGGCTTTGAAACTTTCCACCTCAGTCTTAAGTAATGTGAAGTTTGCTTTTGAAAAGTTTTTCACGGTGGTTTGCTTGTCTGGGGGTGGGGCGGAATGTGGATATCCAAAGTGATTTGTTTATTGTCAGATCTAACTAGCGAGGGGTTGACCTCTAGTGTGGAACACCGGTCGCCCATGTTGGTGATGACTAGGTCCAATATGTTGTTACCTCTGTCGTTTTTTTCTTTTTTAGTAGTACCATGTAAAGACATTGGCCCCAGCATCCTCACCTCTCATTTTTTAAGTCTCAAATGTAAAATAAGTACGTTGAATATATTTCTTATCTCATTATGACTAGTTTCTGCGAGATGTGCCCAGAGTTGTTCTATAATTACCATGTCTTGATAGTTCACTGATTTAACTGTGGTGCATTTTCATGGGTTGTCATGTTGAAATCCACTGCACTCAACAAAGCGGCTCTTTTTGTTGCTTGTATCCCTTGATTTTGTGTCTGCCTGCTATTGTCTTGAGATATAGCTCTACAACTTCTCATCAGCTCACAATTGTAGAAAGGCAAGTTAAACTTTGTGTTAATGCTATGATCTGATGTTGTCATATTTCATTCTTTCCTCATCTGTTGGGTTCAGATGCAATCCTCAGATTAATATATAAATAAATACACATTTAAAACACAACATTTTATACTTAAAGCAGTGGGTAAAATTTTGTGTATATTTAAAAAAAATATAATAAATAATATAAAAAATATTAGTGACTGTTTTTATTATATATTTTTTACATACAGAATTTTACCCACTGTTTTGCTTATAAAATTTTGTTTTAAATGTGTATTTATTTATATATGATTTTTATGTGATTTATTTTATTCTGTCACATTCTGTTTTGTCACAATTTGCCATTTTAATTAGTTGCACTGTGAGTGGAGGGGTATCATTTATTTATTTATTTATTTATTTATTTATTTAGAAGTATTTAAACTGCTGCTTGTGAGATACATTCATCTATGCATCTGAGGAAGTCTGTATAGATAAAAACATACTTGTAGATGTAAGCATTTATGTTTTACTTTGTGGAGTGCTGTCACTGAATAAACCAGTGTTCCGTAATTCGTTGAGCTGTCTGTGCTGTATTCTTACACCTTATACACACTCTAATAATTTTCTTTATTTTAAGCTGTGTAATTTCGCTATTGGTCATACCTGCTTAGTCTCATACAATGTAATGTAACAGCCCTCCCTGAACAAAAAATCCTTATTTTTCTGTCTGTTCATCTGTATATTAGTCAGTTTTTTCTTCATTTCCACCTTTGTTGATGTAGAGTAACTGATCCTAAGTTTCTCTCTTCAGATGATTACGATTTTCAAGAATATGAAAGGTGAACTAAATGTGATGATGTTAGCTATAATTGAGTAACATAAACCATAGCAATTTGCATGCCATGCAACTCTCCAAAATTCTGCAGAATGTGCAAATTTATGCCTCATATATTTTTTTTCTGTTTCTTTTATAAAATTTGTGGTTTTCTAGAAAATGAATGAGGATTTGAATCACTGAATGATGACAGACTTTCAAGTTTTAGACTTCATAGTGTTCAGAAAATGTGTGTTATGTAAAACCTGTCTGTAAACTTTATAAAAGCGATATTGAAAATCTCTTCCTGATTTTTAGTCTTTACCCTCCACCCCAATACCACCGCATTGTTTTTGGCTTTGTCCAGAATTCCTAATTTGAGGTTGAGAGGTACAACTGAATGCAGTGATGGCTACCACAAAAATCATTAAAAAATATTTTCCGGTTGTTAATAGTCAGGTAAATATGTCCCTCAAGTGGATGTCAGTGATTTTGCTTTATATGGCCTACTGTTTGAAATGTAATTCTTCACTCTTTATCTTGTTTCTCTCTGATAACTTTGCATTCTGTAGTTACTTATTTTAATACTCCTGAGTACTCCTAGGTTCTCACACTGTAAGGAATTTGAGTAGGGTGTTGTCAGCTTTGGCCAAGAATTGTCATTTGTCACTGGTTTATTCCCCAGAGATGATAGTCACATAAGTCAGTAACAACAAGTACGTTTTTACAGTGCACTGCAAAATCATGTTATTCCCTCACTCCATGCTGTACAACATTTATTTTATTTTATTTATTTTACCTTTGTTTACCAGGATAGTCCGACTGTATACATGTCCATTTTCAGCGGAGGCCTGGGGAACATGAAGAGAAAATCACCAAAGTCTTACAGTTTGGTGTAGATTGGTTCCATTAGTAACGGAACATTGCTATATTATTTCCTCAAGTTCTTGGACTTAGTGTTGTTTTGATTGCCTGTTAAATTCTCTTTAACTTGAGATAGACTTCACTTGTATCAAAACTGACAGCATCTTACTACAAATAAAAAAGCCCCAGTCTCTCTCTTATCTTTCACATGCAGTTTGTAATGTATTCAAGTTGATGCCATAATTTCCCATTTACACTTTCAGACATAGATTTCTTCTAAGCCAGCAAATATGCAGGTTCTTTCTAAATGTTCAAGGATACATTTTTTTGTACTGGTGCCTATATGGACGACTATTCAAAATCGTACTAAAGTAAAATGTATCTGCTGCCTGACTTTAATACATCAACAAATTGTAAAACCTTTACCTTATACATTTAACAGTAAGTGTTTAACATAGAATATATAGCTAAACTGTATGTAATATGCATAAAGTAATAAAATAAGTGACCATGCAGATAAAACTCCAACTCCCTTCCCACTTTCATCACTTTCATTAGAAGCCACAAACTTCTGTACATTTGCTGGAAGTACTCAACTAGTTTACTATGCTAAGCATGTTCTCATCAGCAAACCTTCACTTTCTCCCGTATACAAAAGTTTTTTCCATTCCCTTCTTATAGCTTTGTTATATTAGCAAGGCAGCTATTTGTGTATTTTTTTCAGGGCACTTTTCTTGCAGTACATTCTCAGTGATATCATGCATCCATCACTTTGACTGTGTTCTCACAAGATAATTATGTACCAGTTTTCCATCTTCTGGTTACTGTTTTTCTTTTTGGCATTTCTCATAATAAGTTTCTTGATTCTTTGGTGTTCATTGTACTCTTCAGTGCTGCAAACCTCATCTCTGGGATATCCAGACTGCAGGTAGTCAGAAGGTCAATGCAGCTTCAAGAGTTGTACCCTCCCTCACTGGTTTAGACTAACTCCCTTCCCCTCATATGCAAGGACATCAGTGTTACAAGATGGATGGTGGCCAAAGCCATTTTTAGATTCTACAGTCATATGAACAGTAAACATTTAGTCCATTAGTCGGCTTGCTTCCAAAGAACAAACAAGTATGTCCCAGTGGAATCTCCTTTACTTTTTTATAGTTGTGTTGTACAATAATTTCTAGATATCCGATAGTGAATCTGAACTAAAAATAGTAAACAAATCCCACATAAAGATATTGATTGCCAGTGCTTTTTCCAGAGCACAGTGTGAGTGCACGTCCACAATGTGCCATCTTCACCGCAAAGACAATGGATGGAGAACTAAATTTGTCAAGAGTTGCAGCTCAAAGAGAGAGGGCATCTGATACCATTCTGCCAAGATCGCATTGGTCAAGGCCTCCTGGAACGTTCCTCAAAAGTGCAAAAATTCTGAAAGAACCGTATAGAAGAAGTAAGGGAATGCAAGAACAATACTGGTGCTCCTTTTCATTCCTTCTCTTTACTAATATACATTTGGAGACAGATTCCCTTCTCCGTCCTCTTAGGGAACCCTCTCAGGGAACCCTCTCAGGTTTTACCAGTTTCAGGATTCCCATAAGTTCCTATGTAAGAATCCTTTGGCTGATTCAGTTGTGGTATCCTTAAATTCTAGCAATGGATCTTCTCCAGGATCCCATTTCCATTGGTAGGGACAGCAGCATTCTCAACCAGTTTGGGGAAAAGGCTTATTTGTTTGCTGTGAAAAAAACACACATGAACTGGAGTCTCGGTCACTATCCAAGCTTTATTGTGCTTCCTAGTTCTTCGGCCTTTTTCATTGTTTTGTTTCTCTGCTTTTGCAGTTTGGTGGTTTTTGAGTTGTGTTTGCTACCCTAGCTTTCTGATCCTTAAATGGATACATTTATGTATGCTTGATTATTAGCACATCCTACTCGAAAGTGTGAGGTCAAAGGTTGCAGGGAGTATGGACAAGGGGCTGAAACTGGAATTGCTTAAATTGTGACATTTCAACCCAGGTCACCAGTCTGTCAAATGTCATTGTGATACAGTGGCTACATCTTGCAGAGCAGCACCTATGTGGTTAATGATTAGGAGATATGCTTGTCTGAGGAAACAGCCCTTGTTGCACCCAGGGTTGCCAGACGTCCCTATTTGGGCGGGACTGTCCCGAGATCAGCAGCCTGATCCCGAGTCCCGCCCTGCCGGTTTAAATCCCGGCCAACCTCCGCTTTGTTTTTTTTTTGTTTTGTTTTTTTTTTTTTTTGATTGTCCCGTATACCTGGCATACGGGCCAATCAAAAATTGCTAAGCACGGAGCTTCTTGTGTTCCGCATTAAACACGAGAAGCTCCGATTTTTGATTGGCCCATATGCCGGTATACGGGCCAGTCAAAAATCGCTAAACACGGAGCTACTTGTGTTGAATGCGGAACTGCAATGCATTAAACACAAGAAGCTCTGTGTTTAGTGCAGACACAGTTAATGTAAAAGGCAAAGCGCGGTAACCAGAAAGCAAACACCGTCTACAGCGAGCGCTTCTAACAGTTAAGTTGGGCTTTACTTTACTGCACCACGTATTTTTTGTATTAAAGAAGGACACCTTTGTGAGGGTATATCGTGATGATGGCATCAACATTTCTACCAGGGAAGAGAGCTTTACCTTCAAAAAAATGCCTTTGGTACCAAACGCAAGTCCGTAACGGGCACCTCGTGAGTATACTATCAAAGTTTTCCGCTGGTTGTATAACATAGCATTATTGTATGTTAACTTGATTTTGCATTAGATAGTAGTACCCTTGGTAGTATTAATAATGTGTTTTGCTTTCTGTGATGGTATGTATAAACCGTTTACTTGTGCTTTGCTTTGTATTATTGTATGCTACTGAGTGAGCTCAGTTGTGCTACCTTGTCGAAGACCTTTTTTTTTTTTTTTTTTTTTTTTTGGTCTTCACTTGCCGTGAGAGACCTTCCTTTTTTTTTTTTTGTCCCTACCTGGGAGTCTGGAAATCTGGCAACCCTGGTTGCACCATATGAAGTTGGAGCTCCTTAGTGAAACCCTTGTTATGGACCTACTCTTGAAGGTGTCTTCAGAGGCTGTGGTAGAAGGATAGGTGCAAAGGACTTTGCTGTCATCAAATAGCTGTATCTGATATTGTCCTTTTCATTCCTCCTCACTAATGGGTCTCAGATATGACATTTGATCCGACTCAGCCACTTTCCAAGACTTAGGATCTGAGTCTTGACCTCCTCCATCTACCCGTAATGCACCATATTATCCTCAACTCCCCAGATCTTGTTTGCTGCACTTTGTGTCCAGACGTGATTCCAGTTTTGAGCTAGTATTTTTGGTTAGGTAAGTGTAAACATTATAGTGTTAGCTGAATTATTGTTGTTTTATTGCTGCTATTACCGTTTTTCTTCTGCTTTTACCTCTCTTATAGTTCACAAAGCATCAGATTTCTCTTTCTTTTGTTGCTTCTTCCTTTCTTCGTGCCACTGGCACTTTAAATTCTAACTAGAAATGTATTTATTTTTTTTTAATAGAGTAAATTGTTTAAAGATTTTGTTGACTGCTTAACAAGTTTGTTGCTTGGTGTTTGTAGTGTGCCATGTCTGAGAAGCCAACTGAGTTCACAAGATGCACTTCTTGGGGGCACAAGATCCCCATCTTTGATGCCTGCAAGAAGTACGTCTATTTCCTAGGCCCAGACTGTTTGGATGAAGAGTGTTTGGTGTGTGTGGCGTTCAACCCTCGTGCATTAGCTGACTGCCACAACAAGCTCATTTTAAAGGGCTTGTTGCCTTTGTCCACCACTTCTGGGGCTCATACCCCCCCCCTCCTTAGACATACTGGCTCTAAACACTCCCTCTCAGCTTTCTCTGCGGAGTAGGAACATGTAAACAAAAAGTCTAAGGTCTTGGATCAGTCTACTTCTGATTCAAGTGCCTCTCACAAAAGCTTGGATCTGAAAACTTCTTTGGATCAGACAGTGTTGACTCCTAAGGTCTCAAGGTCAGCGTTGAATTCAAAAGTGCTATCTGATCCATCTTCCTCGGCTTTGAGCACCTCTCAGACGTCTGATCCTGTTATTATTTCAGGATTCCCTGTTCCCAGCACCTCTTCCTCTGATCCCAGGGCTTCAGATCCAGTGGTCAGAAGCCTGACATTGGCCTTCCAGGTGGAACCAGTATCCCCAGCTCTCTCCTTGAAGGTTCTCCAAACCCCTACTAAGTCTTGACATACATTCTCGGCATCTTCTAGGTCTTCCCGAAACTTCACAGAGGCCATCATGGGCAGAATGATGTGGAAGTTCCTTAGGACGCAGATCCAGATAGGGGGGTATTGCCATCTCCATCCCATCTCAGATCCATGAGTTCTCCTCCTCCTTCCATACAAACTCCTTTTCCAATCTGACCCCTGGTTTTGTAATCCCAAGAGCCTGGGTACCTGAGAGAGTCGATGTCTGATCCAAGGAACTTTCCTTTTCTACTCCAGTGGTATCCCTGACTAGCACTGCTCCGTTTTTGTCAGATCAGAATGGGTGTTGGATCTGAGACATCAGCGCTGACTCTAGGGGGGGTTGACTTTGGCTCCGACTTTATCAGACCTATCGCTTTCAGCTTTGGGCTTTGACAGCTCAAGTCCGGTTCTGTCGGGAGACCTCAGATCCTTGGATGGTTCTGCTCTCTCCCCGCGGGTAACTTTAGTTCTGAGGGAGAGAGATGAGGCTTCCCTGGACCTGTCGACCTTATGAGTGGCCGAAACAGCTTTTTCTAGGTTTAGAGTCTCGTCTCCTCATGCCCAAGATCTACCCCTTCCTCCTTCGGATCTGAGCACTAAGCCCATCATTCCTGATCTAGGTCAGCCTGTCCCAACGAGCCTCCAGACTACTTCCCCACAGGGAGTCCCCCCATCTTCCAACACCTCCCCAGAGAACCCCACGGAGGAGGCCCCTCAAAAGAAAAAGTGTAAAAGGATGCATATAGACTCCCCTTTGGAGTCCCTCACAGAGGACACTAATCTCAGTCAGGGAGAAGGATCTCCCCAATCGCCACCTGAGGACATCTCCTTCGGAGACATCCTAGAACTCCTCCAACAGAAAGGTGGAAGGTCTGCCCAACCTCCTCCTACTGAGGAATCAGTGTTCCTGGAGGCCTTCAGGATGGGCCCATCTATGTCCTAGGTGTCTCCTCCAGTGGATGAGCTGATTGACCTAGTCTGCCATCAGGCCTGGAAGGAACCAGACACATTTGAGCCTATTCCCAAACAGCATGATAAGTTCCTGAGCCCGTCGATGGATCACACGCATGGGAGTAAAGCTGTTCCTGTAGATGCTATTGCTGTTGCAGTAGCAACTATGAAGGAGCTGGCGTAACAGATCTCACTATCCATCCACCTAACAAGGAGTCTGGAGCACTGGACATGTATGGAAAGTGCATTTACGCCTGAGCTGCTTTCTCTCTGAGGTCATTGAACTACCTGGTGCACTTCACCCATCTGCGGAGAGATCTGGTTAAAGAATTATACAACTCTCTTCCCAAGACTATGTTGGAGGAGGATTTGAAAAAGGTTTCTCCCCACCTGGCTACTCTTTCTCCCCTTGCTAAGTCCTTGATGAGGTTGATTTGGCATGTGGCGGAAGGCACCTCACGAGAGACTGGTACAGGCATAGCCATCAGGAGACATGCCTGGATGCGGCTTTGTGACTTTGCAGAACCCTTCAAGGCATCATTCATTAATGCCCCTTCGATGGGTCCTCCTTGTTTGGATCTTCTGTGAAAGATACTCTGTCCCACAGAGAGCAATAAGGGAAGGCCTGGTCTGCTGTGAGGATCATATTTTGTACTCCTCAGAGGACCTTCTCTAGGAATCAGTGAGGAGGTAAGAAGATTTGGTTCTGGAAGTATCAAGGCTCTTTTCAGGACCTGCATGGGGATACCTCCTCCAGAGGTAGAGGGGGAGATTTCAGTGACAGACACCACCGCAGAGGCAGAGGGGGTCTGCAGAACCAGGGCTCCAGGGATCCCTTATCTAATGGGCCTTTTCAGGCTGCCCGACTCTCCATCTCCCGAGATGGTCTGTGGTCGTGTATCCATGCATCTGGATGCCTGGACAAATATGACAAACAATTCCTGGGTGCTAAATATTATATCCAGAGGTTTATTACATTCCACTTTCCCTAACTCCTCCAGGTCCAAGGAGGAAACGTCCCGATGTTCCACCCAGTCAGAGGAGTGTGCACTAGAGAAGTTCAAAAACTTCTGCAAAAGAGATATCCAAGAGCTCTCGACTGAACAAAGGGGTTTTGGAACTTATTCTCACTGCTTTGTAGTGCCAAAAAAGACAGAGGACCTAAGACCATGTCTGGATCTCAGCAATTTGAATCATTTTGTAAAAAAGTCAAAGTTCCAAATCATTATGGTTCAGTCCATTGTGCCACTGCTATGCAAGGACGATTGGATGTTCTCCATGGATCTTCAGGATGCGTACTATCAGATCAAAATTGACAGGCGCTCCAGAAGTCATTTGTGCTTTTGGCTGGGGGCCAGTCATTACCAGTTCAGGGCTCTGCCCTTTGAACACACCACAACCCCCCCCCCCATATGTTTGCCAAATGTTTGGCAGTCGTAGCCCCTACCTGAGGATAAAGGGATTCCAGGTATTTCTATGACGATTGGCTCCTGACAGCACCAAGGCATCTTCTGCTACAATCAAGGGACTGTCTATTGAGAAACTTCAAACACATGGGTATCACGATAAATCTAGCAAAATTGAACTTGATACCCATGCAAAACTTAGAATTCATAGGAGCGCAACTGGAGTCAAGATCACAAGTAACCTACTTGCCAATGCACTGCATTTTATCTTTGAGACAACACATTCAAGATGTACTAGAGCACCCGGAACCGCTAGCCAAGCTGGTTTTACGGGCTGTAGTGTCAATGGCAGCCGCAATTGTTCTAGTCCCGTTAGTGAGCTTCTTCATGAGAGTTCTCCAGTGGACCAAAGCAGTCTAATGATCCATCCTTTATCACTCACCATCTGCTCCAATAAAACTGTCTCAGATCTGCAGGAATCATCTACAGTGGTGGCTTGAATCACATGACCTTTCTCTAGGCAGACCTTTTTCTCTTCCCCTTGCCATAGCCACGGTGACCACAGACACTTCCTGGTCTGGGGGGCCCTTCTTAGGGAAGATTGTCGAAGGCTTGTGGTCAGCTATAGAGACAAAGTTGCATATCAGTGTCTTAGAGATCAGAGTAGTCCTCCATATGTTGCAAGCCTTCCAGGTCACTCTCCCTCTGGGGACAATTGCATTTCACAATGACTTCGTGTCAGTAGTCTAGTAAATCAACAAACAAGGAGGAACCCATTCTTACCTGTTGTGCAGGGAGGCCATGAGAGTTTGGGGATGGGCGATATCTTCAGACGGTTTTCTGATTGCAACATACATTTTTGGCAGGGTAACCAGCATTCTAGTGGACACACTCAGTAGGTCAGTTTTAACTCCTTATAAGTGGTCCCTCAAACAATCATTAGCGAGCAAGATATTCAGATGTTGGGGCCAACCTTCTTTCTTTCCCTCTCCCCTGAACTTCAAGTGCAACAAGTATTTTGCTCTGATACCGAGAGATGATCTAGTCCACGATTGGCCCCTGGGTCTCCTTTATACTTAACCCCTGTTACCATTGATCCCAAAAGTTATGCAGAAAGCCAACAGGTCATAGAGTTCCTTAATCCTCATTGCCCCTTTCTGGCCTTGCTAGGTGTAGTTCCCCTTTCTTTGGTCTCACCTCAAGTTTCCACCTTGGATTCTGGACCCCATACATGATCTCTTATCTCACCCGAAGTCTAGGATAGCCCCCCTCCATATGTGACATTATTCTGGCCTCTCAGAGAGCTTCCACCAAAAAGGCCTACAATAGTAAGTTGAAGAGGTTCTTTATTTGGGCGTCTAAGGAAAATATTGATCCTTTCTCAGCACCCACAGCATCTATTCTCCTTTTTCTTAGCACTGTTTTTCAAGAAGGAGCTAGTTTCCATACCGTCAAACTTCAACTGGCTGCCAGATCCAATTTTCACAATTGGAAGAGAAATTCAACCCTTTTTTCGTCCAAACTGTGTAAGGCCTTCATGAAGGGCGTGTTTCATCTTAGACCTCCAATTAAAGATCCCTCTCCCCATTGGGATCTCATAATGATGCTGGAAGGTCTTGCTCAGAAGCCTTTTGAGCCGGCTAACTCTTCTGACATAAAATTTCTTTTTTAGAAAACGATCTTAGTAGCTATTACTTCCGCTAAGAAAATATCAGAGCTTCAAGCTTTGTCAGCCAAACCTCCCTATGTCATTTTTCACAAAGTTATAGTTTCCTTAAGATCAAATCCTTCCTTTTTGCCTAAGGTGACCATGGAGTCTAACATTAACCAGTCAATTCAGTTTCCAAACTTTGGAACACAGGTGAATAACTCTTACACCACCTGGACATTCACAGACAATTGCATTTCTACCTACACAAAACAAAGAGACATAGGAAATTTGATCAGCTGTTTGTCTCCTTCTCAACAAGACTGTCAGGACAGGCAGTTTTAAAATCACTTTAGGAAAATAGATAGACTGCATTTCATTCATTTATTCTGAAAGAGGTATAGACTTGCCTTGGCCTCCCAGGTCTCATTCCACTAGGGCTATGACTACTTCATCTGCCTTCTGTTCCAGAGCTTGTATTGATGAAGTTTGTTCGGCAGCCAGTTGGTCTAAGACTCGTACCTTTGTTACACGTTATAAACTGCATATTGTTTCAAGGAGCAGGGCATCCTTTGGCTCTACCATGCTCTGGCATATCCGTCATTAAGGGCCATCCAGGAATTAGATAGCTGGGAACTCTGACCCATTAGTGAGAATGAATGAAAATGACAACTTCAGATTGAAAAGTTATGTACTCACCATGACTAGGTATCTGTGTTGTCCATTTTCATTCCTCCTCACGTCCCTCTCATCCATCCCCTGGTCTGGTGCCTTTGTGAAGTGCTTGGAAGACTTTGGAAGCCATGGGATCCAGGTTTGAGTCTCTGATACCTTTTTCTCTGTATTGTGGTAACCTCTTTTACATATAGAGCAGCAAACTCGATCTGGGAAGTTAAGAATGGTATGGTGCATTGTGGGTAGAGGGAGGAGCTCGAGCATCACATCCTAAGTCTTGGAAACTGGCCAAATTGGATCCAATGTCAAGTCTGAGACCCATTAGTGAGAAGGAATGAAAATGGACAACACAGATACCTAGTTTTAACTCATATGCAGCTAAATGCAGGAACTAACTCCAAAGTAATAAGAAAAGCATGGTGTCATGAGGCCTAAGTCTCCCACTGGGAGCTGTCATAACTATTCTGGCTGTCTCCTCCATCTGCCCCAAAATCCACTTTCACCTTCCTCTTTCCTTTTCCTTCCACCTCCCTTGCCTCTCTTGGAGGATAAAAGTATGTCAAGCCTTTTTTGCCAAACAGTGCAAGGGCATAACACAGGGGTCCAGTATGTCCTAAAAATCCTCAAGCAGAGGTAGAAGTTAAATTCCAAAACAAGCCAAAGAAAAAAAATGTTCTGTTTGTCCACTAACAGAGAATACAAAGATGCTGGAATACATATTTGATGTAATACCAGACCAAAGTTGTGAGGTATCACATCTCTTCCGAAAGATGAAGTGAATCTGATCTGTCTGCCTGTAACAGAAATTTTGGAAAAGGGGCTTTTGAAAGAAAGTACTTGGAGCAAAAGAAAACACAGGCCTCTAGTCAAGACTAATTTTAGTGTCCATAAAAGAAGGCATATAGAGGTCTGTTGTAGCCTTGTTAAGGGTAAACAAGTTCCTGGTTGGTCCAAAATTCAAAATGGTAACACACTGAAGTCTGTTGCATTTCTGTTATCCTATGAGTCATTTCCAGTCACTCTGGTCCTGTAGAGTGCTTGTCTGCATGTCCCATAACTAGTGTGGCTGAAAGATCCTGAATTTCACTGCCATGATAGATCTTTTCTCATTCAACACCTAACCTTTGATTGTGTACTGCACCAAGGATTTTTACAAGATACCTAGCTTCAGTTATAGCTTTCTGCAGGAGAGAGAGAAGGCATCCACATTTTCCCCATCCTGGATGATTGCCTCACTCAAGCAGTCTCCCTGGGTGGGGGGGGGGGGGGGTTCAGAAGGCTGTGAATTTTACTGTATTGTGTTTCCAGGCGCTTGGACTCTTGTCAGTTTAGCAAAGTCGAACTTGACCCTGGTAAAAAATCTGCAATTTTTTTTTCTATGGGCTCTCCTGGACAAAGAGTTACTGAAGGCATTCCTCCCAGAGGGTAAGGTGCTTTCTGTGTCCCCTTTTTTCCAGTATTCTGGAAAAAATATATCTTAGCAAGGGGATTTCTCCAGACCCTGAGAAATGTGGCATCATGCATCCTGATGGCGCCACCGGCAAGAATGCACATGAGGTAGTTACACTGCTACACTAATAAATTGATGGTGTTGGGACTCATTAAAAACCCTGATTTATAGCTTTCCTTGAATAAAGAAGGAGCTCTTGAGGTAAAAGATGCAGGTGCAGCTCAACTTAAGGTATCCTTCAGGCTGGCACCACTTATACATACACATAGGCTCCCCTGATTTAGGCTGGTGAGCCCATGTGAGACATTTGAAGAGCCAGCACACATGGCACACAACAATGAGAAGAAAGCACATCACAATGACAGAGATGATGGCAGTGGTCTTAGCAGTAAATATTTACAAGCAGATTTGGGTACAAAGAACCATCTAAATCCTGAAAAACAACACCATGACTAATGTGGTACATCAACGAAGCGGGACTTAATTCTGCATCCTATGCAGGCTAGGAAGTTTGTCCAGGAGTCAGGTCTGACCCTCAGGGTGTTCTACTTCCCCTCCCAAGAAGATGTTATAACCAAAATGTGGCTCATTGGTCCTTGGGAATGACTGGCAGTTTGAGTCCAGGAGTTCCTGGGTTCAAAATCCTGCCCAATCTCTTTAATTAATGTATGCAGATTCAAGGATGCATCTCAACTGGAAAGGCCCAAACAATTTTTAATCCAGAAAATTTAAGGCCTTAAATCTTTCAACTCTCCCAATGGATTAGCACAGCTGTCCCTGTACTTATTACCAGCTGCTCAGAGGTGACCCGTGTCTTGCTTTTCAAGCCATTAAAGACCTAATCCTATTTTATCTTCTACCTCTTTGCAAAACCAGTAGCTTCACAAACACCCATAAAAGAGACATAAATCTATACCAACACACAAGTAAGATTTGCTGGAGGTATGGATTCCTAACTGAGCATATTCTCAACCTGTGGAATAAGTTACCACTGCAGGGCAATCAGGTTACTACTATGTCTACCTTTAAGGCTAGTAGTGGTAACTGGAAG
The DNA here is from genome assembly GCF_019279795.1 of Protopterus annectens. Taxonomy (NCBI): domain Eukaryota; kingdom Metazoa; phylum Chordata; order Ceratodontiformes; family Protopteridae; genus Protopterus; species Protopterus annectens. The sequence continues at coordinate 417,207,249 of NC_056751.1, forward strand.
GGTTAACACAGATTTACATCAGAGTTGTCATTTACTACCCTGCTTTATTTAGTCAGTTAACACTATTAAGTGTTTTTAAAGGGTGACTGAAACTGTTAAGTGTATCTACTTAAAGGCATATATGGCTGTGCAGCTTACAGTTCCTGTGAATTCTTGCCTAGCATTGTTTCTATGCTACTAGACAGGCAGATTGCAGATAGATCTACTTAAATTAATGTTAATCAGGGAAACCTGCCTGGATCTGATTGACAAGCGGGGTGTACCAAAAGTGAACCATTTTTCTTCCCAGAAAACTGCAGGTGAGAAAGTTATTTGTTATAGAACAGCAGTTCTAGCAGTTTGGAAAACAGATGCCTTCTCTATAACCTGGAATGTCTAGTTCTATATACTTTTCCTCTCATACCCTTTGATTACCTAAGGTGTTGCAGAGGCTCAGGGAGGACAGGCCAGAAGCAGTACTATTTCACTCAGCATTGATATATCCTCCTGCCAGGTGTAGCAAGAGAGGAGCCAAAGATGTTGCCACAGTGTGTAGATATTGTGACCTTCTTCACCCTATTTTAACCATCCTGTGGCTGAAAGCTTTGATGATTTAACCTTCATCCCAGTTAGACTCATGTTTTCAGAGGATGTGCTGAGTATTCTGAGAGAGGCTAGGAAACCTAAAATAAGGAAGTCTTATCTAGCAGAATGGATGAGGTTCTCCATTTGATGCCTTTCCAGGGACCAAGAACCTGACATGGCCAGAATTTGGGGGGGGGGGGCTATGCATGCCTTGGACATATGTAGACAACTAAGATTTTATCTGCATAAAACAAATTAATTCAGAATGTCTGATCAGCTCTTTGTGACTTTTGCCAAAGGCAGAGAGTAGAGACCACTGAACAGACAGACATTGTCCAGGTGGCTGCACACTGCATCTGTTGTTGCTGCTGCTTTGTCTACATTAATCACTGTACCAAGGCTGTTAAAACACATTCAATCAGAGCCACAGCAGCCAGTGGCCTTCCACAGGTGTCAGTATCCATGCCATTTTTAGAAGCAGCTACTTGGTCTTTTGTGCACACTTTTTCAAAACATTATAATCTGGGGATTGAAGCCAGGGCCTAGGCATGGTTTGCCTTTGCAAGTTTTTTTTTTCTTAAAATAGGTCCCCACCTGGACCGACCATCTACTGTAGACTAATGCTGTAGGGTTCATCCCACAGCTGAGGAATGCAACAGTACATTTGTACTAGGAACTTACTGTAATTGTAGATGTTAAATTACATTCACTGTTGCAGTCCATAGTTCCAGCCTCCATTCCCTCTCATTGAATACAGTCATGGCCAGGTGCATATATTGGGTTAGGGTTAGCTCCTTTTTTTTTTTTTCCTTCCTTGTCCGCCCCCTTCCTCTGATCTTCATACGAGGTCCTTCTTGCTCTTTGGTCTTGTTGAAACTCTTGAGATGGAGGTGGGTGGACTTGCTTTGTCACAGGTGGATCCACCCCATTCTAGGTCCACTCATGCTCTAGTGTGTAAAGATTGCATGGATCCCAGCTATGGCACAAAAAGACCTGAAGATGGCGTGGTACAAAGCATTTTTCATATCACCGATGTCCTTGGCTCTTTGCATCTGCTGAGCAGGAGTCAGCCAGTGTTATAGGGAGAGGGTCCAGCGCTGGAAGTTAGGCTGACCTCCAAGCTACCTGTAGGCAGATAATCTCTCAAATGAGGACTGTGACAGATAATGTACTTGAACATGTACAGTTAATGGTAAGTTCTTAACACAACTATATGGTGTATGTATCCTTCTGTTAAACCCCAGCAAAATAAACCATATACAAGTGGCACAGCTCTACTAAGTACCCCTTTGTAAATAAATTTATAGATCTCTCTAAATACCTCTAGCAGATAGAATATAGGACCATAATATATATATATATATATATATATATATATATATGTATATATATATATATATATATATATATATACATATATTCTCATATTCCCTACAAACGCCCTCAATCTCCCAACACACAGAATTCACTACTCAGAACATTTTATTTTATCCATGCAGTCATAACCTTTCAACTGTCTGGTGTTTGCCATAAAATACAGATTTTTGAAGTAAAAAAACAGGGAGCCACAATATTCCAAATGACCCCTTTAAGTTATGATTTCCACAGTTGATTTCCTTCCTTGTCAATCATCAAGTTGTCATCCTGTCACTTCATTCATATCACTGGCATTATTAATGTTACTAGAGCAGCGGCTGTATATGAGGAGAGCAAGTTAGGATCCAACTCACCATTTGCAATGGATTCTGACATTTTTGTTATTGAGCCATGACTGTATGCAATTAGAGTTAAGTCTAGGCCTTTGTCTTTCTCTTTGAAATGGTTTGAAGCCTGCATAAACTAAAGCACTGCTGGTTATTCCCTGATAGTTTCCCATCCACCCTCCCCTTTGTTGATCTGCTTTTTAAACCTGGTGATTTTAAGCTGCCCACTGGGTCTATGTTAAATGTTCGAACATCCAAAATGTCAAACATTACATGGTCGAGACCAAATGTTCGACATTTAGATGTTCGAGCATAAAAAAAAAAAAAAGAAAGAAAACGCAGAAAAAACACTTTAACACTGTAGTCAGGGGGGCAAGCCCCCCTGCACCTCCCCTACTTAACCAGTTCCGAGACCGCACTTCAGTGCAGAAAAGGGAAATTCTCCCTATCTGCACCAAACGGTGCCATTGAAAATCTATCTTTGAGCACTCAAAATTTCGAATGTTTGGTCTTGACCATGTAACATTCGAAATTTTGAGCGTTCGAAGATTTGACAAGTACCCCTGCCCCCACTCCCTACTGTAAGTTGAGCTTAATAAGCTCCTTCTTTTCTACACTGCTGTTGATATCCTGAATTATTTATTTGCCTTTCCTTGTTCTTGTATTGAAAAAGTGCATTTTACCTCCCTTTGTCTTTTCTACTTGATCCGACTTCATTGTCTAGCCACCTGTTGGATAAATCAAAAGAGATCAGTGGATTTTCCATCTAGTGCACTTAGAGGTAGCCTGATCTGTTTAGGTTGGGGAAACATATGAGATTTCTGAATGTAGTTTTATTGGCTGGAGGACTTATTACTCAGCTTATCTTGTTTTTTAGTGCCTTTATAAATGTTGTGCAATTGAGTGGCTCTTGGCTCATTAATTTAAAGCGAAGCACTTTTATTGACTAATCACACATGTAAAAGCTGTTTAAAGTGCACTGCTTTATCCACATCTTTAAGGTTTGTGATAGCATTTTGTACTGATTAAGTTTGTAGTAGCATTTCACTCCAGACACTCCTTTACTGTGCTTTTACGTTAGGAGGACTGGGATTATTCATCTAGTGACAGTAGGTGTTTACCTGATCTATCTGAGGTGGGAAACGCACAAAAGCATCAAAGCATTTTTTTTCTCCCTTCTCTGCACTTGATTTGTACTGTTTTGATACCTAGGTAGCATAGATTAGAGTCATACCTGCTGAATCTAGCCTGTTATTGATGCACTTGAGCACTAAACCAACCTTCTTATATTAAGAAGGTCTCCCCTGCACCCTTGTAGCAGAAGTGGATCCAGCCTTGTGTGAAATGGGGATTGCTGGAGGAAGGTTCATTGTGTGCATTCCTATTGGAAGATCAGCTTAAAAGTGTTATAATTTCACCTGTATTTAAGCCTTGTGTTTGATGAAGTCCCCAGTTTCAGGGGAGGAAAGTGCTCAATCTGTGTCTTTGTATGTTGGAAGAATAAAAACAGCTTGGACTGAAGAGTTTGACTGACAAGAGTGTTTCCTGCTTCACAGTGTATGTTTTGGACTTTTTTTTGTTATATTTTACACTGGTTACTTTTTTTTTTTTATTTGAGGCCATTCTACTTTTCCAGAGGGGGTCTGCCCCTGTCTCCTGGCTTTAAGATACTGGCAAAGGCACTTGCCTCCCCCATAGTGCTTTTTTAGGCAGTGTCGAAACAACATTTCTGATGTAACAAAATCCACTTGAAACAAACTCAAGGTTTTGCTGCTTAGTACTAGGAGTCTAAACATGAAACTGCACTTCTTGGAAGCACTCCTCACCTTGGAAGATACTGACGTCTGTGCAGTCCCTGCAACATGGTTCAAGGCCACTGAGAGCACCCCAGCTGTGCAAGGCTACAATGCCTTCCACACGTTCAGACCTCAAAAAGACCCCCTGAATTCAAACCCAGTGGTGCAAGATCAGGGAGCACATGTAGATAGCAATTGTAACTTCAACCACCAAGTTTCCACAGTGGTAATGGAAGACGTCTACGTTGTGCATCTCATAAGTAAGGGTATTGCATCTAGGTCTAAGGATGTTATATCTCTACTGTACTCGACCCTCATCAGACCATTAATAGAGTACAGTGCTCCCTTCTGCATTTAACTCACCAGACACCTGCAGCAGCTAGAGAGACCACAGAGGTTTCTCACTAAGAAAATACAGGGCCTCAAAACCATGACTTGTGTGGATAGACTGAAAGCCCTGTCACTGTGCTCTGTATCATATAGGCTGCTGAGAGGCAAATTGTACCAGACCTTCATGGTAGTCTGTAACCCTGCCATGATGGATATGCTGCACATCAGCAAGTCAAATGGCACAAGAGTCACTCACTCTAGGGATCTTAACATAGGCTGTTACATTAACACAACACGCTGGAGAGGGAGATATATTTCCCAGAGATTGCTGCTACTCTGGAATAAACTTCCAGTTCACATGAACCAGAGCTCCTCACTGAACCTAGTCAAGTGCAACCTGGACAAATGGATGGGAGACTGCAAATTCACCCCGGGGTGATATCCTTGTCCCTCATAGACAGAGAGGGGGTAGTTGGTGTTTATCATAGACTTGCTCTGCAAATTACATCCATCTAACAAAGGACAATTGAGGCAACTCAGGATTATGTAGCTAGGCTTGTAAGGGCTCTAGGGCCGCTAGCCTAGCAACCTCCTATGAACCTATGGAGTCAACTTGACGCATGTAATAACTTCTGCAATTTGTTACTTTCATTGCTGTTTTTATTACTTTCAGTTGACACTGCTTGGGTGCCAGTCATATTTGTGATTCGTATATAAGTAAGATACTTATTTAAATCATTAATAATCCATGTGATGATTAAGAGAAAGTAATTGCCTACATGACCAGGTTTTTTTTTTTAAACTAATTGGAGCTTGAGTGTTATGAAACTTTATACTGAGTGGACATGTACATAGTGTTTTGTGAGTTACTGTTTATTGGAGTAGTTAACTGACAGAGAAGATGGCCATAATAACTACATGACTGAAGAAAAGTGTTTTATAGCCAAATCAAAATGGTGGACTGTGTCTGCCTCTGCAATTGATGCACCTCACAGTGAAGCAGTACAAGTTGCATAGTGCTCTGCCCATTGACGGACACATTTATTGGTTTCTTTTGTGCTGCAGAGACTGTGTGTGTGTGTGTGTGTGTGTGTGTGTGTGTGTGTGTGTGTGTGTGTGTGTGTGTGTGAGAGAGAGCACAAACAGTAAATGAATGGTTTCATTGCTTTGCACTAGCTCTGATTGCAGTCAGCAGCAAAAGCTGTAATCCTTCAGAAACTGAATAATGTTGGTTCTGTTGTACTGCTGCAGAAATAACAGGTATACATAACACAGTAAATCGCATGTTTGTAGTTTATATTTTTTATAACATCTGTAGCACCATACAACACTTTTTGGGGAAGGAATATCATTCAGGCAGTGGAACCATTTAAAAATCAAATCAGACAGCTTTTTATGAGAATGTTGAAGTATTTTCCTCTTGCAGATAACGTTGAGGATGAACTTTGCAGTACCTTAGTAATCTGTTTGTAAATTGGAGTGTTATAACTACATATAGTTCTTACACCATACTGTCCCTAATGCTGTCATGTTCAAGCAGTGGAAGTGAATGTCAGACTGATATTAGCTTTCAAGATCGGTGTTGTGTTTATTGTATGCCAAATATTCAAGAAACCAAATTTAAAAGAGATGGCCCTACTGCAGCTTCTAGCAATACTTTACTAGGCAGTCAGGTGTTAGTTTTTACCATTTGGAGATTTCAGTGGACATTTTCAGCTTCTGAAGCTTGAAATATGTTTGTCAGAGGGAGTACCTCTTTTTTAATAATAATTTATCATTTTTATCTTTCAAATATAAAATACAGTGTGGTTTGTATGCAATATGTGGTCCAGAGGCAAACATTCATTATGGCATCCCCTGGATAAGTATTTTGAGTTTGATAATGATTGAACTCACTCTAATGGGAAATACATTTTTAGTTTGTGGTCAGATATGTGATTGTATATGACTGTGTTACTTGAATGCCTGTGTAGTAAGAAAGGAAGACTAGTAACATGCTTACAGATGTGGCACTGGGTCTTACCCAGTTCATAAGTCCAACAAAAAAGTAGTACACACTACCATTCTGGGTCACAGTAATTCAAAAGATTACCACCTCCAAGAAATGATTCGTGATGAGTTATTGACTCATTCATTGCACTGTTACAAGTCCTACACACTTATGTCTTGCAATGAGTGTTTTCACCGATATTGACATGTGCAGTGAACAGTTAAGATGTTCTTCGTGTTTCACTGTTGCAGTCATCACATTTGGGTTATCCCTGACAGGGTAGCCCTCGACCGTCCCGAATACCAGAGGCTTAGTATTTCTGCTTCAGTTGCTGTCGCTTCAGGACTGATGTCAGGTCGACAGTAGTATAAAGTAAGGCAACCGATGCCATTACATCAGTCTTTCTTGCCGAGGAGCCCGAAGCAGAAGCAGTTTGCACGAGTCCCGGTCGGCCGCTACCTGAGTTCGTCTTCCGAATTGAAGCTGAAGTCTTCTAAAAGCTAAGTACCCCATTGGGGATCCTTTTTTCTTGCTCTAACCGATGTCAGAAAAAGATAATTGTCTTGCTTGTGGAAAGCAAATACCACACCAAGACTTTCATTCTTACTGCATCACTTGCTTAGGCCCTGACCACAACATCCCTCACTGTCGCTTTTGTGCTTTAACGCCAGAAATATACATCGTCGGGCCTTTATTGTAGCTAGATATTTTTGCTTACAGTCCTCGAATTCGGATATGGCTTCGGTAAGCCATCCAACAGCAGATCTTCCGCAAAACCGTAAGGATAGACTGCACAGGTCCAAACTTACCAACGATGCTCTCATTAAGCTAGTCATCAGTTCTCCGGTCCTCAGTGAGGTGCTTTCGCAGCCCCTGATGCCCGCATCTGTGGATTCGCAGGCTGCTACCAAGGCTCTTTCGGAGTCCGGTATGCCGCAAAACTCTTTCTCGACTAAGGATCCTGTGGTTGTCTCACCCTCGGACGGGTCCGGAGCCGCTGAGCAGGTACTGGTTTCTGAGGAAGTACTTCGCACTACCGATTCTCATCACAAACCAGCGACTTCCTTCACGTCTACCGTTCTTTCAAAAACTACCAAGTTTCTATGACCCAGGGTACGAATAACACCCAAGAAACTGATGACCCAATCTCAAGCACCTGCTTCCTTGCCTCAGTCTCAAATGCTTAAAATGGCGGAAGACCTTATCATGGTGTTCAGGGGAAGCCAAGCTACCCCTTCCAAAAGGAAAAGAGATCTGTCCCCAGTAGTTTTGTCTGAACAGGAGTCTGATGACTCTGATGCATCTGAATATGAAGACATGCAACCCGTCTCTGCTTATGAGGATTCTGATGCAGAGGAATCCATTCCTTCAGCCTCTCCACCCAAAGACTGTTCCTTTGGGGAAACCCTTCATACCTTAAGGGAGCATTTCCAATGGGAATGTCAGGACTACCCTCAGTCTAAAAAGAGACTCAGAAAATTCCTGGATCCTCCACAGCACAGACCCCTGGCCATTCCCCCAGTCCTGGATGTTGTGGATGTTGTGGATGATGTTTTTCTGGAATCCAGTTTGACTCCTGACACCCTCCTTCCTGCACCCAGAAAACAGAGAATTCCTGGATCCTCCACAGCACAGACCCCTGGCCATTCCACCAGTCCTGGATGTTGTGGATGATGTTTTTCTGGAATCCAGATGTTCTTCATTCCACATTGCTGCAGTCCTAACTATTGGGTAGTCCGCTGTCCCAGTCGGCCCGAATACCGAAGTATATGGCTGATGTCGGTCAAGGCGCATTAGACTGACGTCAGTACGTCAGGGTACTAATGCGCATGACCGACGTCATATCCTCAGTCTTTTCTTGCCCCAGATGTCAGAAGACCCTAAAAAGACAAGGCCAAAACCAAAAACTCCAAACATTTTTTGCCGCATGGTCCGATGCAGAAGCAGTTTTGCGAGTGCAGGTTGGCGTTCTGAAAGTTTCTGAAGTCAGAGTTTCAGACCGAATCAAAGTTGGCTAAGTACCCCGTTGGGGAATATTTTGTTTTTTTCTTGCCTCAGTATTTAACCGGATGTCAGAAAAAGTGAATAACTGTATTTCTTGTGGGAAACAGATACCTCATAGGGATTACCATACTTTGTGTATACCTTGTTTAGGGCCTGAGCACGACGTTGTTGGATGCCGCTCTTGTGCTAGATTTAACAAACGCACTATTAAGAGAAGGTTAGACTGTGCCAGGTTAGGTTTTGGGAAGCGTTGTAATTATAAAATGCCGTCGGATGCTCCGACGCCCGCTTCGGCCAAAAAGCGCAAGGACAAAGCAACAAAGCCTAGAGTGGAAGAACCGACAGTCCCGGACGTCGGTTCTTTAGAAGGCTCAGTGGAGCCGGAGGTTCTGCCAGGAGTTTCTTTGGAGTCTCAGGGAGAGACTTTACTGTTACAGGATGTGTCCTCTCAGGAAGTAGGCCAGGCTGAAGGGGCTTCTCAGGTGGCTGTTCTTCCCTCTCTTCCTAAGGTGGTTAGAGCCTCCCCTTCTGTTTCTAAGGCTTCTTTGAGAGGCAGGCCAAGTTTAGCTTCAGTGGGGGTTTCTCCTAGTGCTTCAGGGTCTTTGCCTAAGAAACATATGCTTAAAATGGCAGAGGATTTGATTACTATGATTAGAGGTTCTATGCCCCCTCCTGATAAGAGGCCTAGGGTGGAACCTGAGTTTGAGAGTTTTGAGCATTGTTTGGAGGCTTCTGAGTCTTCGGCTGAAGACTTGCAGGAGTATCCTCCTTATTCTGATTCTGATGTGGATGATTCTACTCCTTCAGCTTCTCCTCCTGAGGATTTTTCATTTTCAGAGACTCTGCATTCCATGAGGGAGCATTTTAAATGGGAAGGTCAAGATTTCTCTGATTCCAGGAAGAGGCTTATGGAATTCTTGTTTTTACCCCAGCATAGGCCTTTAGCTATACCTCCTGTTCTGAATGTGGTGGAAGATGTTTTTGCAGAGGCTTCCCTGAATCCTGATTCTTTGCCTCCTGCCCCAGTTAAACCGGATAGGTACTATAGGGTGCCTGAAGCTCATAAGTATCTTTTAAGAGTCCTAGGGCAGACCCGAAACTGTCTCTCAGGGGCCTAAAGGTGTGAAGGCTTCTGTTGTTAAAAATCCTGTTCCTCCTGATAAAGAGGCAAGGGCTTTGGATAGATGGGGAAAGAAAGTGTATACTTCTTCCACTTTAGCCATGAGGCGTTGAATTGTCAGTTTCACATGTTAAAATATCAGAATTATCTCCTTTCACAATTGAAGTCTAAGGTGGATGCTCTGGCAGAAGGTATTGAGTGTAAAGAGTTGCAGGATTTAGTTCATGTGTCTGAACAGGTGGGTAAGCATTCCTTGCAGTGTGGTTTTGATGCTGTGCAGGCCTCCTCGAGGGTGGCTGCCACTGGTTCTGTTCTTCGAGGCACGCCTGGTTGAGGGATCAGAATTTAGCTGAGCATGTTAAAACAAGGATTTTGGATGCTCCTTTACAGTCTGATGTGTTGTTTGGTTCGCCTGTGGAAGCAGTTTTAAAGAAAATGGAGGACAAGGCTAAGTCTATGCAAACTGTTAAGGATTTTTGCAGGTGCAGCCTCCAAGTTTAGTAGAAATTGGCCTACTAAGGGATGGACATATCCTGCTTATGATTCCCAGTCTAGGGGTAGGTCTAGACGTGGTAGGGGCAGAGCTCAAGGTTCTTTTAGGCCTAGAACAGGGAGTTCACCTGCTCAGACTTCTGGTGAGGGCAGGGGTCAGTCCTTTCGTAAACAGACCCAATGACCTACCTTTTCAGCTGCCAGTACATTCTCGCCTGGCAGCACCTTTGGGAGGAAGGCTGGCTCTTTTCAAAGAAAATTGGGATTTAATTACCCAAGACAGATGGGTTTTGGATATCATTCTCCACGGTTACAGGTTTTATTTCCATACCTTGCCTCCTTTCAAAGGCATGCCAGACATTCCTCCTCTACAAAGAAAAGAGGCACACAAGCAAATTTCTCTGTTGCTCCAAATAGGGGCCATTCAGCCGGTTCCTGTGCCAGAAAGGGGCCTAGGATTTTATTCTCGCCTGTTCCTAGTACCGAAGAAGGGGACCACGTGGAGACCAATTTTGGATTTATCTATCCTCAACACTTATCTGGACATTCCCAAGTTCAAAATGTTGACGTTACAACAGCTTTTACCTCTGCTGGGCAAGGATCACTGGATGGTAACTTTAGATCTCAGGGAAGCTTACCTTCATGTGCCTATCAGACTAAGTTGCAGGAAGTATCTGCGTTTTCGAGCTGGAAATTCTCATTATCAGTTCTCTGCATTGCCCTTTGGCTTATCTACTGCGCCCAGAGTATTCACAAAGGTTCTGGCTCCAGTGATAGCTTACTTCAGGCTAAGAGGAATTCAAATCTATCCTTACTTGGACGACTGCCTGATTCTGGCTCAAGAAAAGGAAGACCTTTTACAGCATTTGGAATTTGTGATAGCAGTGCTAAGATGCCTAGGGTATTCTGTGAACGAAATAAAGTCCAGTCTAGTACCCTCTCAAGACATGTGCTTTCTGGGTGTGAGACTGAATACAGCAGCCCAGATGGCCTTTTAACCCCGGACAAACAAAAGAATCTTTCCAGTTACTTCCATCAACTATCTCTTCAGTCCGGGCTGACTGCAAGGACAGTCCTTCAAGCCTTAGGGTTCATGGCATCTTGTATTCTGGTGCTTCCCAATGCCAAACTGCATATGAGGAAGCTGCAATGGTATCTCAAAAATGTATGGACACAGCACTGCCAGGATTTGGACACTGTCATTCAAATAATACCTTGCATTCAAAAGGAATTTTTGTGGTGGGCTCAGGAATGTCACCTAAACAAGGGACTCTCTGTGACCCGGCCAGAGGCGAGTCAGATTCTAACGACAGATGCCTCAGACATTGCTTGGGGAGCTCATCTAAATGGAAAGTGGATACAAGACAAGTGGCCTGCCAAGACTACAGCATCTACATATCAACATGAAAGAGATGTTAGCAGTCCAGTTTGCATTAATGGCTTTCAAGGAGTTACTTCTTCCAGGGCAGGTGTTGATTCTAACAGACAACACAACTGTCATGTGGTACATCAACAAACAAGGGGAACACATTCTTACCCGTTGTGCAGGCAAGCAATGATTTTATGGGAGACTGCGCTCAGCTTGCAACTAACTCTTCAGGCAAGGTTTCTGCCGGGAGCACAGAACTCCTTAGCAGATGTGTTAAGCAGACAAATCATGGATCCCCACGAGTGGAAACTGGATCTTCATGTATTTCGAAAATTGACAGTGTCATGGGGAACTCCAGACATAGATCTGTTCGCTTCTCCACTAAACCACCAGCTGCCAAAGTTTTGCACAAAGAGGTTTCATCACACAGCTTGGAAAGTGGATGCTCTTTCTTTCAGTTGGAAAAATCTTCATGTGTATGCCTATCCACCTCTGCCTCTTCTCCCAAAGGTGCTCCTGAAGGTCAGACAAGACAAGCCAAGGATGATTTTAATAGCTCCAGATTGGCCTCGGCAACACTGGTACCCATTACTGAGGAGTCTGGTAAGGAAGCCTCCATGGCCTTTACCTTTGATTCCACACCTGTTGTCTCAGAAGGACGGTCACCTGCTCAATGTCAAGCTTCACTCTCTTCATCTAACAGCCTGGCATATTCTGTTTTGAAACACAGCAGGTCTCAACTTCCTCAACAAGTTTTAAAGGTGATTATGGAAGCCAGAAGACCTAGTACAAGGAAAGTGTACGCAGAAAAATGGAAGAGATTTTTATTTTGGAGTGCAGCAAACAATTTGGAGATTTCTGAGCCTAATTTGAGTGTGGCTCTTCAATATCTTACTGAGTTATTGGACAAAGGTTTGTCTTTCTCTTCCATTAAGATTCATGCTGCAGCAATTTCAGCTCACTATGATTGTGACCCACCATTGTTTTCGCATCCTTTGTTCAAGCAATTTCTTAGAGGGGCAAAGAATATAAGACCCCCACGTAGAGCTCCTACTCCTGCTTGGGATCTCAATTTTGTGTTGGAGAAACTTACTCAACAACCTTTTGAGCCTGCGGCCTCTGCTGAATTGAAATACTTGTCATGGAAGACTGCTTTTTTGTTGGCCATTACTTCTGCAAGAAGGGTTTCTGAATTGCAGGCCCTTATGGCGGTAGAGCCTTTTTTGATTTTTCATAAGGATAGGGTATCATTACGTACTAATCCTTCCTTTATGCCTAAGGTGGTTTCTAGTGTGGCTTTAAACCAAACTATTCATTTGCCTACTTTTTATGCAGATCCCCAAAATAAAGGGGAAAAGATTTTGCACACTTTAGATGTGCACAGGCAATTGCGTTATTATTTAAGCAGGACTAAGGATTTTAGGCAGTCTCAGCAGTTGTTTGTTTCTTTTGCTTTGAGTTCTCAGGGCAAGCCTGTGTCAAAACAAACTATTTCTAGGTGGATTGGGTTTTGCATTGCATTTTGTTATTCCCATCATGGCAAGGAGATTCCAGCTGGGATTAGGCCTCATTCCACTAGGGCTACTGCCACTTCAACAGCATTTCTAAGGGGGGTGGCAACTAAGGATATCTTGGAGGCAGCTACTTGGAGTTCAGTGCATACTTTCTCTAAGCATTATCACCTTCCTCTCTACTCTAAATCTAGGGCTGGTTTTGCCACAGCTATTTTGCAAGGCATGTTGTCAGCTCCTGCTTCCTTATGATTTGCCAGCCTCCCTTACCTCTGCTTTGGGATTCTACCCAATAGTTAGGACTGCAGCAATGTGGAATGAAGAACATAGTACAGTTTTGTACCTACCATAAATGTAGATGTTCGAGGATCCACATTGCTGCAGTCCAATTTACCCTCCCTCCTTCCCCTCTGTGTTTAGGGGTGGTTGTGTAGGTGAGGTTATACTCTGGTAATTTTGTGTATATTGTGCATATTTTTGGTGCAGGAATGTTTGGAGTTTTTGGTTTTGGCCTTGTCTTTTTAGGGTCTTCTGACATCTGGGGCAAGAAAAGACTGAGGATATGACGTCGGTCATGCGCATTAGTACCCTGACGTACTGACGTCAGTCTAATGCGCCTTGACCGACGTCAGCCATATACTTTCGTATTCGGGCCGACTGGGACAGCGGACTACCCAATAGTTAGGACTGCAGCAATGTGGATCCTCGAACATCTACATTTATGGTAGGTACAAAACTGTACTTTTGACTCCTGACACTCTCCTTCCTGCACCCAGAAAACCTGACTGGTATTACAGAGTCCCTGACTTTCACAAATTTAATTTCCAAAACCCTACTGCTGACCCTGAGGTAATTTCTCAAGGGCCCAAAGGAATTAAAGCAACCTCTGCTAAGAATCCCACGCCCTCAGATAGGGATTCCCGAGCATTAGACAGATGGGGTAAAAAAGTATACACCTCCGCTACTCTTGCTATCAGAGCACTAAATTGCCAGTTCCATATGCTAAAATTTCAGCAACATACCATGGAACTCCTCAAACAAAAAGTGTCTTCCTTTCCTGCTTGTGCAGAATCTAGAGAGTTACAAGAGTTAATGCATTCTGCAAGTCAAGTGACTAAGCATACCTTATACTGTGGTTTTGACGCCCTAGAAGCTTCTTGCAGGGTAGCATTCACCGGTTCTGTACTTAGAAGACATGCATGGCTTAAGGAACAGCCCTAGCTCAGACTATGTTAAATCTAAATTATTGGATACACCCTTGCACAAAGACAACTTATTTGGCACTAAGGTAGAAGAGGTCTTAAAAAAGGTGGAAGAAAAAGCTAAATTCGTGCAGACAGTTAAGGATTTCCTACAGGTCCAGCCACCAAGGTTCAGCAGGCATTGCCCATCCAAGCATTGGTTCTTTCCTGCTCCCACCAGGTCAGTTCAGCCCAGACGCTGGGGAAGTAGACCCCCCAGACAACAGCCACAGGGAATGCAGAGATCAAAGCAAGTGGAATTCCTCCACTTCAAAACCAGGGAGTTCTAAGCCACCCCCTCATGGTAAGAACTCACAATGACTCTCCTCCCCCACCCCCTCCCTCTGCCCACCTACACTTACTCCTAGGGAGAAAACTCTCCTTTCACGCAAGCACCTGGGCCACCATTACCAACAGCTGCTGGGTCCTCAACATAGTGTCCCAGGGATACAGATTTTCTATCCACACTCTTCCAACACCAAAAGGGTTCCCAGATATACCTCCAAACCAGTGGGCAGAGTCAAAACAGCAAGTCCTTTCCCCCCTCTCTGTGAGGGCAATCTAGCACGTTCCTGCAGAACAGATAGGCCAAGGTTTCTACTCCAGACTATTTCTGGTACCCAGAAAAGAGGGCACCGGGTGCTCCATCTTCGATCTATCCATTCTAAACACCTTCCTGGTGATACCAAAATTCAAAATGCTCACCCTCCAGCAACTGCTAACCATGCTGTCGAAGGATGCTTGGCTAGCCACCCTAGACCTAAAAGGGGCCTACCTCCACATCCCTATCAGGGAATCTTGCAGGAAATATCTATGTTTCAAGGAAGGACCCCTGCACTTCCCTTTGGCTTCTCTACTGCTCCCAGAATTTTCACCAAATGTCTGTCTCCCGCCATTCCCTTTTGCAGACAAAGGAATATTCAAATTTACCCATACTTAGATGACTGCCTAATTCAGGCAGTCAGTCAGAAAAGCTGCTCAAGCACCTGGGCTTTGTAAAGTCCCTACTGACCTCCCTAGAGTACACTATCAGCAAAAAGAAATCCAAACTAGTACCCTCCCAAAGGATTATATTCCTGGGAGCAAGCCTGGAGACAGCATCCCAGATGGCATTCCTTACACCAGAAAAGCAAACTTACCTAACAGCCTACTTCTCTCAACTAGTCACCAGACCCCAGTTATCTGCAAGGAGAATCCTGCAAGCCCTGGGGTTCATGGCATCTTGCATTCTACTCATTCCATATGCCAGACTGCATATGAAGAAACTTCAGTGGTACCTAAAAAGCCTTTGGTGTCAACACTCTCAAGACCTGGAAACTCTTATACCAATGATACCTTGTCTAAGGAAAGATTTTCTTTGGTGGGCAACAGCATGCTCCCACAACAAGGGACTACCTTTCTCACCACCCCCTGCCACCCAGACCCACACCACATATGCATCAGACTATGCCTGGGGTGCTCACCTGGATGGCAGGTGCATACAGGGCCAATGGAGCCCACAGCAAATCAATCTGCACATCATCCAGAAAGAGATATTAGCTGTCCAGCACGCATTGACAGCTTTCAGGCCCCTACTCTCCCCAAGGGCTCTCCTGATCAAAACGGACAACACCACTGTAATGTGGGATATCAGCAAGCAGGGAGGGACTCACTTCTACCTTCTATGCAGAATGGCCATGACCCTTTGGCACACAGCCTCTGCCATGCAACTCCACCTGTTAGCACAATTCCTGCCAGGTTCTCTAAACTGTCTTGCAGACCACTTAAGCAGAAATCTTCTGGACCCACACGAGTGGCAGCTAGACAAAAGAACATTCACCCTAATAACTCAGAAATGGGGTACCCCGAAGGTCAACTTCTTTTCTTCCCACACCAACCATCAGCTCAGCAGGTTCTGCGCCAGGTAACATCACTGCATGGCATGGAAAGTTGGATGCACTATCCCTCCCTTGGGTCAATCTATCGGTCTGTGCATTCCCTCCACTACCTCTCATCACCAGGATACTGCTCAAAATAAGGGAGGAAAATCAAGGACAATTCTTATTACTCCAGACTGGCCTCTCCAGCACTGGTAACCAGTGCTGCGCAGCCTGTCCCCACTGCCACCATGGCATCTCACTCAGACCCCAACCCTCCTGACCCAGAGGGAAGGAAAATTCATGCATCCCCAATTGCAGACCCTCAGTTTGGCAGCCTGGCTTATTCCCTGACCACTGATCAATCTGCCAACCTCACTAAACAGGTTCTAGATGTTATACGTGAGGCCAGATGCCCTAGCACTAGAAAGTCTTATGCTGACAAATGGAAAAGGTTCTGTACCTGGATTCAGGCCAAGGGAGCCGATATGGCACAGCCCTCCCTACCCCTCATCCTGGATTTACCTAGCTGACCTGCTACACAGTGGTCTCTCCTTTTCCTTTATTAAAATTCATGCCTCTGCTATCTCTGCTCATTTCCACACTGAGCAGCTCCTTTTTCTCACCCTCTGATCAAACAAATTCCTAAGAGGAGCTAGCAACTTGAGGCCACCCAGAAGAGCACCCACCCCAGCTTGAGACCTTAACTTTGTGTTGGAAAAGCTCACCCTGCCACCCTTTGAACCTGCATCTTCAGCAGAGCTAAAATTTCTCTTCTGGAAGACAGCTTTTTTTCTGGTCATCACTTCAGCCAGAAGAGTCTCCGAGCTACAAGCACTTATGGCTGTGGAGCCCTTCATCATCTTCCATGCTGACAGGGTTTTCCTCAGGACTAACCCATCCTTCATACCAAAAGTGGTGTCCATTGTGGCTCTCAATCAATCCATTAATTTGCCCACCTTTTTTCTAAACCCATAAAACAAGGGGGAAAGGATCATGCACTCTCTTGATGTGCACAGACAGCTCAGATTCTTTCTAGACAGGACTAAACCATTCAGAAAGTCTAATCAATTGCTGGTTAGCTTTGCTGCAGGGGCAGAGGGCAAAGCCATTTCCAAACGAACAATTTCCAAATGGATAGCACACTGCATCCATTTCTGTTGCAAGCAACACTGTTAAACCTCCCCCTAAGGGGGTCAGGACTCACTTCACCAGAGCAGCCTCCACCTCTGCAGCTTTCCACAGAGGAGTCCCCACCAGGGATGTCCTGGAGGCTGCCTTCTGGACATTTGTTCACACTTTCACCAAGCATTACCACCTGCCTATCTTCTCCAAATCCAAGACAGGCTTTGCCACTACAGTCTTGCACGGCATCCTAGCCAGCCCCTAGTCTCCTTCACTGCCTCCACCCTTTTTCTCAGCTTTGGGAATCAACCCAAATGTGATGACTGCAACAGTGAAACACGAAGAACATAATACAGTTGTGTACACTTAACCATACATGTAGATGATAAGAGTGTATTCACTGTTGCAGTCCTGGATGTCCTTCATGGATGCATCTGCAGTCATAACAAATGGGTTGTCCTGTCGTCAGGCAGCACTTCGGTCGGCCGGATTCCAAAGTCTGGGTCCGGCTTCGGCTGATGTCGCACTTCACCCGACGTCATCTCTGCTGGTCTTCGGGTATAAAGGCATCAGCCGGCGCCATTTTCCTCAGTCTTTCTTGCCGCATGGCGCCCGAAGCAGAAGCTGTTCGCAAGTGCCGGTCGGTCAGATCCAGAGATTACTACTACCGAATACTACTTCGAAGACTTCTAAAAAGCTAAGTACCCCATTGGGGACTCTTTCTTGCCTCAGCCGATGTCAGAAAAAGTCAATAACTGTTTAACTTGTGGGAAACAAATACCTCATAAAGATTTCCACTCTTACTGCCTGCCTTGCTTAGGCCCAGACCACGACGTAGCAGCCTGTTCGGCCTGTGCTTCCTTCAACCGACGAACCCTTAGGCGTCGGTCGGAGTTTGCTGAACAGTTTTTCGGCTCAGATTTTGCGTACATTATGCCGTCGGATCCTCCGACTACCCAAATTGTTAAAACGCAAAGAAAAAGACCGACATTCGCGGTCCGCGGTTTCGGCCGAAACCACGGTTAAGCAAGCCGTGAGTGTCTCGGTTTCGGCCGAAACCGAGAAAACCGGTCAATCTTCAGCTGAATCCATGACTACTACTGAGGCTCCTGCTACCTTAGTTGAATCGGCCTCAGAAATTTTGCCTACAATTGTGGTTCCTAGTGATTTATCAGACACCATCCCTTTGGATGTCTCTACCCCAGCACGTGGTGCTGCTAGGCCTCCTGCAGCCATGTCTATTAAGGCCTTTGCCAGGGCTAAAGCAGCCAAATCTGTTAAATCAGTGCCTGTTAAGCCCCCCCACACAGGCCCACTTCAAGTTCACAAATGCTTACTCTGGCAGAGGATTTAATATCCTTAATCAGGGGATCCCAATCTCACCCAGACAGGGCCTCTCAGCCCCCAGAAAAGAGACCTAGAGCAGAGCCCCCCGAGCCAGTGTCCTCTGATGATTCTGTGGATGACTCAGACATTACTGACCAGCCAGAGGCTCCTTTTTCTACTTATGAAGATTCCGATGCTGAAGAATCCATTCCAGCTGCCTCTCCACCAGAGGAATTTTCCTTTGGGGAAACCTTACATGCCATGAGAGAACAATTCCAATGGCAGGGACAAGATTTCTCAGATTCCAGAAAAAGACTTAGGACATTTCTGCACTTACCACAACATAGGCCCTTAGCTATACCTCCTGTACTGCCTGTTGTGGATGATGCATTTAATGATGTTTGCACTGCTCCTGATTCTTTACCTCCAGCCCCTGCCAAACCAGATAGATTTTACAGGGTGCCAGACACTCATCACCACCTATACAAGGCCCCACTTGCAGATCCTGAAACTATATCCCAGGGACCTAAGGCAGTAGCCTCGACCTCAGCAAAACCCCTATTCCTTCTGAAAGGGAATCCAGGTCCTTAGAGAGATGGGGGGAAAAAGTTTACACCTCTGCTACTCTCTCAGCTAGAGCTTTAAACTGTCAGTTTCATATGATCCAATACCAAGAGTTTATGCTTGATCAGTTAACTAAAAAGCTGTCCTCTGATGACTCCTTAGATAAGAAATATGTATTAGAAATGGTGAATAACATCCAACAGGTTAGTAACCATTCTTTAAAATGTGGCTATGATGCACTGGAGGCTTCATTTAGATCAGCCATGACTGGCACAGTGATAAGAAGGCATGCATGGTTGAAAGAACAGGTCTTACCGGATCATGTTAAAGCAAAGCTGTTAGATGCTCCTATGGATAAGGCCAGTCTATTTGGTACACCTGCTCAGCAAGTAATGAAGAAAATGGAAGAGAAGGCAAAATCTGTACAAACAGTTAAAAATTTCTTACAGGTTCAGCCACCAAGGTTTAGCAGGAACTGGCCTGCCAAAAATTGGTCCTTTCCAGACTCCTCAAAATCCCAAAGAGGCAGGAATAGACGCTCCAGAGGCAGAAATCAATCCAGAGGAGGTGCCTACAGAGGACGACAGTGGCAAGGCAATAACCGAGGCACAGACACAACCACTGCCACTGCAACAGGACAATCACAGTGACTTGGCTCTGACACCGCCTACCAGGGAGCAAATAGCAGCACCTTTAGGCGGAAAGTTAGCCTTATTTTCGAAAAATTGGCACTATATCACAAAAGACAAGTGGATTTTGCAAACCATAGACCAAGGCTACAGGTTCCACTTCCACACCTTACCAGTAAAAGAGGAATGCCAAACCTACCTCCAAATCAAAAAACAGAAGCTCTACAGCAGATAGCGGAATTAGCAAAGATGAGAGCTGTGGAAAGAGTACCAATAACAGAACAGGGCAAAGGATTCTACTCCAGACTCTTCCTAGTACCAAGAAAAGAGAAAAGTTGGAGACCTATTCTCGACCTGTCCGTCTTAAACACATACATCATTGTCCCAAAATTCAAAATGCTGACCCTACAGCAACTTCTTCCCATGCTGGGCAAGGAGTGTTGGCTGGTAACTCTAGATCTCAAGGAGGCATACCTGCACGTCCCCATATGACCAAATTGCAGAAGATACCTCAGATTTCTTGCAGGATCAGAGCATTATCAATTCTCAGCATTGCCCTTTGGCTTATCTACTGCCCAGAGTATTCACAAAATGCCTGGCATCAGTAATCGCTCACTGCAGACTACAGGGAATCCAAATTTATCCATACCTGGACGACTGCCTGTTACAAGCGGACAACAAAAGCAAGCTGACAACAGATTTACAAAGGGTCATTTGCTTACTACAAGCCCTGGGATACACAGTCAATTTACAAAAGTCAAGGCTGATACCATCCCAAACAAGAACATTCTTGGGTGCGGAATTGGACACAGTAAAACAAATGGCATTCCTAACTGCAGAAAACAAAAAGAACTCCCTCTTTACTTCTTGGCATTAACAAAGCAGAACAAACTAACAGCAAGAAAAGTTCTGCAGGCCTTGGGCTTCATGGCATCATGCATAATCTTGATCCCACATGCCAGACTGCATATGAGAAAGCTACAGTGGTACCTAAAGAATTTATGGTCTCAACACAGGCACAGCTTAGAAACCGAAATCCCACTAATTCCATGCCTAAAACAGGAGTTCCTATGGTGGGCTCAAGCATGCCAGTCAAACCCAGGCTTACCCTTCCACAACTTTCAAGCAAGCCAAACCATCACAACGGACGCCTCAGACCTAGGCTGGGGGGCGCATATATTGGACAAATGCATACAAGGATTGTGGACTCAAGACCAGCTGCACCTGCACATAAACCACAAAGAAATGCTGGCAGTAAAACTAGCAATCCAGAAATTCAGACCATTCCTCAAAGAAGGCCATTTAATGATAAGGACAGACAACACCACAGTCATGTGGTACATCAACAAACAGGGAGGCACTCATTCATACCCTCTATGCAGAATGACTCTGGACCTTTGGAATCTGGCTCTGAGCTACAACATCCAGTTACAGGCAATATTTGTGCCGGGAAAAGAGAACACCCTAGCAGACATGTTAAGCAGAACCACCTTGGATGCTCACGAATGGATGCTACACCCGGACATCTTCAAGGCCATCACAAAGAAATGGGGAATGCCACAAATAGACCTATTCGCATCCCCACTCAATCACCCGCTCAAAAAATTCTGCACAAGGACATACCACCCACTTGCATGGAAGGTGGACTCTCTATCCTTCAGTTGGAAAGGCCTGACAGCATATGCATTTCCACCTCTTCCCTTGATGCACAAGGTACTACTGAAAATCAAAGAGGAACGTCCAAGGATAATCCTGTTAGCTCCGAATTGGCCAAGACAACACTGGTACCCATTGCTGAGGAGCATGTCTCGGGGGAGAATGTGGTCAATACCCCTGATGCCTCTGATGTTAACTCAGAACAACTACAACATCATGCATCCAAACCTAAAAACCTTGCAACTGACTGCCTGGAACATCACATAGCAGCAACTAACCCAGACCTATCCCAAAGGGTTAAAGACATTATCCTTGAAGGGCGCAGACCTTCAACAAGAAGGAACTATGCAGGAAAATGGAAAAAGTTTGTCATTTGGAGTACTGAAAGAGGAAAAGATGTGTCGAACATAGATATTGCTAACATCCTGGAGTACTTGGCAGAGCTTCTACATACAGGCCTGTCCTATTCCTCCATCAAGATACATGCATCAGCAATTTCAGCAGAATACAGCTTCGATCCACCTGTCTTTTCGCATCCTCTACTCAGGCAGTTCCTCAGAGGGATCAAGAATGTAAAACCTCCTAGGAAACCACCATTACCAGCATGGGACTTGAACTTTGTGCTAGAAAAATTGACACTCCCTCCGTTTGAACCAGCAGCAACAGCAGATCTGCAACACCTATCATGGAAAACTGCTTTCCTACTGGCTATTACTTCAGCAAGGAGGGTTTGAACTACAGGCCTTAATGGCAGTGCAACCCTTCCTAATCTTCCATCAAGATAGGGTGTCCATGAGAACTAATCCTACATTTATGCGTAAGGTGGTATCCAGAGTGTCTTTAAACCAGGCAATCCACCTACCTACCTTCTTTCCCAATCCACAGAACAGGGGGGAAAGACTGCTGCATACCTTGGATGTACATAGGCAGTTACGCTACTACCTGGACAGAACCAAAGGTAACAGAAAAACTGACCAGCTTTTAGTAGCCTATGCAACAGGAAGGGAAGGAAAAGCAATTTCCAAACAGACAATCTCCAAATGGATAGGAAATTGCATAAGATTCTGTTACTCCTACCATGGAAAACCAATTCCACAGAACATAAGACCTCATTCTACAAGGGCTACAGCCACTACCACAGCTTTCTTACGAGGAGTGGCAACCAAGGACATTATTGAGGTGGCTACTTGGACCTCCGTGCATACATTTGCCAAGCATTATAATTTACCTCTATACTCTAGATCCCGAGCAGGGTTTGCCACTGCTGTACTGCAAGGGATCCTAACTACACCATAATTTCTCTTCCTCCACCCCTAGTTTGGCTATGGTATTCTACCCATTTGTTATGACTGCAGATGCATCCATGAAGGACATAGTACAGTTTTGTACCTACCATAAATGTAGATGTCCGAACTGGATAGCATCTGCAGTCAGGATTACCCACCCTCCTTCCGCTCTGTCGTACTCCTAGGGTATTTACCCTCCTAATAGCTAGCTGGGGGGGAGTCTTTTATGGTGTATTTGTTTGTATATATGTACATACATGCTTATTTTTTGTGTTTGCCTTCTATTTTTTTTGGAAACATTGGCATTTATCCAAAATTTAGCTTTCCAAGAGGGCAACTGGCATCTGGGGCAAGAAACACTGAGGAAAATGGCGTCGGCTGATGCCTTTATACACGAAGACCAGCAGAGATGACGTCGGGTGAAGTGCGACATCAGCCGAAGCCGGACCCAGACTTTGGAATCCGGCCGACCGAAGGGCTGCCTGATGACAGGACAACCCATTTGTTATGACTGCAGATGCTATCCAGTTCGGACATCTACATTTATGGTAGGTACAAAACTGTACTTTTCCCTCCCTCCATCCCCCTCTTCATTCTTCTCTCTCCTTAAAAGGAACATTTTGGTATTTACTTTCTACTGGTGGGGTTCTTCCACCATAACCTGTCTCCCACTTGGGGGGGGCTCCTGACAGGGCAGGAAAAACTGATGTAATGGCATTGGTTGCCTTACTTTATACTACTGACAACCTAACATGAGTCCTGAAGCGACAGCAACTGACGCAGAAATACTAAGCCTCTGGTATTCGGGCCGGCCGAGGGCTACCCTGGCAGGGATAACCCAAATGTGATGACTGCAACAGTGAATGCACTCGAACATCTACATTTATGGTAAGTGTACACAACTGTACCTTTTTAGTGGCCTTAGTCCAAGTCTTCCAACACTGTCAAGCAGACCATTAGGTAAACAGTTATGCATATGCACACACTCACGCTCCTGCCTGATGTGCACAGAAGAGGAATTCAGAATATAGTTTGATTCATGCTCACTTTTTTAAAATTGTGTTTCTGAGGGGTATTCCACCATTCCATTGGTAGTGGGAGACATTGTACTGTTTAGTATGCTCATTTTATGTTAATTGGGTATCCTAATATTTGGCCTGATCTACCTACTTTTTTAGAGCAGTCGCCCAGGAGGTTGACTGCTGTGTGCAGAGTATACAATACTTATACAAATGCTTCTATACAAAAATTGTAAAACTCCTCGAATTAACAGCATACTTCTCTGGATGGCACATCCACACCCAAGTGGCCCAATCAGTTTAATTGACAAACAGATTTTGCCATTCCCTCCCTGTTCATACATTCATAGGTAAGTGCTAGGCTAGCTACCCTTGCAGGCCATTTTTAGGCTCAGCCAGTTTCCCTTTTTGTGCTCGAAATAGCTTATTTCATTTGGGTATAGATTGGCCATACCCATCACATGGTCAGTAATTGTATATTACCCCTAATGAGAATAAATGGGATCATACCATAGATAATTTGAGGGGACCCATGTATGAGTTAAAGCACTTAGGCACTGCATCTGTCCATTAGTTATACAGGAAGCAGTCCTGGGGTAAATTTTCTGTTTCTCTTCCATTGATCTAAGTTGCATTTCAAATGGACAGGGATGAACTTTGTTTTATGTAGAATGGGAGTTTGTTCCATTGTAGCAGTATCCTCTGCAAAATATACCTGTTCCTCCAGACCATTCTATTGATGATGTAGTGTTTGATGACCATTTCTGTTTTGAATGCCCTTCTTAAATCACATCTAGCTTCTAACATAAAAACTACTAGTTTAAGGGGCTGAATTATCCACACATCAGTCAAACCCATGTCTCACAGTCATTGTTATTCCTTCATATTCCACTGTCACCTTGTTTGTAGTGGAAATTTACTAAAAGAAAAAAAAGTCAACGTGGATTTTTATCTCCTCAACCTGTGTTCACCCTGCAGTCTTATCAAGGTACCTTCATCCCACCACCTGCCTAAATACCCTCTAATTCTGATATGCAAAGGAGGTCATATTCCTCCCCTTCCCTTTATATGAGTATGTACATGTTGAGTTTAATACAGCTTCACAGTAGATTTGAAGGATCTGGCACATTTGTCCCTGACAGTTATAATATAATTTATCTGCTTTTGCCTTGCTATCGTAGACTTACCATCATTCCATGTAAAATCCTGCATCATATTCTTCAGTGACCATAGAAATTTTTGAGCGACACCTACAGAGAAGGCCTGATAGGCATACAGTGTTACAAAGAGCACGATATATTTAAATGGCTGTATTGTGTGATCTGATTCTAGTCCTATAATCTTCCACTGTTTAAATTCAGATTTAAGTTGTGCCAATTGATGGCTCAACCAAATCACATATCCAGGCACCTGTATGTTCCAGCTGGGTAGATTCCCACAAATATTACGTGGCCAAATTTAAAATAGATGACTCTGATGCACTGTCTGGAAATATTTCACTAAGCAGCACATTGTTAATTCTTATCACTTGGGGATCAAAGTGGACAAATGCAGCATCTGAAGCATGTGAAATGTTTGTCAGAAGGAGTAGCTCATTTTTAATAATGTTTTATCCTTCAAACATGAAGTACACTAATTTTGCAAACCATATGTGGTATAGAGGCAAACATTCACTATGGTATCCCCTGGATAAGTGAGTTTGATAATGATTGCGTTTACTTAATGGGAAATAAATATATTTTTAGTTGAAGCATAAGTATGGGGTCACCATAGAAATTTTTGAGGGACACCCACAGATAACACCTAATAGTTGTACAGCGGTACAAAGAGCACAATATAATGAAGTGCAAGTATTCTGTGGTCAGATACCGGTCCCAAAATCTGCCACTGTTTAAATTCACATTTAAGTTGCTTAATCGGTAGACTAAAGCTACTTCCCCATTGCAGCACAGACTCCTTCATTCCTTCAAATCATATTCTTAGGTACATAGATGAATTCCCTACCTCATTTTCTTTCTCCTCTTCAGAGTTAAAAAGCAACCCTTCTTGCTAAAGCAGTCACCCCACACTCTTTCTCAGAAACATCCACTAATGTCTTTTACGGTCTCAAACAGGTTAACATACTTACAGTATAGCAAATGAACTTGAAAACATTGTTTAAAGTGTTTTCTCAGTACTTGATGCAGTCTTGAAGAATTGTGTGCCCTCCCTTATTTCATTAAAAAGATCATACTACACGCCCAATATAATATGTTTTTTCATGCATCCCTCCTCATTTGCTCTCAAAATTTCCCATGCAAAACCTCATGTCCACAGATCACTATGTTCAGTTATTGCTTTCTTTCTTTTTTTGTATTCAGATACGTAGGAATTACTAACACATTCACTAAAATACAGGTCAAAAAGGTAATGGAAAATATTCAGTTAAATTGCTCAGAAATACAAGAATGTTTTTTTGTCATTAAAGCTTCATTTCCTGCATCATAATCCTCCTGATATCTCTGACAGAAGTGAAACAGAACTCATTGTCAGTAGCACAGTTACCCCAATGCCAAACCCCCACCCCATTACTAAAATGGGAAAAATTTCTAAACTTCTGTAGTGCCTTGCCTTTAATGTAGTGCCACATAAAATGTCCATGTCATAAATACATGCATATTGAAGTATCAGTATACTTTCAAGTAGTCACATCACTACCCAGATGTGTCCATAGAGAACGTATTCACAAAAGTATTTACAGAAAAAAGCCTTTAAATGCAAAGCTGATATTGAACTTATTCAACCAAGGCTTGAGCACCGGCTTCATCCCAGCTGAATGGAGGACAGCAACTGTCATCCCTGTACACAAAGGTGGCGCATCCACTGACCCAGGCAATTATAGGCCAAGTTTGGTTTTGTCAAAGGCAAATCATGCCTGTTAACTTGGTCGACTTCTTTGAAACAGTCACTAAAGCCATGGATGAGGAGAAGGCTGTGCACACTACCTACCTTGACCTACCCAAAGCCTTCAACACTATTTCCCACTCAGGCATAATAGATACTCTCTCCCAGCTAGGCATCAACCCTCTCTGTTACCAGATGGGTAGCTAACTGGCTCACTAATGGAACCCACCTCTAGTAGTACACCTGTAACAAGCGGTGTACCCCGAGAATCAGTCTTGGAGCATCTACTGTTTAGGATATACTTTTCTGAGGTGCAAGCCAAAACCACAGGTCTGTGGCTGACTAAGTTTGCAGATGACTGCATGCTGGGTGCTGTCCTAAATTCCTCTAAAGATATGAACATCCTCCAAGAAGGCCTTACCCAAACTGATGACTGGTGCCAGAAGCATGGTTTGAAACTGAATGCCAAGAAATGCATCATTATCCCCTTGGTGGAAAGGGCATCCCCACTAATTATCACATTAATAACAATGTACTAAGCATGTAGTCACTTGTGAGGGACTTGGGCACCCAGGTTGATAGCCTGATTTTTGACCACCACGTTGCTTCCGTTGTACGGAAGTCTTTTTTACATGGCCCACCTCATAAATAAGGGTATTTCATCCAGGAACAAGGAGGTCATAACATCCCTTTACTCCTCCCTTATCACACCCATTATCGCGTGCAATACCTCCTTCGGCATGTACCTTGCCAAGCACATGCAGCAGCTGGGGAGACCACAGAGTTTAGTAACCAGGAAAATCCAGGTCTCAAACATCTTTTTTATACAGATAGGGTAAAAGCCCTGTCCCTCTACTCAGTCTCAGACTGCTCAGAAGTGACCTGTGTCCGGCATACAAGGCTATCTCAGACCCAGCCCTGATGGAGTTGCTGCATAGCCATAAATCAAACTCCAGTCGCACAGCCCTCATGCAAGGTCTTAACCTGGTCTGTGACATTAATAGAACTTGTTGGCGGGATAGGTTTGTGTCCCATAGACTCCCCCCATCTGTGGAATAGACTACCTCTCCATGTCGAGCAGAGTACCTCTCTAGCCCTCTTTAAGAGGAACGTGGACAACTGGATAGGAAACAGAAAATAAACCCCTGGGATTCCACCTGTGTCCCTGCTGGCCAGTGAAACAGGTGCTGACTTTGAGTGAACATGGGCGAAATTCTTGACTAGGCTTTTAAGAGCCTCCAGGTCAATAGCCTAGTATCACCCTATGAATCTATGTAAGTATACAAAGCTGATGGTATATATTTTTTGCTCTGTTTCGGTGATATTTAACAATCCTATGCTGCTCTAGGTTGTAGTTTTTAAGAGTATTCTGCAGTAGCTGTGTTTTATGAACATATCTCAGGGTTAAGTTTCAAGGTTTCTTTACTTGTCTTTACTTCTGATTTACTGTTCTGATTCAAGTCTCCATTTTTTCTTTCACCTGCCCAATTGTTGTTGTGTTCTTAAAACTTGGTAGCTTTTGAGTTGTCCACCTCTACTATAAATCTGATATTGGACACTCATCCCAGTCCCATCACATCAGCTCATACTATTGTGTACAGTGAGATCATTTGGGAAGGCCCACCCCTTAGTTTCTTAACCGTGAATTCTCTTTCCTCCTTTCCTACTTAACTAAAAAAAAAAAAAAAGCACTTCAGCTGCTTTTACTGTTTTTGTGTCTCTTCCTACTGTATTACTTTATTTTGCTTTTACTGCTTGTTCTTAGTGTTCTATTGCATTTATTCTGCTGTATTTTTTGCTGCTTGTTATTAGCCTGATTAAATTGTAATTGTTACTCTAAGTGTCTTAGATATGTTTAAAGTACTAGGGCTTCAGGCCACTTATTTTACATTAAGAAGGTTTGTGGTCTGCACTCTTGTGGGTGGAGAGGGTAGCCTCTGCCCTTCTGAGCTGGAAATTGCCAGTTGATTGACTATTGTGCCTGTTGTTCTAAGTGTATTTGTTCCGGTTTAAACACTTGTGTTCCAAACCAGTTATTTTATGTTAGAAAGATTTGTGGTCTAGACTCTTGTGGCAGTAGAGTGTGGCCTACACCCTTCTAAGATGGGAATTGCTGGTAAAGGCTTGTTGTGCCTGTTATTCTAAGTGTCTTTATTATGGTGTAAGCACATGGGTTCCAAACCAGTTACTTTACATTGAGGATTTGTGGTCTAAACACTTGTGGCAGGAGAGGATAGCCTCATCCTTCTAACTAGAAATTGCTGGTTGAAGGCCTATTGTGTCTGCTGTTCTGAAGTGTCTTAGTTCTGGCTTAAGCACTTGTGCTGCCAAACCAGTTTTACATTAGGAAGGTTTGTGGTCTAGAGACTCCTTGTGACAGGAGAGTGTGGCCTACAGCCTGCTATGCTGGGAATTGCCGGTGAATTGTTGCATTATTTAAACTGCTTTCTTTTGTTGTGACTGTGATTTTATGCACTTTGAATTTCTAGTACTTCTGCATTTTATAGCGAATCTAGACTGTTTGGTGTTATTTGAGCACTAAAACCAGCTCTTCACTGAAATACTGAAATATCTGAGGCATACATTGCTTTCAACTAACTGTAAGCACCTGTTGTTGCGCTAATATTGCACTTTTAATTTGTATTTGCATTCCATTGTGTGTTTGAATTGTCTGAACTATTTTTTGTCACATTTCACTGTACACTGTACTAGTTCAGCTGTAGCACTGCCCAGTCCCAAGTTTGTTGTTTCTGGGTCTGTTTTGTAACTATAGAGCATCAACTTCAAGCCACCTTTGTTGGTGAAGGCCGTTCTGCACCATTGTGTGAGGAGAGTGCTGCCTGGGTCCCATCTAATTGAGGGTGATTGGACTAGACCTCAGAGAGAGAGAGTTCTTATTGGCTAGTTTGAGTTAAAAAGGGAATTTTCTTGTTTTAAGCCAAGAGTTTGCACTTCTTTGCATGTGGTGCTCCATCGTGCACTGACACATACCAGCGGTTACCATTGGTAGTTATAGATGCAAACATTTTTTTTAACTTTTCCCTTAGCACTTTGCTTGTGGTCCTCCAGAGGTTTCTCGCCGCCCTTGTCAGGTAAAACACTAAGCCTAGCCTCAGAGGTACCAACACACTTCTCAACCACTAGCCACTCCTAAGTGTGACCTATTTTCCTGATTATATAAATTTACCTTTCACTATGGATGGACAATTTCCCACAGTTTCTCCAGCCAGCTTGGTCGACATGGGCACCCTGAGGCAGTGTGACAACTGCCTCATGTTCACTGACAACCCTCTACTCCTAGTCCACACAAACACAACGCCTGAGAGATGCAGCTATATTACGAACCTTGAATCCATGCTGTCTCACAAACCAGTCACTACATATGACAATGAGTGGGTTGCCAGCATGCACACCTCACCTCCTACTCTACCCAAGGCCACATCACACATACCTACATACATGGAGGTCTTCACCAGAAACATTCCTAAACGTGAGAGACCTCCCAAATACAAGCAACCAAAAGTTCATTCAGTGATACAGTTTCAGTGAGACTGACCCATTTCTGTTTACATTCCTGAGACTGCTACTTTGGTCGATCTCAAGGTTTCATAATGAAGACCAATTTTGTCATTCATGAACTTCACCACAGCATCACTGCTATGATGCAAGACAGCCAAAATTACTTTTTAATCTATTATTTCTGCCTACTTGCGCACCATTATCAGAAGATATTAATGGCTTATTTGATAACAAGTATTCAAACTGTAAGTTGCAGATATGCCCTTTGCAGTTAAATTCATTAAGATTTAACCAATAAGGTAACTGTTGATCTTGTTTCCAGTGAATGTCCCACTTCACACCCAGTTATTGTTGCAGAGAACTATTTATGATTAGCAGCTAAGTGAGTTTTAGCAGTGACATGTTAAGTTGTTAGTTAGTCTTAGCCATTCTGAACATTATTGTTTGATATTTTTGCCCAGCCCATTGAATCAGTTATATGGTACTACACTGGACGGTTCACTGTCCTAATACTAGATCATGGCCAGGTAAGATTTTTAAAGTAACACTGAGATCATCTCCTATAGCAGATACTTTATGTAATGCTCAAGCTTAGCTCCATTTATCACGTCTTGTTCATACTCCTCCACGTACAATCCCTGCAAGTGTTTTCAAATCGAACTGCTGTTTAAAGTGTAATTTTTTATAATACATATATTTTTACATTAGAAATACATACATTGTTATATGAAGCAGGTGCTGACAGTAGCTGTTTCAGCATATTAGACCACTCTAGCAGTAGTAACATTTTTTTCTAACCTCTGTCATACTTGATAACATGCCCTAATCAAGCAAAACTAAGTGAAATTTTGTCAGTAGTGAGCATAGTAAGAGTGCTATCTGGTCTGGATACTGTCGTTCTTAATTTTGTTTACAAAAGCTACAACAGAGTTGACTTGTCAGAAAATATAAGCTCTGTCACATTCATTAGAAATTTTAGAATAAACCAGTAGTCCAGTTGTGTCATCTCAACACTTCTCAGGTGCATTGTCACATTGTACATAACATATTGCATTGGCAGTATGTCTGAGATAGAGTGCCAGTCTGTTGATTCTTTCTATCAGCACTTTTCTTCACTCTCTTCATCTCTGAAATTGTGCGACTCCTTCTGATACATAGATCAGGGGAACATTTTATTGATTCTACCAGGTTTGTTTTTAAAAATCCATGTCTTTATAGCACTAGGAACTTTCTTTGGAACTCCTTCCATGAGGTACATAAATGTTATGTGCTTTTCAGTAATAGTGAAGGTTGTATTTCATACAGGGCTTCTGCATTATATATCAGTTATTACTTCCTACCAGGCTGAGAACCTGTGTACAGTACCCAATACTTCTCCTCTTGTTTTTTTAAATCATGTCAGATCTGCATTACAATTTCCTATTGTATTGTATTTTCCTATATGCTTTCTAGAATCTCCAAAGCAGGTACTTATTAAAGTTCTTGTTTTATTTTCTGAAATGCTGATATGCCTTGTGTCTTTTCATGTAATTAATCTCCTTACCTGTGTCCTCTTAGCATGCTTGTTAATAGCTTTGTCCTGTCCATATGATAATGTGTCCACTCCATCAACAATACAAAGATGGTTAATACTTGGTAAAGACCCCATTGTTGATTGCTTTTTTGTTTGAGTTATGTCATCTAGAGTGGCAACAGACATCATCATTTCCTATTTGAAATGGAGTGGATTGTCCATTCACTTTTCCAGCTGTACAAATCTAGCTAGGAGCTATCTGTAGGTGGGGTTGTTCTTGTTTTTTGTTTTCTTCCTCCTCCTCCTGCTTTTCCCTGTCCTTTTGTTTTTCTCTCTGTCATCCTCCTCTTGATCAGTTTTTTGTAGTATGTACACCATAACAGTTGTTACAGTTTCCTTTAAATTTCCCTTTTTTCTCTACTACTCTGTTGTTTGTACATTCATTTACATAAACTTTTACCTCCTTTCTTGTCTTTTTTTTATCAAATCACCCTCACTTTCTCATCTTGAGACCATGTCATGCAACTCACTGTCTTTAACTGTGTTATCCATCTGTGACTATTCCGTGAAAGGCTGCATCTTACCTCTCATGGTCTGCCCGTACAGTATATGTTTTTATAAGATTGCCATTTCACCTTTGTGAAGTAGTTTTCTGTCACTGTATTCATTTCCTATCCACTATTCGAGAAGCCATATATTGCAAAACTATTTTTACTTCATCCCACTTTGCTTTTCCTGTCCATATAGACTCAGGAATTTTTTCTTTTTTTTTTTCTTTCATAGTTTCTGTTAATGTGACACAGAACTCTTGTTCTGACTACCCAAATACTACCATTCCTACCCTTAGCAAATCTTTCGTCTCTGTGATTTTTTGTCTCCTACTCTGCAAACCCTACTGTGGCTTGCAGCTGTTGAGTGTTAATTTGTTTTAATGTCCCTTCGTCTTCTAACAAAGTCATTGTCATGGAGTAGAGCTGTTGATTTGTACTGCTGTTCATTTAGAATCCATACTTCTGTCACATTGGTTTGACTGCAGTCTGTTGCAGGTAGTGCAGTGGTGCAGCTGTTAACGTTGTTGCCTTACAACAAGAGGTTCTCCTGTTTGATTCTCGACTGGGGTACCTTCTGTGGAGAGTCTGTATGTCCTCCCTGTGTTCGGATGGATTTCCTCCAATTTCCTCCCACATTCCAAAGACATGCTTCTGAAGCTATTCTCCCTGGGCTTCTGCTGAAAATAGGCTCTTCCCTAGTTGGACTTTCCTGGTTAACAAATGTTAAATAGTGAGTAACCCATTACCACTGCAATATGATTCATTTGCTTTAGTTTTCCTAGCTCTGCCATTTTGTCAGTATCCATTAAGGTCATTCAGGCTTTTTGCTGTTGCTTCTCTGAAAATGCGTATAAACTTTAAGAAATCTCTGTTAGGCTGTTGTAATGTACTTGGCAATAAGCGCTTGTTGCTTTCTTATTGTTGTGCTAATGCTTACAGGGTAAAAGATAATTACTAGCAGTGGCGTAGGTGTGCTTCCATGCTATTGTCTTGTTTGTAAGTTTCCAGGTGATAATTTACTTACATTTTATTACATAAGAAAAAGACAATACAGTATTATTCTTTTTCAGCCTCAACCTGGAGTGCCACAATCCCAGCAGCCTTTACATCACCTACAGCAGCAGGCTCCAGGGATGCTACAGCACCAACCCATGGGGCAACAGATGTCTCATCAAGCACCAGGACAACCACAGATGCAACTCCCAGGCCAGCAGCTGATGCATCAGACAGCAGGACAGCAGTGGGCAAATCAGATGCCGCAGCATGCTCAAATGCCAGGTGAGTTTTAGCAATATATACTAGAGTTAAGGGTGTAAGCTCTGACAGTGATGATTAGTCATTTAGTCAGTCATTCATTCATTTAGTCCAGACAGTGGTCTGTAAAAGGTAAATGTTTCCTTTAATTTTCATTTCTGAGTGGTTGCAAAGGCAAGTTCCAGAAGAAACGCCTATGAAGGTATGTGATATTTTTGCTACATGCACAAATACAGATAGTATATCATGAAGTTTCATGAAGTTATGCTCAGTTGAAGGCATCATAAGCTTGACAGCAGATATTTTTAAATGCTGAAGCATATTGAAACAGCTGTAGTCAGTTTTTGTTAATTTAGGACTTTACTTGTAAGAAAGAAAATCCTTTAGCTATTGAACAATAGGAGCATAATGGGAGAACTTTTTGAGAAGTAGTATATGGAGTAAAAGTAAGCCAATGTACAGAGCAGCAACCATTGTAAGGTATATGGCACAGCAATGCTAGGTAGTAGAAGAGTAAAGAATTGTGGGTATGTGTTGGGGGGGGGGTGAGAAAATCTATAGATGTACAGGTAGAGTGACTTAACACTAACGTTTTTCATGTTATGACTGTTAAGTTGCATCAGAAACACATGAAAGGTGACAGCTGATTGTGTTTGCGTTATATAACACATGCTTGTTAAGTGATCACGCCTGCAATAATTAATATTGGCTTATAAATTTTGATAAGCTATTCCATTGTTTTGATTTGTGAACCTGTAGCCACCTCTTTCCACTAAGGTATAAAAGTTGGTACTGTGAAATAGGCTGTTTTCCCTTAAATGAGAGATACAACTATTCCTGTATGTTGCTTTGAAAAGCTATTTTTTTAAAACATTAGGCTATTTTTTTCCTTTGACAGGGTAAAAGAGCTAATCATATACATTTCCTTGAAAAACTAATCTGTTAGAAAATTGAAGGCTAGTGCCCTGTTCCTGTGTCTGTTCTGATGTACATTCTTTTTGGTCAATCTTACCAAGACACTGTGCAGCTTCTTCCTTTTATTCTAAGCTGGCTCACTTTCTTAAGAAGCCTTTTGTGTAGGCTGAAACAGGAGCTTAAGCATGGGGAGGTGTTGCCCCCTCCCCATTTCTGCTTGCAAAGTACCCCTAGGTGGAGCTTATGCAGGCATTGCAGCAACAGTCCTGACTATCCTCAGGATGGTGCATGGGATGAGATGTTTTTTCAAGATTGTTGCACCCTGAAAAAGCAGTAGCAGAGTGCTAGTGGATTCTTGGTATGGTCTGTTGGAGTTCTGAGCCTTACTCCAAGAAATATTTAGTGAAAGATGAGTGATCTCTTCCGAACTCCTGAAACAGACCTAAACTGTTATGAATGAGCGCTGTAATGATCCTCACAGAAGATGTCACACACACATTTACACAAACAGTTGCTCTTGGGCAAAGGAGAGAAATTTGGTGTATACTTCAGTTCTTCTGTATGTAATGTGAACTGTTTTGTTTTTCTGAAGAAAATATATTGCAAAACTGTAGGGCAGGTATAAGTACTGTGTATGAGTGAATAAAAGCTTATTCTTGAAATTGTTTGAAGGGTGATAGAGACAACTGAATTGATGGTAGTGCTAGGAGTAGATAATGGAGGTAGACTGTGATGTGCACATAAGCTGTATTAAGTATACAACAGCATTTTGGTGTGTGTGTGTGTGTGTGTGTGTGTGTGTGTGTGTGTGTGTGTGTGTGTGTGTGTGTGTGTGTGTGTACCCAGCCAAGGACATTGTATAATATTCTGGACAGTTGAGAGGTATACACAGTACATCTAGCATTGAATCTTTGCTTAGATACTTGAAAGCATTGCGTAAATGGGTAACAATTTCCACAGAAGTAAAATGCACCATTCATACCATTTTTAATAATGAAATGCAACAAGTGTGAGGCTACCAGCCGTACAACACACAAATAGAACCCATTTCACTGTGGCACAAACTTAACTGTAACTTCTTGAAAAGTAGTGCCATGTAAAATACTTAAGTACCCAGTGCAGTATTGACTAGATTACAGAACTGAATGTGAATGCATTTATGTTGTTTTTATATTGTCACAGTTGAAAGCCAGGAAAACGTAAGAGCAAGTCTCTGAAAAATCCTGCCATGCTTCAGTAGTTTGAGCTCTAGTCTTATATTTTTAACCTAACTTGACATCAGGCTGGAAGTAGATTTTCACAAAAAACTAAGTTTCAGAATGCCATTGAGCGCTGTTGTCTTGACAGCTTCATGTAGGAAATAATTTGATCAAAGAAAACACGCGCCAGTGACCACTGGAGGAGGTAATTTTACTAAACTAAATGTTGAGCAAGTATGTTTTTATATAACCATGTAAACAATGTATATGTGAAATCTTTGTTTTTTTTCTTGATTTGTAGAAAGTGTGTTTGCCCCATTGGGAAGGAGGAGGCACAAACTGACAGCCTGCAGAGCCGAGTGTATTCTTCTAGTGTAATTCTTCATGCACATGTACCCCCCACAACATCACCAGTAAATGATATCCAGAGAAGAAGGTGCTGACCCCATTTGTAGAAGACATATGTCTTGTAGGTCAGCTAAAGTAGTAGATCATGCCTCTTGTTTACAGGTATCCTTTCTTGAATCAGTGGCAGTATGGCTTACAATTTAAGGTCCAGAAAGGGAGTTGAAACAAGACCCTATGTATGTTGATCAAGCAGCCAGGCCATGATGCTGTATGGTAATCAGTGGGGTGTCATATACTCATGCACCACGTAAAGAGGCTGTACAGATAAAGCTTTGGACCTTAGACATGGGCATTTTTCTTAGAGTTATTCATATTCTGGTGAATGAATTTACTGTCCAACTCCCTCAGCTGCAGTTCCAGCCATTTGCTGGAGGTGAATTTCTTGACATCCAATGTCTCAAAAGTGTAAGCTGCTTATGATCGGTGACCCAATCATTATCATCCTGTATATGTAGCATTAGTATATTACTAGAAATTATTGTTAGGTACATGTGGGGCTATGTATGCAAATAAGGAATTGTGTTATTTGCAGATGTGTACTGAAATTCAAGGATATCTGCTGAATTTTCAAATACATTTTCTCATATACTGTCTGAGTATGTATCAGAAATACTGTAGTGTCCTTCTTTTAAAATATTAAATTATAAGAATGTCTGTTTAAACAACATTTTGTGTAAACTGAGATTAATCATTAAGATTTTTGTAATGTAGAAATGTAGATGTACAATGGATATAAAAAGTTTACACACCCCTGGTAAAATGCCAGGTTTTTGTGGTATAAAAAATCAGACCACAATAAATCATTTCAAAAATGTTCCCACCTTTAATGTGGCCTATAACCTGTACAATTCAATTGAAAAACAAATTTTTAGGGGAAAAAAATATAAAAAAATAAAAAATGTACAATACGCTGGTTGCATAAGTGTGCACACCCTTAAACTAAAACTTTGTTGTGTGTGCACACCCTTAAAGTAATACTTTGTTGAACCACCTTTTGATTTGGTTTCAGTCTTCTTGGGTATACACCTGCCATCAATTAAAGAGACTCTAATTAACCCCAAATAAAGGGATCTCATTGTTGAAAGGTATCAGTCAGGAGAAGGGTACAAATAATTTCCACAGGATTGGAAATAACCATGGAGCACAGTGAAGACGGTCATCAAAAAGTGGAGAAAATATGGGACAACAGTAACTTTGCAAAGAACTGGAGGTCCCTCCAAAATTGATGAAAAGACAAGACAAAAAGTGGTCAGGGAGGCTGCCAAGACAACTACAGCAACACTGAAGGAGCTGCAGGAATTTCTGCCAATTACTGGTTGTGTACTACATGTGAGAAAGTTTCCTTTCTCGAGCTTTTGTACTTATGATATTTAGGGTTTTCGGGCTTTTGTGTGTTCAAATTTCTTAATGCAAGTTTTTAAACATGACATTAAGAACATTTGATCGTGTAGAGGACAGCCAGCAAACATTCCTCACATCCTGAATGTCAGAGCCTTTCATTTCCAGGGATGAGATATGGGAACATCAACAGAACAAAAAAAGAGACTGCTGTTCTGATGTTAAGTGCCATGATATCTTTAACTCCTGACAAAGCTACTTCCAACTCAGGCATAAGGGTCCTGAGTTTAACTTATCTGAAGGATAACACCTGAGGAATACAGTGACCTGACCCCAAGCCGCTGTGCAGCTCCACTGTTGAAACATTGATCCAGAGGCTTTGACTGGGGATAAAACCAACAGTCTTCTGCTCTTCTTCCCAACAAAAAAATGGGAAGTAAACAGTATTATACAATGTATTAATTGGAACATCATTTAACTTTCCTATTGTTTGAGGGATTTACTATCAGAATCTTGAAGCGGACTCTGTCAATGGTTGTATCATCGACCCACATCGGTGAAAACTGACAGCCTCGAACTCCAGTAATGTAGTACAAATCGAATGCAATTTTGGGACGAGTGTAAACATGGGTTTGAGATAGGGGCGAGATTGGACTTCAACAATATCGGAGTTCGACATCGTCACCGTTTGACCTCCGGACTTCCTTCAAAGTAGATTCAGCCGAATCCACTTCAAGATTCTAATTGTAAGCCACTTGAGGTTGTAGTTGGATATTTTATTACATCTCTCTGTAGCATCCTTGACAGACTAGCTCCTGTCAGATAGTCACGATTAAACATTCCTCACACCCTGAATGTAAATGAATTCATTTCCAAGGATGAGATATGGGAACATTATCACAAGAACAGGACAGCTACTTTATTCTGTTGATATAGATTTCTTAGGAATCATTTTTAAAAAGTAATAAAGTATAACAAACATTTTGGCCACCCATGAGAGTACTCTATTCCTCATTTTCTCTAAGTAAATCTGATTCAAGTCTTGAACTCTTCTTGAACTACTTTGCTGTTTTGCTCCTTCAGGTCAATCTAATATTAGCATAATTGAGGTGAGTAGTATTCTGATCTCTGTGTTGAGATTTAAAGAACTTTCTCTAAGATAGGAAACTTCTGAATAAATCAAAAGGCACAAGATCAGAAGGCTGTAAACATTTCCCACCCCAGAGTTTTTAAGCCAACAGTACAATTCCTTAGTTGTTATCCCTCTTAAGTATCCTTTCACTTGAAATTCAGGGAAGTCAACATTCCAATACAGTGAACGGAAGTCTTTTTGATTCCACTACACAAAAATTGGACTTGTGTAGTAACAATATTGGAAGAGGTTCATAGGAGGTTACTAGGCTCATGGCCTAGCTGTGTAATACCCGTGTTCCCTAATTGACTATTGTTCTCAACTTGTGTTCCCAAGTCATGCACCACTGGGTTCGAGCTTAGGAGAGTGCTGTCTGTATTGTAATTTGCAGGGGATACCTCTTTGCCAAAGGGGACAATGATGCACTTTTTTTGCATTTAGTTTTAGACCATGGCTTTGGCACCAGTCATTTGTCTGTGTTAACCCCTCCTGCAATATGCTAATATTTTTAGGGAACTCCATGATTGCTCCCAGTTTGCAATCATCTGAGAACTTGGTAAGCCACAGCCCATCTGCTTTTGCCTGGACTTCTGAGAAATAGATTCCAAACAGTAAATAGCTAAGCACAGAACCTTGTGGTACCCTACTAGTAACTGTTCTACTGGTGGAGGTGGAATCCCCAACTTTGATGATATGGGTCCTGCCGGTGAGACAGTTGGCTACCCATCTAGTGACCTATGGGTTAATCCCACGTTTCTGCCTATTTTAATTTCTCCATGTCTTTTGGGTTTCTAATACCATGACATGAATGGACCCCATTCCTAAGTCAAAGTATGATTCAAGTTCATGAATTTAGTATTGTTTTAATCTTTGCTAGCTGTAAGTGTCCTTCGCAGCACCCGCAATGTGCCCAGTAATGTCTCCTCCTCAATTCATAAGGAGTTACATGTATCGGTAATATATGTACGATTGTAAATTCTTTTTGTAAGACCCATTGATACTCTTGGAACTGGCTGGATATCCTCCTTCCACATTGCTCCTGTTTCTGCCTGCAAATCCTGGTATTTTATGACTTTGTATCTTTCTCTACATAAAACCGCTGTCACTGTGTGTAGCAGTTTCAATGATCAATGCTTCTTTTGTCTTCTTTTCATGGTCTACTGTATCTGGGGGATTTTTTCGCATCTGTTTTTTGAACTGTTGGTAATGGGTGATTTCATGTGATAAACATCACCGTTTTATTTAATACTTTGAGGCTCATGTTTTTATTATTTTTCATGTACTTCAGTATTATCATGTTTGCACAGTCCCCAATGCAACAGTCTTGCCACATTATTATGCCTTTCAGTATACAGTCCTTCTGCCATTAAT
This sequence comes from Protopterus annectens, assembly GCF_019279795.1. Lineage (NCBI taxonomy): Eukaryota > Metazoa > Chordata > Ceratodontiformes > Protopteridae > Protopterus > Protopterus annectens. The sequence continues at coordinate 417,246,913 of NC_056751.1, forward strand.
ACATCACAACCAGATGTACGACTGTTTCCAGTTCTGTTTTACAAAACCTACATTTGTCTGTTTCTCCCACATATTCAATGCGTTTTGTAAGCCAATGTGTATGTAGTCCACTTTCTTGGGCTGCCAGTATTAACCTTTCGTCTTTTGGTTTAAAGTCACCTCTCCTTAACCAGTCCGGTGTTTGATTCTGATCAACAAGAGATTGTTCCAAGAGTTTTCTATACTTGCAACTGTATTTATGCATTTTCCACATTTCTTGCCTTCTCATCTGATCCTTCACCTTATATTCTTTCTCTTCTTTTTTGGCACATTCATTTGCTGCCTGATTTTTTTTTTACCTATTTCTTGTTTGATTTACATTCACACTTGACATTGATATGCTTCTGCTAAACTAAGCAGGGAAGTCGTTAGACTTATTCTTCCCAGCTGGGAGAGTTTCTCAATAGTACCTGAGTGGGGGATTGTGTCGAAAGCCTTGTCGAAATCAAGATAGGTGGTATGTACTGCTTTGCCTTCGTCCAGGGCTTTGGTGAGATTCTCAAAAAGTCCACCAGGTTTAGTAAGCATGAACTACCCTTAACAAAACCAAACTGGGTTGGGTTGAGAGTTTGAAGATTGCTTATGTCCTTGTTTGTTTGTTTTTTTTTTCCAAAAACCTTTATTGAATTATCACTTGTGACATAGGCAAATTTATATTCATATAAAATTAGTCAAACTATATTAACATAAACATTGTACTTCACATATATTCCTATATATCATGTAACCTAAGGATTATTACATAAATTATTAAATTCCTGCCTTTTTTAACAAGAAACATGTTTATTAAACCATCACTTACTACATAGACAATCATACATTTATATAAATGAAAACAAACCACACCAACACAATCCTAGTTGCAAACATTTTACATCACAAACCATACTGACACACTCCCAGTTGCAGACATTATACATCACTTATAATCTACCCAATCTTTCTCACTCGGACATTACATAGTTAAAGTCCTGACACCTTTTAGACCTCATTCCTCCCATATGTATTGTTCTCACAGTTCCCATTTTTTCCTTTGTAGTTTTTTCCTGCTCTTTTCTAAAGATCTCGGTTCCTGTTATTTTCTTTCTGTTACTATATTGACTATTTCCAGGAGAGTTGGTTTAGATTTTGATTTCCATTTTCTAGTAATTGCTTTTTTGGCACCCACCATTATTAGACACAGCAAGGCCCTTACCATGTCTAGGCAATTCCGATTCTGTATCATAGCTCAGAAAAATCATCTCCCTCGTCAGACCAATGTACGTACCCAGTATCTCCGACAGTGCATCTCACAGGGAGTCTTTAAAGTCCACCAACTCACCGCACTCTCAGAAAATGTTCCCAATTACCTCTTTCTTCCCCTCCAAACCTCCAACATTTACTGTGTGCCTGAGGAAAAATTGTCTGGAGTCTACTCTGGGTAAAAAAGTATCTATGTAAACATTTCCAGGCAAAAATCCTAAATCTTCTAGATTTTGTGGCATATTTGGGAGACATGCTTATATTGACCCCATTGCTTCTCTGTGAATTACTTATCCATTCTCTCTTCCCAATCCTTTCTAACCTTTTCTGATTTATTCTTATAGTTATCATGCAATATTTTATATGCTCTACTAATTCCTTTTTTAATGGCAGATTCTGTTCTAGATTCTATTAAAAACTCTACCAGTGCTGACCTTTCCATTAGGACCCCCTATTTCTTTCTCTTTGCTTATACTCTTGATAATGAATCCCTGATAGGCAAGGCAGTCTCTAACCTGCAGTCCATATAAATTCTTGGCATCTCCCCATTCTATTATCTTTCTCTCTCTAGTTATTTGCTCCCAATACCTTGGTTGCTTTGCCAGTTTTCTCCAATAAATTCCATCCCTGTCTTGCCTGTTGTCTGTATCCCTAATTTCAGTCATTCCTATCGGCAAAATCTCCTTTCTCCATTCCCATGTTGGTTTAGTTCTTAGAATATACTTTCTGCTACTTTATGGATATAATATTCTTCATGATTATTGTTATTCCCCGTAAAGGCCTCCATCGAAAATCCTAGTCTCTTCTTGTTTCTTGAGCTTTCCCCGTGTTTCATCATCATCCCTTTCCACTTTGAATTATAGTTTTTTTTGCTTGGGCTATGTAGTGTATAGCTGTGAAATACTCCTTCCAGTCAAGTAATCCCAATCATCCGCCCTGTGCTACTGGTAGAATCAGCTCATGCCACTTGATTCTTGCCCTCTTCCCCTCCCTGATAAAGTCCTTCAGCTCTTTATTAATTGGTACCCACAACTTCTACTCTGATTGATAAAAGTATGCCTGACCTGTGTACAAGACTAAAGGGACTAAAAACATTTTAACTGCTTGTATCTTACTATCCATAGCCATATAACAAAGCTTCTGTCTTCTCAGTTTTTGTATTATCTTTTGTTTAATCTATTCCCACTTCCTTAGCTGTCACACTAGAATCATTTTTAATCCATACTCCAAAATATTTCATCATGTCCCCATAAATATGGGTATTCTTGAACCAGTTTGTGTGGCTACATAATTTACTGCTATTGCCTTTGTTTAGCTTCATTAATTTTCTGTTGCCTGAGTCATTGTGCTAAAAGCTTTTGTGCTGTAGTATTATCAAAAAACAGTTACTTAACAGCAGTCTTTCTAAGCTTGTGCATATTATCGAGGTAATCCCTTATTTTCTGCCTTGCATTCTGCAGTTGATCCTCTTCTTGTTCTGAGAGATTCCCCCTATTCTGCAGTACTTTCATATTTGTCACTCCATGTAAATAATTCTTGTTACTTCTTAACCTTAGCTCTTTATTTTATTTCCAACCTATTTTTAAACTCTACCTTAATTTTAACCACTCCCTATTTATATTTTTAGAAGAAATTTCTATCCTAACAAGCTCCTGAGTAATCTGCACTACCCATTCCTTAAATTCCTCTCTTTTCAACAGGTGGGAAAACACCAATGTCTCATTTTTATTTCATCACCCTGTGTTTTTATTTTAGCTATTATTGGTGCATGATCTGAAATAGTTATTGGGTGGGTATCAAGATCTTCAATTAAATGCACATTTTCCTGTGAAATGGAAATTCTGTCTACCCTAGCCCAGTTTTTATATCTTGGGGAATAATATATAAATTCACTCCAAACTCCTTTTACTGAATTCCCATCTTCCATGCCAAATATTTTTATAAATCCCATCAAACATCTACCCTCCTTTGTTATATTTTCCCTTCTGGGCCCTCCCAGACACATCTTCACTGCTGCAAATCAAATTCCACTCCCCATCTGTAAGCAATATTCCTTGCTGAAAATTGATTATTTCTCTCACAGTTTTCTTAAGCTCCATTTATAGCAGTTTTAAGTGGAATGTAAGTACATGCCAGTGTAAACCTCCTCCCTTGCCAGTAGCCCCTTAGCACTACAGATCTGCCATTATTATCTTTTTTATCTTCTATCTCTATTGGAGCCCCTCTTGCAATTAATATAAGTACTCCTCTTTTCCTTTGTCCCAGGTATTCCACTGAATAACCACCCTGAAAACATTTCTTTATCAGATTAACATGTTCAGTTCTTTCTAAGTGCCTCCTGTAATATGGGTATTTGCAATCTACATTTTTCATATAGTTCACTACTCTTTCTTGTTTGTATTTATCTGTAAGGCCATTTACATTGAAAGACATTAAAGAAAGCATCATTATATTAAAAAGTTATTATTGCCACCTTTTATGTATAACACCTTTTTTGTTAAATGCCTAGTTCCAGGTTTTGTGTTACATGCATAACACTGTTTGGCAGATTGAACATTTAATACAGTTGTTTCTTGTCGTATACATTTGAGCCTAAGTCGCAGCTTATAGTACTTTTTGTTTTATTGAAAGCCCTCAAACAAAAAACACACCCCAATAACCCCCTAAAAGCTATTAACGTAATACTAACTCACAAAACTATGTACACCTTCAAATATTGAAGTTTTACTCTCCTAATAGGAACAAAAGTCCCAGACTGATAGCCACACTGACAGACTTGAGTCAACCTAAAAGAAAGGTCATTCGTGCTAAGATACATAGTGCAGCCTGTACTACTACTAAGTGCTGATTGGTTTTGTCTTATCTTTATAGCTCACCCAGCTGTGAAAACTCCTGAATGTCTTCAGAGGACATTAACTACCTTGAGAAAAACCCTGAATGCTTTCTCCTAGCCAATTTCTTTTTTTTTCCTCAGCCAATCACTCTCTACCAAACTGTAGCCAGTTTCTCTTTATCAGATTGTCTCCATGGAGATATGACAGCCAGGCAGCCATTTTCTCTTTATCAGATTGTTTCTATGGAAATATGAAGACCAGCTGCAGAACTGTTACCGAGCATACATGTATTTGCTAGAAAAAAAGCCTCATAATATTCAATGTTCTTTTTCATTTACTTACTCTCTCCCTTGAAACATGTTACTAAATCAGTATAAGGTCTTTAATCCAGTCATTTTCTTATGCAAGAATTAGAAAAATCACATTATTTTTTGTTTCTTTTATCATGCTTTTTAACCAGGCTTTTTAAAATAGATTACAGTGCCTACATTTCTTAAAACTGAGCAAGAAGAGAGAGAGGGGAGAAAGAAAAGAAAAAAAAACAGCAGCACCTGTTTACAGTCCTCATTACACTTAAAAATAACATAAAAAACTTTATAGCATGTAATGAAAACCACATGCCACAAAATTGGTGCTATTTAAGAAAAAGAAAATATATACTTGGTCAACCTTCTCCCTCCCCTTCCCAAAGCACTTCTCCGAACAGTAAAGTCATGAAGTAGGGCATATGCTTTAGAGTCCACCCCCTCCCCAAGTCCAACAAATTCTGAAAATGTCCAATATTTCCATATTTTCTTGTTCTGTCATATTTCACAAATATAATTATTGCATTGTAATCCCATATTAAGTTACTGGTTTTATTACTGTTCATCTCTGAAATCCTGGGTCTGCTTCATTTCCAATGTATTCTAGATTCTTCTAGTCAACCCTCGTGCTCCCTTCCTTCTCTCCAACATTTTCCATTAAAACTTTTTGCAAAGGTTTCACAGGTACAGTCCCTCTATGGCCTTTATTACCAGAAGAACAAGAAACAGAATTTCCTGTTTCACAGCTTACTTTTTGTTGGAAAAACTTTTGTATTTCCTCCTTAGCATGTACTTCATCAAAAAATGATTTTGTCCCTCCAGGGAAGGATAACTTAAAGACAGCTGGGTACAGCAATTTGAATCTCACACCTGCATCTTGACATTTTCTGAGTAGTGGAATGAATTTAGTTCTCTTTTGCCTGGTATACAATGAGTAATCTTTCTCCACAAACACTCTGCTGTCTCCCACTGTTAGTACTTGATTTGTCAGAATCAACTCCTTCTGCTGATAGGATTACATATTTACTATTAAAAGTCTAGGTTGCTTTCTTATAGCCAGGTTTGGACCATACACATAATATGCCATTTCAACTAACAACTCCTGCTGTGGAATACCCATCCAGCTGCTCATTTGTGCTTTCCTAAAGTTAATGCTGACTGTTCCTTCCAGCTACTCCGGTATAGCTAAAAATCACAGGTTTTTCTTGTGTGCTCTGTTCTCTAATTCTATTATTTTTTTTAACATCTCTTCCTGAGCAGTCTCACATTCTGCCAGTCTTTTCTTTATTTCAACCTCTGATTTTTGCAGCTGTAGGATCTCGTCTGAATATCTGATGTTCTGTAGTCCTATCTCACCTTGATTCTTACACTTGGGACCGGAGCCGAACCTCAGCTCCGACTCGGCCATACTCTAGCTCAAAAACTTCTGGTTGGCTCATGACTAGGAGGTATCCCATCACGTATCACCAACATTCCCCAGATCTCATTTGCCGCTCATTCAGCTCAGACGTGATTCTTCTTGGCCATGGCTAAGTGATATTTTCAATACATTGAATTGTCAGTTTTGGATATTGCTGTATTGTCTTACTATTTAGTGTATATTTTTGCAGCTTGTCTGTTTCGGATGATTTGCTGCTTAATTTCTGTGTTTTTGTTTGGCCGTTTTCCATTGGCCATTTGGTATCTCTGCGTCGCTTTTCTGTACTGCTGCTTTCCTCTTTCTTCTTGGGCTAGGCCCATTTAAGTTAGATGACCTAGTCCTCTTTCTACTGTTTTGTCACCCGTTGGGCTAGGCCCATTTAAATTAGAGGACCTAGTCCTTGGTTTATTCTATTTCCCCTTAGGGCTAGGCCCATTTAACTTGAAGGACCTAGTCCTCCGTTATCATTCTCTGTTCATTGTTGTGTGTTGTAGTTTTGTTTGGGAAGGATTATGTCAAAAGACTCTAAGGACCATAAGCCTTCGGGCTTCAAAAAGTGTACTAAATGTGCCCAGAAGATGTCCTTAACCGATGGGCACAATTTGTGTGTTTACTGTTTGGGGGCTGTCCACCTCCAAGAGTCTTGCCTGTTTTGCCATGCGTTCAGTCCTCATGTCCTTCAGGAGAGGAAGAACAAACTGATTTTGAAGGGACTACTAAAGCATTCCTTTGAGGAGGAATTGGGATCCTCATCATCCAGCTCTAAATCTCCCTCCTCCTCCAAAAAGGAAAGACTAAAAACTACCAAAAGGAGGTCTCCCACCCAATCTGTTTCGTCGGAGCGGTCAGACAAAATTGCTAAAGTGGCTACACCCTCATCGGCTCTACTGATTTCGGTGCCGACAGAGGTTAGCTCAGTGGATCCTAGACTCTCTGCTCCAGGAGCATTGGAACCGATGACTGACATTACTTCTCCGAGCCTGTCATCTGAACTTCGGCCGGTTTCTCTGGCTCTTAGGTCGCAGATGATCCAGCAATCCAGATCCCCCCACTCTATCTTCTAGGTCCTCCAGGAGCCTTTCTGATGAGGATGTCGAGAGAGTGGTGCGTAGACTGCTTCAGACTTCAGCGCTGACAGATTTGCTTTTGGCTCCGTCACAGTCTATTCCGGAGCCCAATGTACCATCCCACCTGATCGATGTTCCTCCTCCGAGCTTCTCTGAGCCTTTGGAGCTAGAGCTATTAATGCCTCCAGTTGTGGATATGCCGGTTCCAGCTACCTCAGTTGGTCTCTCGGTTCCGATATCCGCTCCGACCCTCTCGGTGCCATCAGTGGGGTCGAGGACCCTTAGCTCAATGGTTGGGCCCGAGGGGGATGCTTCGAACCAAACTTCTTTGGTTCCGAGCCTACGTCTCGGTGCTTCGGTGCGGGTGAGCTTGGACCCCACATCTGCTTTGGAGCCCATCTCCTCGGTACCGAGGGTTGCCTCTGTATCTTCAGAGCAGAGGGCATACTCGGGGCCAAGGGATCAGCATTCGAGGTGTTGAGTGTGCTGTCCAGGACTTCAGCTTCATCCAGAGGTACCGACACTCTTCCCCCTAAGGCGTCGATCTCAATCTCCGCTCCCTCTCTCTCCCTACACAGCAGAGACCGCAGCCTCAGGATACCTCCATGAGTGGTCCCCAGTCTTCCGCAGTCTCCCCAGAATACCTGTCTGAGGAACCACCTAGGAAGAAGACTTGTAAGAGGAAGCATGTCGACTCCCTTGATAAGTCCGTTACATCAGACACTGACCTCGAGGAGTCAGAAGGGTCCCCCAAGTCATTTTCTGATGATATCTCTTTCGCAGATATCCTCGAGATCCTGAAACAGAGTGGCGGCTGGCCCACCAAATCCCCTTCTGATGAGGAGTCATTGTACCTGAAGGCTTTCGGGTCTCAACCCTCTGCCTCTTGGGTGTCTCTGCCTTTTGACGAGCTGCTGGATTTAGTGAGTCAAAAGGTGTGGGAATCTCCTGATTCTGTGAAACCGGTTCTTAGAAGACCAAATATATTTTTGTCAGCACCCCAAGACAAGGACTTTTTGACTAAGGGCGTTCCAGTAGAGGCCATGGTGTGGCAACAGCCACCAAAAAGGAACTTGCCGAAACTTCCTCCACTGTCCATCTGCCGAACAAGGATGAACAGGTATGTGAAGAGTGTTTTTGCTTTAGCGGCCTTTACTCTGCGGTCACTGAACTATCTATCCCATTTCACAAGGCTCCAGAGAGATCTCCTCCTAAAAGAGCTGGGAGATACTCTACAGGGTAACGTGTCTGATGCTGTATCTAGTAAGGTCAACGCACAAATGTCTACCCTAAGTTCTGTTGTGAATTCCTCCATGAGGCTGATTTCGTATGCAGCGGATGGAGCGAGTAGGGCAGTGGGTTCCCTCAGGAGACATTCCTGGATGCGCCTGTGCAACTTTGCAGAGGCCTTTAAGTCTACGTTTACCAACACCCCATTTGACGGTTCCTCTTTGTTCGGAACCAAGGTAAAGGACCCACTCACCAGGTGTGAGCAGGAAGGAAAAACCCTGTCTGCCATGGGAGTCTGTTTTTCCGTTCCCTCTAGACCCTATCCCAAAGGGCAGAAGGGTGGCAAAATGTGGTTCAAAAAATCACAGAGGTTTTTTTCAGGACCCATAAGGTTATTCCTTCTCCAGAGGCAGAGGAGGAGGAAATAACGGTAGACACCACCCTAGAGGTAGCGGAGGCCTGCAGAACCAGGAAGACCGTGATTCCTTTCGTGGTCATCCCTATCAGCGCTCCTGAAAGGAGGCCCGACTGTGCGTCTCTGGAGCCAGTCGGGGGTCGTATTTCTTAATACCCAGAAGCCTGACACGACATTGTTCAAGATAAGTGGGTATTAAAGATAATTACCAGAGGTTACCATATTCTCTTCTCTTCTCCACCCCTCTGACCAGATGAATCCCAGATGTGCCACCCAATCACAGGGATTCAGCAACTCTAGAAATCTAAAAGTTGCTTGTGAAGAGAGTCATCCAAACCTTCCCCATAGACCAAGTAGGATTAGGGACTTACTCCAGATTCTTTTTGGGCCAAAAAGAACAGGGGACATGAGACCCATTTTGGATCTCAGCAAACTGAACGATTGATTGTCCAAGTACCGAATGGTCACCTTACAGTCGATATCCCATTGTTAGGGAAAGACGTTTGGATGTGCTCCATAGACCTCCAAGATGCATACTACCACATCAAAATGGACAGGGCATTGAGGAGTTCTCTACGCTTCCGGCTGGAAGCCAGTCATTATCAGTTCCACACCCTGCCCTTTGGTCTCAACACAGCCCCCCAGGGTGTTCTGCAAATGTATGGCAGTGGCTACGGCTCACTTGAGACGTCAGGAATTCCAAGTGTTTCCATATCTGGACGACTGGCTCCTCACTGCCACTACCATGCATCCACTGTTACAGGCCAGGGTCGCCAGCATTTCAACTTGCCTACAGCTAGGAATTACAGTAAATTGGCAAAAATCATCATTGAAGCCCTCTCAGCATGTGAATTTTATTGGCGCCAAAATAAACACCATTTCAATGCGGGCTAACCTGCCTATAGAAAGAATTCTGAGTCTAAGGAAACAAGTTTTGACCCTACTTCCTCCAAGAAAAGTCAAAGCAAAAGTGGTGCTCAAGCTATTAGGGACCATGGCTTCCACAATAACACTTGTTCCATTAGCCAGACTGCACATGTGGGTCCTTCAGTGGTTACTCTGCCCGGTGGTCACTGCAGTACCTCCCTCTGTCTCACCCTGTCCTTATAACAAATTTGTGCAAGCAGGATCTTCGTTGGTGTATCCAGACCAGCAACCTAAACACAGGCAGACCATTTGCCCCCCCCCCCAAGTTGCCACTGTGACCACGGATGCCTCCCAGATAGGGTGGGGGGGCATTATGTCGGGAGAACAGTCCAAGGCACGTGGCAAGATCATGAGGCTCATTTGCATATCATTGTCTTGGAGATGAGAGCAGTACTTTTAGCGTTGCAAAAACTTCACAGCTTTCTCCCTCTAGGAACAATCACAATCCACTCAGACAACATGTCAGTGGTTTGGTACCTAAACAAGCAAGGGGAAACCAAATCTTACCCCCTTTGCAGAGAAGCCCTTCCGAGTATGGAAGTAGGCAGTGTCTTCCCAGCGCTTTCTGGTGGCAACGCACATCCCGGGGAAATCCAACGTCATAGCCAACAGGCACAGCAGAGCTATTCTGATGCCTCACGAGTGGTCTCTGAACACTTACGTTGTAGAACTGATCTTTCGCAAATGGGTCAGCCTTGCTGCAATCTCTTTGCCACCCCTCTCAATGCCAAATGCAGCAGCTACTTTGCCCTGATTCCCCTGGACGGGGAGACTCCAAGAGATGCATTCGTTCACGATTGGCCCTCGGGACTTCTCTATGCTTTCCCTGCTTTCCCCCACATTTCGAAGGTAATTCAGAAAGCAATATCCTTGGGAAGCAGAGTGATCCTGTTTGCTCCTTACTGGCCTCAACAGATTTGGTTCCCCTTCCTCAGACCATATCTAATGGATGAACCTTGGACTCTGGATCCAGTTCCAGATTTACTGACACACACATCAGGGGTGTTCCATCCCTCCCTCCACACCCTCAACTTGACAGCTTGGCTGCTCCAATTCCATCCCTAGTCAGGCTTCATGACTTCTCCCCTGAGGTTGTACACATTCTGTCATCTTCTTACAAACCTTCCACTAGGAAGATTTATACCAGCAAATGGAAAAGATGTTCCCTTTGGGCCTGTGAGAGAAACCTTGATCCCTACACAGCTCCCATTTCTGCTGTTTTAGACTTCCTCTTTCAGTTATTCAGTCAAGGTTCAGCAGCAGCAGCAACTATTAAAGTCCATTTGGCAGCTATTTCCACTTTCCATGTTGCTAACAAACCTAATCTTATGGCTTATAGGCTTTGTAGAGCCTTCCTCAAAGGGACCACTTTACTAAGACCCCAGTCATGGATCCTGTGGTTCCATGGGATTTGAACTTTGTTCTCCATAAACTTACGTCTAGTCCTTTTGAACCTTCAGCGACATGTGACCTCAAGTTTTTATCTTGGAAAACTATATTTTTAGTGGCTATCACTTCTGCTAGACGGGTGTCTGAACTGCAAGCTCTTTCCATTAAAGCCACCTTATTTGGTATTTCATAAAGATAGGGTCTCCTTGAGGGCAAAACCCTTCCTTTATTCCCAAGGTTTCTTCTCAAGCCAACATTAATCAGTCTATTGAGTTGCCTGTGTTCTTCCCTGAATTTTCTAACAAAGCAGAGTATAAATTCCATCAATTGGATGTCCATACAGTTACGTTTTTGTCTGGACAGAACTAAAAATTTCAGAAAATCATACCAGATATTTCTCTCTTTTACAGACTTCAGACAGGGCCTCCCAGTTTCTAAAGTCACATTATCTCACTGGATTTCCAGTTGCATTTCATTTGTCTATTCCTCCAGTGGTAAAGATCTGCCTTTCAAGGTGAAAGCCCATTCTACCAGGTCTGTGTCTACCTCGGTAGTCTTTCAGGCTAGAATCCCAATAGACAACATTTGTGCTGCAGCTACATGGGCTTCACCCGACACATTCATTGCTCACTACAAATTGGATATGGCTTCTAGGAACAGGTCTTCCTTTGGTTCCACAGTACTCAGGAGCATTTTCCAATGAGCCACCCAAGATGAAGGTGCTAGGGACGCTGTCCCAAGTGTAAGAATGAAGGTGAGATGGGACTACAGAACATAAAGAAGTTATGTACCTACCATAACATTCGATGTTTGTAGTCCATCTCGACTTACATTGTTACGAACCCTCCCTCCTGCCCCCTCCTTGAGGACCTAGGGGTAGAGTACCTACTGTTATTGTGGTCCTTTCAGTTTAGTTTATTCTTTGTCTCTGTATTTTCTCATAGCAAACAAGATCTGGGGAATGTTGGTGATACACGATGGGATACCTCCTAGCCATGAGCCAACCAGAAGTTTTTGAGCTAGAGTATGGCCGAGTCGGAGCCGATGTTCAGCTCTGGTCCCAAGTGTAAGAATGTACGGTGAGATGGACTACAAACATCGAACGTTATGGTAGGTATGTAACTTTTTTTTTAAAGCTTCTTCAATTTTTCCCAGCATTTTGTTGTTTGTGCTGATGTACTCCATCAGTGTTTTGTTTATTTTAACCAGGTCTGTTTGCAGTTATCTTATATCTTCTTGTAGGTTACTGCAAGTCATGTCTGAAGGTTGTATTGCTTTTTGTTGAACAGCTGCAGAACCCTTCCCAGTCAGTGTTTCTTCCTCACTTTTTGTAGCTGATTTTTTTCCAGGTCTACTGTATTTCTTTATTCCTGGCATCCAGGCAGTGCACTTACTAGCCAGTTTCTGGAATTTACCCATAAACACAAGTCTGCTGGCCTTCTCTGCCGAGTTTCTGTTTTCACACTGGCAGAGCTAGAAATAAGCTGTTACTCAGTGTGCAGCCATCTTGGAAGTCCACCTGTGTCCTTTGATGGACCCTCTTTGTGCAAGGGGATTACAGTTGCTGTTCTTCACTCTGCTGGAATAAAGCCAGTGCTCAGGCTCTGCCTAAAGAGGGTGCTGAGTGGATCTGCTAGGTCATGCTTTAGGTTGTTTAGTAAGCAGCCTGGGATGTTAAGTGGTCCCATAGAGGCTGTTTTTTGGCCTTTGATAGCACGGATATGACCTGCTCATTGTAGATACTGAGGAGTGGACAGGTAGGTGTCAGATATGATTTGAGGTATGGCTGGTGGGGAACATGGGGGTGAAGTTCGTTCCAAATCTGTCAGCTAACAAGTTGGAATTTTTCTCAGGGTCACTGTGAGTGGTACCATCCAGTACCGTCCACTATGAGTTCAGCACGTAGCTTGGTATTCCTTTTTAGATTTCAGACATAGCTAAAGAATGCGTTATGATTGTCTGTAGATGCCTTATGGTTGTCTACAGCTAGGGAAGCTAATTTAGCCTCATAAATAGCTTTAGAGGGCTTTACCAGCTATCTTTGCTTGTTCAAGGTGTGGAAGGGTATTCTTTCTCTTCTGACCAAGTTCTCCTCTTGTACTTAGATGTCATTTTCTTCCTGTTGTTATATAACCTGTTTATACTCAAGGTCCACCAGGGTGACTTTTTTTACAGGAGGACTTGGTTTTGATCCTGTCAGGTACAACAAACTCAATACAGTTGTTTCGCTGGTTATACAGGATGTTTGTGTACTCCTTCATAGGAGTTGTTGGCTGTGTTATCAGGGGTTTGAAACTTTTCAAACCATTGCTTAATAGGCTATAGTTTGTTTTGGAGGTGTTTCTCATTTTTACTGCTCCTGTGGAGGTATCCGGTCTGATTGTTACTTCAAATGAGACAGATTTATGGTCTGACCTTACTATGGAGGGCAGAACACAGGGGGTAGTGTAATCACCCTCCCATATTGTTGAGTACTAAGTCCAGAACATTTGAGCCCCTTGCGGGTGTGCATACAAACTGTTCTAGAGCATTTGTATTAACAATGTCCAGTAACCTCAGGGCAATTGAGCTTGTACCTGTGTACATCGCCCTCTCTGTAGAAGGATAGCTGAAATCTCCCATGACCAAGGTGTTTGGCTGTATAGTGAGTGACTCAAGTAAGTCCAGGTAGGCGGTACTTTTCCCATGGTTCATGGCAAGGGACCTGTAGCTAGCAGTGATGTTGTAGGGTATTATACATATAGTTATTTGGACCTGGAGAAGCTCAATAGAGTCGTACTGTTTAACCAGTCTTGAGGTGTATTTGGATTTAATGAAGATGGATATACCTCCGCCTTTGGTTCTTTCACGGTTGTTTTGAGGTAGGAACATGTGGAAGGTATTGTCTTGGATGACCGGGGTGCTCTCTGTGGCCTTGAATCAAGTGTTGGTGACTGCACAGGCATCAGCATCTTCCAAGATGAGGAAAGCTTCCAGGGAGTGCCATTTCTTGCTTAAACTCCTAGCATTAAGCAGTATAACCTTGAGTTTGTCTGTAGTGGATTTTTTTATGTAGGAAGGTTTGTTGTTTTGGTATTGCCTAAAAAAGGTACTTTGGGGAAGCTAGTGTCTTTGCTAGTATTTGAAATCGTAGAGTAGATAAGTGAAGACCATCTCTGGGAAAGCAGCATGGTCTGTCAACCATGTCTTCCCAGGTTGACAGATACTGGATCCCCCTGGATTGACACCACAAGCTAAGCCAATTGTTGAAGTCAATCATTTTTTGTTTATATTACATGAGTGTGGGCGTGATTTGACATATCCTGGCACCTGACAGGCAGCTGACCATGACCTTCTCTTTGTCCAGCCTGGTGAAGGGGGACATCTGTGTGTCTCACTACAGAATCTCCTATGACCAGGGCATTTGACTTTGAGGTGTTCTGCCTTAGGGGCTTATTCACTGAAACACTGGTATGTGTGATGATGTGTAGTAGATTTTAGTTGTGCTCTAGTATGTGTGAGTTGTTTGCAATTGGGAGGTCTCTGGTCTTTTGGTAGGCTCTTAATGAGTACTTCCGCATATGTGGGTTTATGTGTCATGACTTTATCTTGTGTGAGAGGAGAGGTATGTTTGCTGACAACCTGTTTAATGTCTTGTTTATTATGTGAGAGGATTGATTCCTGAAAGTTCCACCTCTCACACACAGTATTTGTTTGCTGTAGAAGCAAATGGTGGTCAGCATGCATGAGGCAATTACTACATTGCCTCAGGATGCCCATGTCATTCAGGATGGTTGGAGAAATGTTGGGAAACTGACTTGACTGTTCATTGTAGCAGGTTAAACCCCCAAGTTAGTTCAGTTTTGCTGTAGGGTTAGAGAGGGGATTTATTCGACTGAGGATTAGGGATTAAAAAGTTTGGCAGTGCAGCTAAGTGCCCAGCTGAGTTGCCCTCAGTGCAGCAGTGTGCAGCTGAGTTGCCAGCAGTGCACATCCGCGTTGCCTGCAGTTCAGCAGAGAAGCCCAGGAGGGTTCCACTGACTGCTGTCTAGGGAAAAGGTTGTATCTCGGCATTTGCATCTCTACAGGACACTGGTAACCCCCTTTGCATAGTGCACAGCTTCGTGCAAATGCGAGACTTTAATTCAAATTAATTTAAACGGTTTTAACACAAACTACCAGTGGGAAAGCTGTACACAGAGCCTTATTCCAGCAATCCCCGACTCAGATGGGTCCTGAGCTACACACTTCTGCCACAGGGGTGCAGAGAGGCCCTTTTAATGTAAGATGGCTGGTTTTAGTGCTAAAGTGATACCAAACAATCTAGATTCAACAAGTCTGAATCTAGTCTATACTAATTAAGACAGAAATAGCAGTAATAGAGTGCTGAATGAAGCAGTTACAGCAGCAAAAAACAGTAAAATTGAAGCAGCAGTTTGATAAAATACTGTTCAGAAAGTGCAACACAGGCTTAAATTATACAGTTTGTTTGTGATAATACACTTAACCAACATCCATGTGGATTCAGGAAGAGGTGGTCATTTATTACTGCTCTCATATATGTAGCTAAATAGTTTGGTGGTCTGGGTAATGAGGGAGTTATATCTGTCTCATTTCTTGAGTTATTTAATACTTCTCATCACCAGTAGCCCTGTGTATCATATAACTATAAAATGGACTTTACTAGGTCTCAGCAATAAATTTCCTCATTCTGGTTTACCAGGTGTTGGAATAACAGACAGTACACTGTAAAATAGGTGTCTTTACACGGTGCATCCTTTGCAGACAGATGCCCCCCACAGGATACAATTCAAAAACTTTTTCTCTTTAGTATATACATAAAAATAAGCATTTGCAATGCCAAGTTAGTCACTATATTGACAGTATTTCTTCATTATACAGAAATTGTTGCCCATGGCAAACTTCAAGTTATTCTCAAAACTGGAACCATGGCTTAAGGATTCCTGTCTGTTACAGAATGCCATCAAAATCAAATCTGCCATTTTCTACAATTACCATTATTGTATTACCTATACATTTTGGCATTGCTAGACAGTGCAATTTTAAATATGTTTTAATTTTAAATATTTTTGTGGGAAATATACTATTAATAGGGCCATCAGGACAGTCTGTGTAAATGGGAAGTGTGTACTATAAATATACTAGATGTTCTTCTGCCCTGTTAAAGACCTGTCAGTCTGACTTATTTAAGGGATTTATCTAGATAGTGTTTAAATCCAAGTTTGATTCACTCTTACTTTACTTTTTGTAAATCCTCTTCACCCTGGGAATGCATCTATATGACATAATTTCCATATGTTTGTAGTTCGTTACTTGGTGTGCACTCAGGGAGACCATTAAGAAGTCTAACCCAAATTTCCATTAATCCCAAAGCACTATCTGGTTAAATTAATTACTCAAGGTCGCAAACTGATGGAATCAAACCCTGTACCACAGAAACTAGCTGGTTAAGAGCTCCTAGCCCTAATCCTCTGCGCTAATTCTATGAGTGGTATTTTTGCAGTTAGTTTGCGTTATTCTGGTGTATGGTTAATAATACAATTTAATGTTTATTACTGATTGAACTATAGATATATATATATATATATATATATATATATATATATATATATATATATATATATATACATATATATATTTATATATATTTAAACTGTGAGCTTTGGCCGGTTAAGACCTGCATGCTATGAACGCACAAGTCAAGCTAAGTAACTTTTATCTGCACTTTTTAAAGTAATTTGTTTGTGTTGCATTGAGGAATATCTAGCTGGAAGCTGTGACTCTGTTTTTCAGTAGGTTCCCGCCGACCCTCCCTGTTTGTTTTTCATAGGTTCATAGGTTCATACTAGGCTATCTGCCCTAGGGCATTTATAAGCCTAGCCAGAATGTGTTTGGCTTTCGCCACACATTTTAAATTTATTTTGCTATGCCCTTTTCAGTAGGTTTGCGCCCACCCTCCCTGTTTTTGTGTTGGTGTTAATCTTGGTGGCTTTGAAACTGCCCGCCCCTCTTGTAAATTTTCACTTGGATACTCCTCCTGGGCCCATCTCATTTGCTCACTCAAAAAAAAAAAAAAATGTATCTGCTTTTACTGTATTTGTGTTTCTTCCTACTTTATTTTGCTTTTGCGTCATCTTAAAAGTACTCAATTGTATTTATTACTGCTTGGTGTAACTCACTCTAAGCCTTGTAGTTTAAGCACTTGGGCTTCAGACCAGTTGTTTTACATTAAGAAGGTTTGTGCTCTGCACTGTAGTGGCAGGACAGGTAGCTTACATCCTTCTATGTTGGGAACTGCTGATTGAGGGCTCAGTGTTTGTTATTCTAAAAGTGTATTAATTCTGGTTTAAGCACTTGGGCTTCAGGCCAGTTATTTTACATTAAGAGGGTTCGTGGTCTGCAATCTTGTGGGAGGAGAGGCTGGACTCTGCCCTTCTAAGCTGGGAATTTCTGGTTAAAGGCCTATAGTGCCTGCATATTTGAACTGCTTCTTACTAAATTGGTACACCTTCTTTGCTGTAGCATAGACTAGATCCAGGCCTGCTGAATCTAGCTTTGTTTGTATAACTTGAGCACTAATCCAGGCATTCTTTAAAGTATTCGGTTGTATTTATTACTGCTTGGTAGTAACTTGATTAAAGTGTAGCTATCATTCTAAGTCTTTTGGATTAAGCACTTGGGCTCACACCAGTTGTTTTACATTAGGAAGGTTTGTGGCCTGCACTGTGTTGGCAGGACAGGTAGCTTACATCCTTCTAAGTTGGGAACTGCTGATTGAGGGCTCAGTGTCTGTTATTCTAAAAGTGCATTAGTTCTGGTTTAAGCACTTGGGCTTCAGGCCAGTTATTTTACATTAAGAAGGTTCGTGATCTGCACTCTTGTGGGAGGAGAGGCTGGACTCCGCCCTTCTAAGCTGGGAATTTCTGGTTAAAGGCTTATAGTGCCTGCATATTGAACTGTTTCTTACTGAAATTGGTACACCTTGTTTGCTGTAGCATAGACTAGATCCAGGCCTGCTGAATCTAGCTTTGCTTGTTTGCTTGTTATTTCCCTGAAACGCTAATTCCACCTAAAACACGGCTTTTCAGCGCTTCTGTGGATCCCTAGTGACATCTGCATTGCTTACTGTACTTATTTCCTTGTTTCACTTGAAAGAAAGTTACTGTTTGCGTTTGTGTAACACATTGCATTTCAGTTACCTGGCACTTGCTCACTACAGCAATTATACAAGTCAGCACTAAAAAATTAAAAGCACTACACCCTCACAAACTCCCCTTGAGTACCTTGTTCCCCATTGGCCATTTTTTTTTCAATTATAAAGGAATTCCCAATACTATTCTAGCAAGTCCAAAGGTCAGTTGTCAATCACCTCTCCGGTCCAGCTGGTGAATCTGGGAATCTTGAGGCAATGTTACAACTGCCTCATGTACACAGACAACCCTCTCCTCCTCCCAACAAATTCCAACACATGTGAAAGATGCAACCATGTAGCCAAACTGGAGGCTAAGCTCTCTCAACTCAGTGCTGGCGAAACCTGTCAGGAGGAGAAGGAAACCACACTCACTACAATTCCAGTCTCACATAGACCTACCACGACAGCAAACCAAACACATAAACACACAAAAACATCCTCGAAGGCTCTAAATAAAAATCTGCCTAAGCAGCAGAGACCTCCAAAGCAGACACCCAAGCAACCGCTACCCCAAAGCAAAACACGTGCAACACATAGCTCACAAAGCCAGTGTGCCGAACAGTCACAGCCCTTAAGGCTAAACAACACACCTGATACACTTGTAATAGGTGACTCTATTGTCAGGCACACTGATGTCCCGCTCACCAGGCTGAACAAGGAGAAGGTCATGGTGAGCTGCATGTCAGGCGCTAGGATCCGCCACATAACACAAGCACTCAGGTCACTCCAAGGCAAGTACAAATATGACTCAGTCATTGTCCATGCTGGTGTGAATGACCTGAGACGTACCTCCCTGGACTACAATGAAAAGAGACATAGAGGAGCTCTTGGCCCAGGCTGGTATGACCCTGACCTTGAGTAGCATCTTACCCTCACCAAGAATGATGCCACAATATGAAGACAAGATGATCAATTTCAACAATTGGCGTAAGTATTGGTGTCATTCAAAGGGGATCCAATGCCTGTCAGCCTGGGATAATATGCTCGACAAGCCACGATAATTCGCTAGGGACGGCTTGCACCTGTCACCCCTGGGCTTTCGGATATTGGCAAAGGCTCTTGCTACCCCCATAGTGCCTTTTTTAGGCAAGGCTCAAAAGACAAACCCACCTCCATAGGTATCACAAGGGATAAGAAACTAAGAGTAATGCTACTCAACGCCAGAAGTCTAAACCTCAAGATGCATGCACTCGAAACTCTCCTTAGCATGGAGAACATCGATATCTGTGCAGTAACAGAAACCTGGTTCAAGGCTCCCGAGAGCACCCCAGCAGTACCAGGTTATACCTCATACCATGCTTTTCGACCCCAAAACTTGGACCGAACCAGAAAAGGAGGGGGAGTATCAATATTCATCAAAGATACCCACACCTCCAGGTTGGTGGCACAGCACGAAGCATCAGAGACTATCCATGTGCAACTAACAGTGGGTAAAACTGCCTTCCAGTTTATAGCCTACTACAGACCACCCTCTCAAACTCAGGAACCCCACTCGGCCTTCCTGAGAACACTGGAAAATATGAAGGTCTCTCCAAACACCATTATATTGGGCGACTTCAACTACCCAAACATAGACTGGGAGCATTACTTTAGCTCCAACACCATAGCTCAAAGGTTCCTAGAATTTATAAACTCAAATGCTATGGAACAACTTGTTACCACTCCTACAAGAGGGGAAAACATACTGGACCTGATCATCACCAACATGGGGACTCGATTCTCCAGACCAGAAGTGTATCCCTCACTGGTAAGATCAGACCATAAACTAATCTCACTGGATATTCACATCCCGACCCCACCCCCTGCCCAGAAAACCACAGTGAAAAACTTCTCTAAAGCAAATTTCACACTCCTCAAAACCGAGGTGGAATCCTTCAAAGCCCCCGGGCCTGTGGAAAATACGGCCCAGACCGCAGAATCCTTTATAAACGGATTCTATGAACACCTTCAGGAATGCATGGATCATGCAATCCCACATAAAACCAAGACCCAATCCTCCAAAGGCAGACGTCCTGTCTGGTGGACCCCAGCCATAAACAAACTATACAATAGAAGGAGGAAGCTACTACATGATAGAGCAAAATCCCAAAAAGGGAAGGCATCTCTGATCAGTGTTAGCAAAAAATTACGGACACTCATAAAATCGTCTAAGGCCAGCTTCGAGAGAAAAATTGCACAGGACACTAAGGATAATCACAAGGCTTTCTTTAGTTATGTCAGGAACCTGGGTGGGAATTCCCAGATATGCTCAGAATTAGTCCAAAATGACAAAAAATACACCGAACCCACAGACATTGCCAACATCCTAGCTGACATGTTCAGCGCAACCCCCCCCCTCCCCACCAAAAGGGAAAATATCTATCCCAGCAGAGTGCTGCCCCCCTGACATCTCAGATGCTCAGGTAAGAGCCGCCCTCTCCAAAGCAAAAAACACAGCATCAATGGGACCAGACGGTGTCCCCGGCTGCGTCCTACATGAACTCCAAGAAGAGCTAAACCCAAACATAAAACTACTGTTCAATCTCAGCCTTACCACAGGATATGTACCCAAAGAGTGGCGTGTACAGCAACAGTGGTCCCTCTCCACAAAGGTGGTGCCTCAACGGATCATGGAAACTATCGCCCCATAAGCCTGACTAGCTTGGTTTGCAAAGCTATGGAAAAGATCATCATTGACCTCATAAAAAAGATATTGGGGACCTACAGACACTGGATCCTACCCAGTTCGGCTTTGTTAAGGGCAGATCCTGCCTCTTAAACCTGGTCAATTTCTTTGAAACAGTCACCAAGGCCATTGACGAGGGGAAGTTGGTCCACACAGCCTATCTGGACCTCGCAAAAGCCTTCGATAAAATACCCCACTCGGGCATTATAGATAAGCTCACCAGCTTAAATATAAACCCCTATGTCACTAGATGGGTTGCAAACTGGCTCAAGGACAGAACCCACATGGTTAGAATTTCTGGAGCCATGTCAGACTCCCACAAGGCTCAGTCCTGGGACCTCTCCTGTTCGGTATATATTTCCTCGGAGGTACAGGCCAGCACGAAGGACTGTGGCTGACCAAGTTCGCAGATGATTGCAAACTGGGCGCTATAATCGACTCTCCAGCCAACACAAGCATTCTCCAAAAGGGCCTCATAGAAACAGACAACTGGTGCCAGAGCCATGGCCTCAAGCTAAACGCCAAAATGTGTATAGTCATCCCCTTTGGCAAAAACAAAGTGCCCACAAATTACCACATAGGTGGTAATCCATTAAGTACGGAAGAAGTAATTAGGGACCTGGGGACCCAAGTTGATAGCAATCTCTCATTTGACAACCACGTGGCCAAAGTGGTTAGAAAAACATTTTGTATAGCCCACCTAATCATGAAGGGATTCACATCTAGATCAGGGGAGGTCATCGTGCCTCTTTACTCATCCCTCATCAGGCCCATAATGGAGTACAATGCCCCTTTTGGGATGTACCTTACCAGACACCTGCAGCAACTGGAAAGACCCCAAAAGTACCTCACCAAGAAGATCAAAGGGCTCAAACAGATGCCATATGCTGCCCGGTTAAAGAAACTCCAGCTCTACTCAGTGGCATACCGCCTGTGCAGAGGCGATCTGTCCCTGATGTATAAAGCCATGTCCAACCCAGAATTAATGGACATGCTGCACCTCAGAAAATCCAAATCCCATCGAGCTACGCGCTCGAGAGACTTGAACCTCAGCACTGAAATAAATAGGACATGCTCGAGGGACAGATTCATAACCCAGAGGCTCCCTTCACTCTGGAATAAAATCCTAGTCCAGGTTAGGCAGAGTCCCTCATTGACTCTCTTCAAGAGGAATCTTGATGAGTGGATGGGGGATCGTAGGTTTACCCCGGGTATCACTTCTGTGTCACTGTTAGACAGAGGCACAGTATACTGACCTCGAAAAAGGGCATAGCAAAATTAATTTAAAATGGGTGGCGAAAGCCAAACACACTCTGGCTAGGCTTATAAATGCCCTAGGGCAGATAGCCTAGTATGAACCTATGAACCTATATATATATATACACACACACACACACGCACATGTTTGCACACGCACACAGACGCGCATGCAAGTATTAGTTAGCAATCTCTAAAGTAATATTCAGTCCTGCACCAAACTGGTCTTTGGCAGTACTACAGTTTCAGATCTGGAAGATATCACCTATATACTTGTTTAACTTCCTGCATAAGATCCAACTTCATTGCACCATATCTCCCTTTTGTAACTTGTCATTGCCACCCCTACAAAATCACTTTGAAGCGGGTCTTACATGTTGTGTCCAAAACTAGAAACCCTAGATCCATGGGGTCTAAAACATTATCATATTATCTTCTGGTCACCACTAAACCTAGAGCCTTACTGATCCCCTCATAAAACTTTTTAACCTCAGTTACTCCACTGGATACATGGCTGAAGCTTGGAGAACACCATTAGTGGTACCCTTGCACAAAGATGGCCCTACCACTGCACTGAGAACTGTAGACCTATTAGCCTTACTAGTATTATCTGTGAAGTAATGGTGCTTATTTTACTGAAACTCAGAAATAATGGTATAGGCAGCCTGCACTCTTCTGATCCCAACCAGTTCAACTTTGTGAAGGACAGGTGCTGCCTATTGAACCTGTTAGACTTCTTCAAGAGTAACCGAAGCACTGGATAACTCAGTTGATGCACACTGCCAACCTTAATCTTGAAAAGATCTTTAACACTATCCTGTGTTCAGGTGACCTGAATAAGCTTTTTCCATTAAATATCTATTTGTATGTAACCGTCTATTTTGCCAACTGGCTCAGAGGTGGAACCCATATAGTAAGGGTTGGTGACACACTTTTTCTAAAAGGTTTGTTCCCATAGCGTACCACAAGTTTCATACTAGTCCATTCCTCTTAGCATGTACTTTTATGTTGCCCAGCCTAACATCAAGGGTACCTAGCTGACAGTTTGCTAATGACTGCAATGTTGGAACTAATTCCTGGTGGCAGGACCTTTGTCTAAATTTCAACAACAACAAAAAATACAGTATAGTACTCTGTGGAAAATAGGGACAACCCTGCAGCTACTACATTGGTAGCATCCCCTCAGATTTGATACTGTTAAGAGTTGTAAGCATATCCTTGTATAATGAGTTCTTGTTTGACCACTATATACCAGTTGCCATTAGGAAAGTAATCCTGGCGCAGATAATTAAATCTATATCCTCCAGATGCAAAGAAATTGTTGTCCCTATTAATTTCTCCCTAATTCAGGCCCATAATAGAATACAATGTCCTACCTGGCATGTATCTCTCTAATATATTGGCGAGCTTTTAAAACAGCAATGATTCCTAGCTAATAAAATATCTGGTGTGTCCTGTTTAAATTACTTTGAGTGGCTGGAAGCCCTTTAATTCTTTTCCTTCTCTTGTAGACACTCCTCTTTCTCTTGTATGCCTGGTTTTACACTGTTATAAAAATACTTTCTATGAGTATTTCAGAAAACAGACTGTATTTGGTACTGTACCGTATATGTCTAACTGTGAGACATTAATTGCTGCCTAGAATTGATAGTAGTGACGAAGGCATAAGTGTTTTGCAGCATACAAAATTCTGGGTTAAACTGTTCTGCTTTCTAAAAGATGCTTACTAATTTACCTACTAGCAAATTTGTTCACTGTCCGTACTTTCCACACATAACCTGTACTCCTTACAGAGGTGTTTCTTAGTTATTTGCCAAAAGACCTCATGGAACAGTAGTGAAAGCAGAGGTATATTTCTGTGTATTTTCTTTATCGGTACACCACTCTCCAGTATTAAGTTTATTTTTTCTCCCTTCCTCAGCAAACTGTGTCTTACACTGCCTGTTTTTTGTCTTTCAACTATGGACAGTAAAACTAAATATTTATATAGTGCATCACCATCCACCTTCCTGAAAACTTTTCCGATATACTCTGTGAAGACCAGTCATCTACAGCCAAGAACCACCTTCAGAGTTGCAAAGGACATTTTAAGTATGATAAATGTTCATCTCATAGTCGTAAGCTACTGACATACTCTCTGTTTAATGTATATAGCTATCTAACCATGTACGCACTACTAGAAGACTCCAGCCCCTTCTACTAAAACTAAATCAATATAATTTTTCTTCCACCCAGTAGTTACTTAGCAAACAATAGCACATCCTGCAATAAACATTAGAAAAATGTATTCCTTAAGCACCCTCTTTCTAATAGTAATATCTTATAGTAGTTAAAAAGTCTAAAAAAATACACTTGTGTTACAGTCCCTATAAACATGTGTACACAAATAATTTTCTTAAATTAAGTGTAGTAAAACAGTTTGTTTCAATATACTAGCTAACATAGTATTGTCTGCTGTTATTTTCTTTATCATCAGAAACATTGACACAGAGTACACTTTGCTTGTGGTAGATTAATTCCTCTCGTATTGACTTTACTGTTTCTCTTGTGAATACAATACCATGTGTTTGGGCCCCAACCCTCTCCATTCTTGCTGTGCTTAGTCTCCAGCACCCTTCCCTACCCCCAATTCCCACCCCCACTACACATGAATTTATACTTCAACCCATGTCTACCTCTCACAGTTAACCAGTAACAACCTCTAGCAGCACCTCTCCTCCCCTCCATCACTATTAGAGACCTCTGCCCTGTCTAATTCTCTTGCAGCCTTCAATAATACACCCTAGCCACCCTAAACATAGACTGCACGCACAGTAGCCTAGAAATTTTACACTACAAAAACACTACTCCCGCTATCATGAAGTACATGACGTATTTTACATTACTTTCAAGAGCAAAATGTTATTTTGCAGTCACAGTAACACATCATAATGTCACAATCCCACTTACATCCACCCAGTTTCTCTCCAACAAATTCACAAGCACAACAGCCCTCTAACACAACACACTTCTCTATTATATCTCCCGAACTATATCTACACTCACTACTAAATACACACACCTTTAAACAATTAAAGCCTAGCAAGTCATCATTCTCCACCTACCTACATACACATAAAAAGGCTAGATATTTCTACACATATCTGTACCATAACTAAGCTGGTCTAAAGTGAGCACTACAACCCTGGCCCAAGCACCAATATTTAGTCAAAAACAACTACATCTCTTCAGTTCGACACAGCTCCTCTAAACCACAGCCTATTTTTCCTAAACATAACTTTTCAAAGCATATGCAGCAAGACCTGTGTTCTCCACTCAAACCTTTCTCACTATAATCCAAACATACTGATAGCTACTGAAACCTGGCTAAAGCCAGAAATAACCAGTAATAAAATACTCCCCCTGGATATAACACAATTGGGTCAGACAGACTAACAAAAAGAGGAGGTGGAGTAGCAGTAATTTTTAAAAACACCCTTGAAGTAGTCTATCATTCTTAAATTACAGCAAAATTTCAAAATACTGAAATTCTCATTACCCAACTCAAACTCAGCAATAGTAAATCAGTCTGCCTAGTAGGACTACACATCCTCCCCTTGAAACAAACAAACTAGCTACAATTGAAAAAGTTCTTCATTGGCTGTATCATAGCATAAAACAAGATACCATAATCTTAGGTGACATAAACATTGACTGGAAAAACATTAATACCTTACCTGTCCTAAACCTGTTTGGATTCTCACAACTATTATATGTCACTACCAGGACCACCAAAAATCTGGCAAAAAATGCACTAGATTGAATTCTTTCAAACGAGCCCCACAACATCAGTGCCACCAGAACCTTACTAGATAGTATTAGTGACTATCTACCTACCTTTGCTTTCAGACAGTGGTTAAACATTCAGAAGCAAGTAATGTACAGAGAAGTCCACATTCTGCAAAATTGCAACCTTGAACACTTTATTACAACTCTAAAGCAGTATAACTGGAACAGCCTAAAACGTTACCACTACATGAAGCAGTTACTCATTTTAATCATATTTTCCTAACCATCCTAAGTAAGCAGGCTCCACTCAGAGACAAGATTGTCAAAAACTTTCCAGCACCCTGGCTAACAAAGACTACTAAGCAACTACTGTTAAATAGAGACCAGGCCTGGAAAACATATCCAAAAAATAAAACTTTGTTAACCCTACAGGGTGATATCTCAGAAATCTCACAAAAAAGAAAACACTTAATGAGAAGAAAAAAATGTTTTACAGACCTGCAAAACACCCACCAAAACAACCCCAAGCTGTTCTGGCAATCCTTAAAATCACTGCTCAAACCCATGCAATCCTCTACCCCCCACCCCACCATAACATCTAAATACCTAGGTAATAGAGCAGCTCAGTTCAACACCCACATTGTAAATTCTGTCTTATTAACCAAACAAAACTCCACCTCACCCCTAATTATTCCACATTCCCCTACCAACAACAAAGTTACTCTTTAAACTTGATAGTGTACCCACCTACCCACCTCATGAATAAAAAAATACTAAAAATGAAACCAACTACCTTGGCAGCCAGCAAATTACCAGCAGAGTACTTTGAAATTGCAGCAGAAACTATAGCAGTCCCAGTCTCCATACTTCTCAATAGATCCATAAAAGTAAGTCCCGTCCCCTGCTACATCATATCCCTCCGTAAATGTGGTAATTTTACTGACCGAACCAACTACTGTCCAGTAGCCATCCTCCCACCCATATCCAAGATATTAGAAAAATGTATCCACATCCAGTTGCTTAAATATTTCACCAACCATAACCTACTCTCTTTGACTCAACGTGGCTTACGACCTAATCATTGCACCACTGCTGTTCTTTTAAACTTTAACTGTTCAATACTGTCTCACACCAGAAACTCCTTGAGAAACTAACCTCTTTAGCCCTCAATACTTCCTCACTAACCTGTTTCCACAGCTACATATCTTGTAGAAAACAAACCATGAAATGGCAACAAGACTATACTGATTTCCTCACAGTTACAGCCTGTGTCCCTCAGGGATCAGTTCTAGGACTTTTTTAATATCTTTATCACTGCTTTTTAATATCTTTAATTTAGGACTGCTTTTTAATATCTTTATCATTAATATACACTCTGCCACTAAACAAGCTACTCTGGTACAATATGCAGATGTTGCCATTCTTATTTGCTCAGCTCAAACACTAGCCTCCCTACAAGAAAACATGCAAACGGCTGTTCTAACCATAGAATCCTGGCTAGATAGCTTAGACTTGCTCTTAAATGCTAAAAAAAAAAAAAAAAAACACACAACTGATGCTTTTCACCCCTAAAACTATGCAAGCCAAAACAATCTCTTCATATCCTATCTGCCAACAAAACAAAAATAATAATGCACAATGATGATCTTAGATACGACCAACACCTACTCCTTGCTATCAAAAAAAAAGAAACAAACTGGAAACTAGGATTCCTTTACAGGGCTAAGAAATTCCTGCCTAGTAACTCAAGAAAAAGAATAGGACAGACATACCTACTTCCATGCCTTCTCTATGCCTCACCCATCTTTACAAATCTTAACTTAACCATCAAAATAAACTAGAGAGAGCCTATAGCAAAACTAAAGTTTGCAACAAATAATCCTCAAAAAGCACATAATTAAATAACACTAAAAAGTCTTAAATGGCTAGAACTTAAAAAAACACCTAGACTACCATCAACGTATTACAACCCACAAACTAATGAACTCCCCAGAAAAATGCCCAACTCTAAAAGTAATACTACAACTCAACACCACTAATCAAGCCTTACAATTCAACAGCAAAGCTTTTGTATCCATCGCAAAATCAAACAGTCCAAGAGACTCTCACTATACTCTAACCAGGTAGCAAAAAATCTGGAAACAAACCTCTCATGAACTAAGGCAAGAAGACAAACTGCATGGCTTCAAAACATCACTAAAGAAACACCAGCTAAAACTGGTTGTGGCCGTGCACTACCCCAGGCTAATCCTCTTCCCCCGTACTCAACCTAAACTCCACCATCAAAGTTACACTCCCTGTACTTAACCTTTTTGTACCCTAATTTTATGCATGTAACTTTATATCTCTATCACTAAGAAATCTCACTGTATATTCTTCCACAATGGTAATTTACACTGTTCTTCTACAGACTGCCACTCCACCCTCTAACTACTTTCTGTCCTACAAAACTTCCATTTCTAGGTAACTAACACTACTACCTCTTATTTTCTTTTAATACATGTCTATACAAGCTCTCTATCTCAACCTACATGCTTTATATCACAACTTGTCCTCTTAAGTTGTCCCTTCTGCTAAATCCCTTGCTGCCTTTACTACCCCTCTCTGCTTCCAACTGATAAGCACATAGCATAATACATCCAATGTCTGTCTGTGTAATTTCTCTGTAACCAGCTACCTCATGAACAAAATGTATTTCCTTAAAGTCATAGACTACTGTATGCTTAGATGTATTAATATAATTGTTTTCATATAAACCCGATATATTTTACAAAATGCAGATGTTCTTCGTCTTCCATTGCTGCAGTCCTTACTATTGGGTATAGTCCGCATCCAGTCGGCCCGAATACCAGAGTATAAGGCTGACGTCGGTCAGGGCGCATTAGACTGACGTCAGTACGTCAGGGTACTAATGCGCATGACCGGCGTCATATCCTCAGTCTTTTTTGCCGCGTTGTCCGATGCAGAAGCAGTTTTGCGAGTGCAGGTTGGCGTTCTGAAATATTTCCGAAACCGGAGTTTCAGACCGAATCAGAGTTGGCTAAGTACCCCGTTGGGGAACATTTTGGTTTTTTCTTGCCTCAGTATTTAACCGGATGTCAGAAAAAGTGAATAACTGTATTTCTTGTGGGAAACAGATACCTCATAGGGATTACCATACATTGTGTATACCTTGTTTAGGGCCTGAGCACGACGTTGTTGGTTGCCGCTCTTGTGCTAGGTTTAACAAACGCACTATTAAGAGGAGGTTAGACTGTGCCAGATTAGTGTTTGGGAAGCGTTGCAATTATAAAATGCCGTCGGATGCTCCGACGCCCCAAGAAGCGTAAGGACAAAACAGCGAAACCTAGGGTTGATGAACCGGCAGTCCCGGACGTCGGTTCTTTAGGAGGCTCAGTGGAGCCAGAGGTTTTGCCAGGAGTTTCTATGGAGTCTCAGGCAGAAACTTTACTGTTACAGGATGTACCCTCTCAGGAGGCAGGCCAGGCTGAGGGGGCTTCTCAGGTAACTATTCTTCCCTCTCTTCCCAATGTAGTTAGAGCCTCTCCTTCTGTTGCCAAAACTTCTTTTAGAGGAAGGCCAAGTTCAGTTTCAGTAGGGGCTTCTCCTAGCCTTTCGGGTTCTGTACCTAAGAAACATATGCTTAAAATGGCAGAAGATTTGATTACTATGATTAGAGGTTCTATGGACCCTCCTGATAAGAGGCCTAGGGTGGAACCAGAGTTTGACAGTTTTGAACAGGGTTCAGGGGCTTCTGAGTCTTCTGCGGAAGATTTGCAGGAGTATCCTCATTATTCTGATTCTGATGTGGATGATGCCACTCCTTGCTTCTCCTCCTGAGGATTTTTCATTTTCAGAGACTCTGCATTCCATGAGGGAGCACTTTAAATGGGAAGGCCAGGATTACTCTGATTCCAGGAAGAGGCTTAGGGAATTCTTGTTTTTACCCCAGCATAGGCCCTTAGCTATACCTCCTGTGTTGACTGTGGTGGAAGATGTTTTGCAGAGGCTTCCCTGAACCCTGATTCCTTGCCTCCTGCTCCTGTTAAACCTGATAGGTACTATAGGGTGCCCCAAGCTCATAAGTATTTGTTTAAGAGTCCTAGGGCGGACCCAGAAATTGTTTCTCAGGGGCCTAAAGGTGTTAAAGCCTCTGTGGTTAAAAATCCTGTTCCCACTGACAAAGAGGCAAGGGCGTTAGATAGGTGGGGTAAGAAAGTGTATACTTCTTCCACTCTAGCCATGAGAGCATTGAATTGTCAGTTTCACATGCTGAAATATCAAAATTATCTCCTTTCACAATTAAAATCTAAGGTGGATGCTTTGGCGGAAGGTATTGATTGTAAAGAATTGCTAGATTTGGTTTATGTGTCTGAACAAGTGGGCAAGCATTCTTTGCAATGTGGTTTTGATGCTGTGCAGGCCTCCTCGAGGGTGGCTGCCACTAGTTCTGTTCTTCGCAGGCATGCCTGGTTGAGGGATCAAAATTTGGCTGAGCATGTTAAGACAAGGATTTTGGATGCTCCTTTACAGTCTGATGTGTTGTTTGGTTCACCTGTGGAAGCAGTTTTAAAGAAAATGGAGGACAAAGCTAAGTCTATGCAAACTGTTAAAGATTTTTGCAGGTACAGCCACCAAGTTTAGTAGAAATTGGCCTGCTAAGGGGTGGACATATCCTGCTTATGATTCCCAGTCTAGGGGTAGGTCTAGACGTGGTAGGGGCAGGGCCCAAGGTTCTTTTAGGCCTAGAACAGGAAGTTCACCTACTCAGACTTCTGGTGAGGGCAGGGGTCAGTCCTTTCGTAAACAGACCCAATGACCTGCCTTTTCAGCTGCCAGTAGATTCTCGTCTGGCAGCTCCTTTGGAAGGACGACTGTCTCTTTTCAAAGAAAATTGGGATTTAATTACTCAAGACAGATGGGTGTTGGACATCATTCACCACGGTTACAGATTTTATTTCCATACAATGCCCCTTTCACAGGCATGCCAGACGTTCCTCCTCCACAAAGAAAAGAGGCTCACGAGCAAGTTTCTCAGTTACTCCAAATGGGGCCATTCAGCCAGTCCCTGTATCAGAAAGGGGCCTAGGATTTTATTCTCGCATGTTCCTAGTACCACAGACGGGTACACGTGGAGACCAATTTTGGATTTATCTCTCCTCAACACTTATCTGGACATTCCCAAGTTCAAGATGTTGACGTTACAACAGCTTTTACCCCTGCTGGGCAAAGATCACTGGATGGTAACTTTAGATCTC
Organism: Protopterus annectens; assembly: GCF_019279795.1. Lineage (NCBI taxonomy): Eukaryota > Metazoa > Chordata > Ceratodontiformes > Protopteridae > Protopterus > Protopterus annectens. The sequence continues at coordinate 417,277,921 of NC_056751.1, forward strand.
AAGGAAGCTTACCTTCATGTGCCTATCAGGCTAAGTTACAGGAAGTATCTGCGGTTTCGAGCTGGAGATTCTCATTATCAGTTCTCTGCATTGCCCTTTGGCTTATCTACTGCGCCCAGAGTATTCACAAAGGTTCTGGCTCCAGTGATAGCTTACTTCAGGCTACAAGGACTTCAAATCTATCCTTATTTAGACAACTGCCTGATTCTGGCTCAAGAAAAGGAAGACCTTCTACAGCATCTGGAATATGTTATAGCAGTGCTAAGATGCCTAGGGTATTCTGTGAACGAAATAAAGTCCAGTCTAGTACCCTCTCAAGACATGTGCTTTCTGGGTGTGAGACTGCATACAGCAGCCCAGACGGCCTTTTTAACCCCGGACAAACAAAAGAGTCTATCACTTTACTTCCATCAACTATCTCATCAGTCCGTGCTGACTGCAGAGACAGTCCTTCAAGCATTAGGGTTCATGGCATCTTGTATTCTGGTGCTTCCCAATGCCAAACTGCATATGAGGAAGTTACAATGGTATCTCAAAATGTATGGACACAGCACTGCCAGGATTTAGACACTGTCATTCAAATAATACCTTGCCTTCAAAGAGAATTTTTGTGGTGGGCTCAGGAATGTCACCTAAACAAGGGACTCTCTGTGACCCAGCCAGAGGCGAGTCAGATTTTACTGACAGATGCCTCGGACATTGCTTGGGGAGCTCATCTACATGGAAAGTGGATACAAGACAAGTGGCCTGCCAGACTACAGCATCTACATATCAACATGAAGGAGATGTTAGCAGTCCAGTTCGCATTACTGGCTTTCAAGGAGTTACTTCTTCCAGGGCAGGTGTTGATTCTAGCAGACAACACAACTGTCATGTGGTACTTCAACAAACAAGGGGGAACTCATTCTTATCCTCTATGCAGGCAAGCAATGATTTTATGGGAGACTGCGCTACGCTTGCACCTAACTCTTCAGGCAAGGTTTCTGCCAGGAGCACAGCACTCCTTAGCAGATATGTTAAGCAGACAAATCATGGATCCCCACAAGTGGAAACTGGATCTTCATGTATTTCAGAAATTGACAGTGTCAGGGGGAACTCCAGACATAGATCTGTTCGCTTCTCCACTAAACCACCAGCTGCCACAGTTTTGCACAAAGGGGTTTCATCACACAGCTTGGAAAGTGGATGCTCTGTCTTTCAGTTGGACGAACCTTCATGTGTATGCCTTTCCACCTCTGCCTCTTCTTCCAAAGGTACTGTTAAAGGTCAGACAGGACAGGCCAAGGATGATTTTGATAGCTCCAGATTGGCCTCGGCAACACTGGTACCCTCTACTACGGAGTCTGGTAAAGAAGCCTCCATGGCCTTTCCCTTTGATTCCACATCTGTTATACCAGCAGGACGGTTATCTGCTCCATGTCAAGCTTCACTCTCTTCATCTGACAGCCTGGCATATTCTGTGTTGAAACACAGCCGGTCTCAACTTCCTCAACAAGTTTTAAATGTGATTATGGAAGCTAGAAGACCTAGTACAAGGAAAGTGTACGCAGCTAAATGGAAGAGATTTTTATCTTGGAGTAAAGCAAAGAATTTGGAGATTTCTGAGCCTAATTTGAGTATGGCTCTTCAATATCTTACTGAGTTACTGGACAAGGGTCTGTCCTTCTCTTCCATTAAGATTCATGCTGCAGCAATCTCAGCTCACTATGATTGTGACCCACCATTGTTTTCGCATCCTTTGTTCAAGCAGTTTCTTAGAGGGGCAAAAAATATAAGACCCCCACGTAGAGCTCCTACTCCTGCTTGGGATCTCAATTTTGTGTTGGAAAAACTTACTCTACAACCTTTTGAGCCTGCGGCTACTGCTGAATTGCAATATTTGTCATGGAAGACTGCTTTTTTGTTGGCTATTACTTCTGCAAGACGGGTGTCTGAATTGCAGGCCCTTATGGCAGTCGAGCCCTTTTGATTTTCCATAAGGATAGGGTATCATTACGTACTAATCCTTCCTTTATGCCTAAAGTGGTTTCTAGTGTGGCTTTAAACCAAACTATTCATTTGCCTACTTTTTATGCAGACCCCCAAAATAAAGGGGAAAAGATTTTGCATACTTTAGATGTACACAGGCAATTGCGTTATTACTTAAGCAGGACTAAGGATTTTAGGCAGTCTCAGCAGTTGTTTGTTTCTTTTGCTTTGAGTTCGCAGGGCAAGCCTGTGTCAAAACAAACTATTTCTAGGTGGATTGGCTTTTGCATTGCATTTTGTTATTCCCATCATGGCAAGGAGGTTCCTGCTGGGATCAGGCCTCATTCCACTAGGGCTACTGCCACTTCAACAGCATTTCTACGGGGGGTGGCAACTAAGGATATTTTGGAAGCAGCTACTTGGAGTTCAGTGCATACTTTCTCTAAGCATTATCACCTTCCTATCTACTCTAAGTCTAGGGCTGGTTTTGCCACTGCTGTTTTGCAAGGCATGTTGTCAGCTCCTGCTTCTTTATGATTTGCCAGCCTCCCTTACCTCTGCTTTGGGATTCTACCCAATAGTAAGGACTGCAGCAATGGAAGACGAAGAACATAGTACAGTTTTGTACCTACCATAAATGTAGATGTTCGAGGATTCCATTGCTGCAGTCCAATTTACCCTCCCTCCTTCCCTCTGTGTTTAGGGGTGGTTGTGTAGGTGAGTTTACCTGCTTATATTTTTGTATATATTGTTCATGTTTTGGTGCAGGTATTTTGGGCCTTGTCTTTTTAGGGTCTTCTGACATCTGGGGCAAGAAAAGACTGAGGATATGACGCCGGTCATGCGCATTAGTACCCTGACGTACTGACGTCAGTCTAATGCGCCCTGACCGACGTCAGCCTTATACTCTGGTATTCGGGCCGACTGGATGCGGACTATACCCAATAGTAAGGACTGCAGCAATGGAATCCTCGAACATCTACATTTATGGTAGGTACAAAACTGTACTTTATTTTTTTTTTATTTTTGTTTTAAATGTACTTTACTTTCCTAATACGTGGAGCTTTTCTCCCCAGGCCTTCACTAAAAATGGGGTAAACCACCAGTGAGATCTTCCTGGTAAACTGTGAGAAATAAACAAATAGCCTGTTGCTTGGGGACCTCCTCTTGGCCTTTAAGACCATAAAGGGCACCTTCCTGTTTGACCTGTTGCATAACCAAAAAGTACAGCAATATCACCACCACCTGCTCCAGAAGCTAAGACTACAATTGAAATATTAACAGAGCCTCCAGGATAGATGCTTTTCCCAAAGGATACCCCCACCTATGCAGTAAGCTCCTATTCCATACCAGGCACATTTCTCTTTCCCCCTCTTTTTTTTTTTTTTTTTTTAAACAAATTTTGACAAATGGATAAGGACCTGAAAGTTCAGCTTTGGCCCTTATTAATAGAAGGAACAAGTAGCACAACTTCCATTTGCTAGACTATTAATGTTGTTCTGGATTCTCCCTGATATGAACCTGTAAGTGTTTTTATTTCTGCATTTTTTTTATTCATGTGCAAGTATCCCCACACTCCAAGATTGCAGATTGTAAATAGACCGTTCTGCTTCTCTGCTGACTTCAGCTAGCACCACCAGTGATTTTTTTAGTTTTATTCTCTTTTCTAAATAGTATACATAACTTACTATAAGCAAGCCTTCCTTACTTTTCTGAGACTTCACTGTTACATACATCTCTCTGATATTTCCCAGAGCATGTAATACGTCAGACATTTTATTTTTTAATTTGGTACAATGTACAGCATCTTAAGGGCACAGTATCCTATTAAAACCTTAGCAACACTGTTTAGTAGCTGAGTTGCTATTTTAACATTCGGGATTATGCAGTTTCATTGTTATAAGGTTTCGGCATTATGGTCTTCAGGATTTTGAGATTTCGATATTTAAAAGTAGATCCATATATATATATATATATATATATATATATATATATGTGCGTGTGTGTGTGTGTGTGTGTGTGTGTGTGTGTGTGTGTGTGTGTGTGTGTGTGTGTGTGATAAGGTGAATTACCTGAAAAGGAAGCTGACATGACTATTTGTATTCTATTTCCTTTCTCCAGTTGTGGTATTTCTTGAGTTAGAATAGCAGTAGAATGGGATACAAGGGTCCCTCCCACACACACAGTGTGAGTTTTCATCATTGGTATTATAAGTTGCCCCTAATATTCTTGCTGTCATCCAGTCATCTTTTATGATTCAGTCTGCATCCTAAGTTGTTTTTATTTTTGTGCTAATCAAAGTGGCCTGTTTTCTAGCGTTTTATGCTGAGCTTGTTCTAACTAGTTTTAGGCTGGAATACATTATAGCATATCATTAAGAGGTCCAGGGCTAATGTTAGCATTTTGGGAATACTTAGCAAATGAAAAGTTGGAGTTCCCCTGGGCACTCCATTCTGAATATCATGTTGTCACTACCACCCCTCCTAAGCAACCTTTTTCACACATGTTTGAAAGCTTTAGTAGTAGTACACACAGACTGAACTGTTGTTACAATGCTTTTCCATTATGACAGGCCTGAAAGACACCAAGCTGGCCCATTCCACAGAGGTTCATTCACAATAACTGGCACTTACTTGCAATGATGTTACATTGCAACAACCCAGTGTACAGGGATGGTCTTTGTTGAAATTGTGCCATAGGAGAAGGGCTCCATGGCAAACCCATGCATATGTGTTCCAGTGCCCCCCCCCCTCCATTTTTACCCCATTCAGGCCCCACACCCTGCAGATTACTTTTTTTCTTCATTTTCTCATATTTTGCCTTACTCTTCAGCTTTTTCAAGAAGCCATGTTTTCTTGATGAAGTGCATTTTAGAGCTTTTTTTAAATAAACTTTTCACCCAATGATGGCTTGCACAAAAAATTATGACTAAGAAGTTAGTTTTACTGTTGAGTGTTAATTTTTCCTTGCATCTTTTCAGTGCATCATAAACAAGGCAGTATATTAATAAATATGTAGGAAATAATTTAATTAAGCTTTGTGTCTGGGGGCCTGATGATCAAAAGAAGCCATGGGGTTGTAGTTGCTGTGAAGTGTATTTTAGAGCATGTTTCCAATTTTTGATCCAGAGATGACCTGAACAAAAATCATGTGTAATGAAAAACTTTATTTTTTCTTTCAAAGAATTAAGTTGTGTCCAAAGCTCAAGTTTAAAGCTGTCAAAATTGTATCTCATAACACACAGAGAAGATACTTTGTAAGAATTCACAAATCCTATTTAGGACTTCTGCCTGCCGCCTCCTTATACCCACCCCACCACAAAATAAAAAAAGCTGCCATCTCTGACATTAGATTATGATGAAAGCAAAGTCCCAAGTGCAACAATCATTTATTTCAAGTGGTTGCAGTCATACGTTTACATAGCATGCCTCCTCACTCCTACCCCCAAAAAGGAGCCACCTTCTGTGTTCCCCTCTGATGTTAGCCTGGTACAAAGCTGAAACAGTAAATAGAATGCAGTAACATATTTCAACCCATTGTTGTCATATGTATATAAACACCATGCCTCCATACTCTCACCTCAAAAGATAGCCACGGAAAGTGGAAAAACGTGAGCTTAGTAATTTATGTGCTTGTTGCTCCTGGATAGTAAACTGCTCCTGCACAACCCGAAGTGATCTTCTTTGTACACCTCAGAAGTCTGCAAGAAAAGTGAAAGAAATAATGATTGCACTGTTCCCAGCCCCAACACAAGATGTAATAATCTTTTGTGCACAGCTCTATGGTTTGTGAGGAATGTATGACCACTGTGATCTCAGCCCCTGCACAAGTTATAGCAGTGTTCTCTTCAAAGCATTCTGAGGTTTGATTATGAGACAGAGTAATAACCCCAGACCCCCCCCCCACACACACACACACAGTGTAATGGCAACCACTACTCACTGTACTACTATGCCAATGAGCAATTGATTTCACGCACACCAGATCACTGAATATAGCCACCTATCGTGAGCAAAGCTGATGTTGTGATGATAGCCTTATGCCACTGCAACAGTCCTCGCCACCCATACCCAAGCGTAATGGCAGCCTTTTGTGAAGGAAAGTGAAAGAAGTTAGGGCCAACATGTTACTCTTAGGTACACCACAGATGCACGCACACATAAGCCATAGCAGTACTAGTTTGACACTTCGCCAAGTGCTTTACAGTACATTGTGTGACAGTACTACTGCCACAACACATCAGTAACTGTTGTTCATAATAGTGGTCAAACAGCAGAGGGGTCACAGAAGCCTCCATGTTACTGATTGTATACCTTAGATGTCTGATTGTGGTAAAATAGCAGTAGTAGTAGTAACAGTCACAGTAATTCAGATTTGTTTCATGCAAACACCCTACAGTTATAGCCACTTCTGTTTACACTTCATATGTCAAACTGTGATAAAAAATGATGGTTGTGTAATGCATTTTAGCCAAGTTCCCCACAAACACTAGGCACACATTCTGTTGTTCCAAGATTCTGGACACAAATCACATCAGTCCTGCAAAGCCAGAATAGTAAGGAAATAGCATCAGTTGCATTTTTCCTCCTCAGACAGCCACACCAAATCTCAAATGTCTAGCTCTCAGTAAAAATAAAAAATAAGGGGGCCACACAGTCCTGTATTCAGGTACTAGCCAACCCATCCTTTTGACTCCAAAATGCAGAGCAGTACTTATTACAGTGCAGAACAAATTGGCAAAATGTGGACCACTTGCTATCATTTTCATCTTGGAGGTTTACAGCATGTTTGATAACTATTCCTTCCTGCATACAAAAAATTCTTTAGATTAATTAATATGATTCAGTATTTACCATGGACATTTATGGAAAGAAAAAAGAAAGAAAAACTTGGCAATGTAGAGAATAATATGGACTTTTGGAGACTCAAAATTGAAACATTCTTCCTTATCTCTCAACTTCTTTATAGCTTTGTAGGTAGTTACTAGACATGCAGTCTAGGAGACCTAAGGAGCCTAGCCCAAAACCCCTTTGTGTCACACAGAAGGCACTTCAGCTGAGAATCGAACTGGAGAACCTCTTGCTGTGTGAGGTGACAACGCTAACCACGGTAGTCCCAGGGGCCTGAATCATAAAAACTATGTGGACCATCTCAAAGCCTTTTCCCTCTATCGCTGCCTGGCATATACAGTGCCTCAACAAACCTTTCCTTGTCAGACCTACTGTGTATTTACAAGTCTAACCTGGGGCATAAACACACACACAAGGCATCTCAGTCTCTTTTGCAACATAAGTAGAACATTTTGGTGGGATATGTATGTATCACAGACAATACCTCTTCTTTGGATTTCCCTTTCTGTCCACATAAAACTAAGTACTTCTCTTAAACTCCAAACGTAATGTGAGCAAATGTATGGATAACTGCAAATTCACCCTGATTTACCATCCTTGTCTCTTGATAGGGGCAACATTAGATGTTCTGCTCATCTCTCAGTTATTTGCACTTACAATATGAGGGTTGAAAACATCACAGGAATGTTTGGCTAGGCTTCCGAAAATCACCACGGATCAGTAGTCTTGTAAATACCTGTGAACTCTGATGTTAAGCATTTTAATGACGGCAGTTACATCACTGAACTGCCTTAGAATTTTTTGTTTCATGGAAAAAGTGTAATAGAGTTAAAACTGAATATTTTAAAAGATACTTCATTATAAATTGTTTTAAAAAAGGTAGAAAATCCGTAAAATCCATGACTGAAATCAAGCAGATTTTTGGTAAGCAAACTGAATTTCACATTTGGTAGTTATTGTTGTAGATGCATTACTTCCCTTGTGACATGCCAGTATTTATTAACCTTCTGCAGTTTTCTTTTTTGTTATGCCAGAATATGTAACAGGAGTAAACTAGTCAGATTAAGTAATTGTGTGATTACTTGATGTATATTAACCTGAAACAGACAACTGATAGGGAGAATGTGAGCTACTGTCATTCATACAATATTATTTTACTTTCAGGTGCAGTGATGATGAATCCTGGGACACGAGGCCCCATTCCTCAGCCAGGATTACAGCAAATTCAACCGCCAAGTGTTATGGAAGAAGACATACTCAGGGACCTCATCTGAAGGCAGAATTTGACTGTCCTTTCCACCTGTACTAGTCTCTTTAGCAGCTACAACTTTGTTGAACAATTCATTGTTCTGCATTGTAAAGGAGTTGGAAGTGAAACTGAAGCTTGCATCACCAGATCAATCATTTTTGTCTCAAACATATGCACAATGGTGATACTGTCCAAAGAAAATAACATTTCTTTCAGAATCTTAGAATTAATTGAACTGTTATTAAGGTACTGTACAGATTTCTGAAACTCCATCAACGTAGTCTCGTCACTTAGCTGCTGTTGAACTCCATTTAGGATGCAGTGTCTTCTAGTAACTGTACATTCAGCTCTGCAAACAATCATAATGCTAGATTCCCACTTGGCTTTAAAAATTGTTGATCCCTAGCATTCTTTTTATTTGAAAAGTTGGAAAACCATTGAGATAAGAGATCCACAAGCCAAGATGAAAGAGTCCAGCACAATTGTTTTACACATTTCATGCGATTGTAACTTGTCACATTTTTCTTCGTGTCTAATTATCATCTCTCTGAATGTCACCCTTTGTAACATACACATTAGCTTAAAGATAAGTTTTATTAATTCAGTCTATTTCCACGAATGGAGCTGTTGTCCCCTCTATTTTTTTTTTTTTTAATTATTTTTGTCCATTTAATAAAGATGCTTCTAGTCTTTATCCACTGTGATGTGCCAGAAATTCACTGGATATTATACTTCCACCAGTGCAGTTGGGGAAAAAAGTATATTGTATCAGTAGAATTTTATATGGATGATACATGTTTTTTTATATATATAAAATGTGTGTGTGTGTGTGTGTATATATATATATATATATCTACACACACACGCACGTATATTTATATATATGTATATTTATATATATATATATATATATATATATATATATAGAGAGAGAGAGAGAGATACGTATCTATATCTGTATGTGTGTATATATATATATATATATATATATATATATATAGAGAGAGAGAGAGAGAGATACGTATCTATATCTGTATGTGTGTGTGTGTATAGATATATATATATATATATATATATATATATATATATATATATATATATATGTATACACACATGTATATAAATATATATGCAGATATTTTTTTCATTGTCTTTAATATGCTGTTGGACTGTTCTGAATTTTCTGACAGCCAGCTTTATAGCTTAGATAAATGAGCCTTGATTTTGCTCAGGGCGTTTGTGCCCGAAACTCTCTGTAGCTGACTCCACGCACTTGACTTTTATTTGGAAAACCAATGTATGAAACAATTAGCGTTGGAGGGTTCTGCCGACTTGCCTACCGAACCACCAAAAAAGAAGGCCAAGACCGTCAGGCCGGCTATTGTCGCTGTGCCTCCTGTGGCTGACGTTGGCCTGGCTGAATGCTCAGCCTCCTCTGCTTCAGATAGAGCAGGTATCTATACAGAAGTTGCATGATCCTGCATGGAGGGCACGTCCACTGAGGCTTTTCCAATGTCTGTTTCCTACGCCGAGGGGGAGCCTGTGATTTCAGTAGGATCCCTCCGTTCCTTTACAGTCGTCCGACAGTAGGCCTTCCTCTGTTCAGATGCCCACTAGGCCATCGCTCAAAAAGAAGGAAAAGAGGAAGCGTGTGTCTCTAGCTACTAACTGTACCCTGGATTAGCAGGCTTTCAGTCAAAGCCTGTTAATGCCTTTATGGCCTTACGGCCTATTACACCTAGGATTTCCACAATTCCTCCTATCCTGAGCCCCAGGCCTCAGACATCAGATCCCTCTCTGACGGAAGAGGAACAAACCTCTGATTCTTTTTCTGAAGAATCCCTGTCTTATGCTTCCCAGCTGCCTTCTCCTCTATGATATGACTCCCCAGAGGAAGAATCTATTGAACCTGACTCCCCAGCCGAGAATATAACGTGGGGAAACTATAGCTAAAATGAAGGAGCATTTTAAGTGGGAATCATCAGAAATGAAGGAGGTACAAAAGAGGTATTATGACCCCATCCAGATGGATTCCCCAATCTACTGCTCTTCCTCCCATTCTTCCTGCTTTTCTGGATGCCTTCTCAGCAGTATCCGTGAACTTGGACTCCCAGTCACCTGCCCCACGCAGACCTGGATAGGTTTTATAAAGTCCCTGAGACTGCAAAATTCCTTATAAAGTGTCCTGTTGCAGACTCTGCCACAATTTCCATTTCTGCTGACAAGGCTTCTAAGCTACCACCCTCCTCCCTGCTGACAAGAACAGCAAAACCATGAAGTGCCTGGGTAAGAAAATATATACTTCTGCTACTCTGATTTTCAGAGCAACTAATTATCAGACACGTATGGCTACATATGCTTTGTTCCTGTTAGAGAAGATTTCCAAGGAATTGTCCGACTCCCCAGACTCTGCAGCCAAAGCTCAGCTGTGGTCCCTAGTTGCCCTTACTTCTCAGGTTACCAGGCACTCTATCAAGTGCAGCTGTGATGCTGCTGCGGCCTCAGCCAGGTCAGTAGCATTAGTATCTCCTTAAGAAGGTATTCTTGGCTATGTCTCCGACCCCTACAGGAAGATTTCAGAGCTAAGCTGGTAGATGCTTCTTAGGGCAATACAGCCCTGTTTGGAGAAAAAGTGGCAGACTTATTCAAGTCTTTACAACAAAAGGGGAAAGAGATGCAAGATTTAAAACACCTGCTGGTTTCCCCAATTCCAAAATTTCAGAGGAATTATCCAGCCATAACTCAATTTATCAGAAAACACTCTCGGAACAGCCACCTCTTCTAGGCTTAGAAAACCTCTAGGAAGCAACCCACTCCTACCAGAGCCACCACATCTACCAGTCAGAGGTTGCTCTTTCAAGACAAGGCAGGTAAGTGTGTGACTACCTACCATCCTTGGATCCCCACCACCTCCCTCTGTCCCTCTCTTACTGCGTCTCTCTCACTGTCTCCAAGTGTGGAGACTTCTTACTTCAGACAAGTGGGGCCTTTCTATAATAAGAGACGGGTGCTTCATGACCTGGCTCATTCCACCAAAGAGAAAGGGAATCCCACATCCCCCAAAAGAATAGCTCTCCCTCTTACAACCAGTGCTAGACAACCTTATGACTCAATGCACCATTCAAATAATTCCTCAGTCTGCTGTGGGAAGAGGCTTTTATTCCTGGATTTTCCTGGTTCCAAGAAAAGACAGTCCCTGGAGGCCAATTTGGGACCTCTCTCTTTTCATCCTCTTCCTTCAGGTACCAACATTCAGGATGCTTACCTTGCCAACTCTCTTCCCACTCCTCCTCCCTCAAGGGTTCATGGCCACCTTAGACATCAAGGATGCTTACCTTCACATCCCTGTAAAGCTGACTTTCAGGAAATACCGGAGGTTCTCTGTGGACTCTTCTCTCATTCAGATGTTCTTCGTGTTTCACTGTTGCAGTCATTACATTTGGGTTATCTTCTTGCAGTAGCCCTCAGTCGGTCTGATTAACAAAGTCTTGGGTCCTGTGTCGGTTGATGTCCCTTCTTCCATGACGTCAGGTCGTCAGGGGTATAAAACATGCAGCCGACACCATTACCACAGTCTTTCTTGCCGTGCGGTGCCCGAAGCAGAAGCAGTTCCCAAGTGCCGGTCAGCCGAATCCTTTAATTTTTGTTTTCGAGTTTCAGAACCAAAGTCTTCAACTAAAGCTAAGTACCCCATTGAGGAAACTTTTTCTTGCTCCTTACCGATGTCAGTAAAAGTTAATAATTAAAACAGTGTAAGAAACTTCTCTGTGTGGAAGATTTTCAGTCCATATATTTCTAGTTAATCACTGTATATTAATCAGATCAGACAATAGTAGAGAGATTCTAGGGCTTTAGAAAGGTGGGGCAAGAAAGTATAAACATCTTCCACCCTTTCTATGCGAGCATTAAATTGTCAATTTCATATGATTCAGTATCAGGATTACATGTTGGATGACTTGCAAAAGAAATTGGCTTCCCCTGAACCATTAGATAGAAAGGGGTTACAGGAATTGGTTCATAATACTCAGCAGGTTAGCAACCATTTCCTTCAGTGTGGATATGATGCATTGGAAGCTTCATGTAGAGCAGCAATGACACAATGACAGGTGCGGTCATACGCAGACATGCTTGGTTAAAGGAACAAACATTGCCAGACCATGTGAAAATTAAGCTTTTGGACGCACCACTAGAGAAACATAAGCTATTTGATGCTACTGCACAAGAGGTTTTAAAGAAAATAGAGGAAAAGGCAAAATCAGTGCAAACAGTCAAAGATTTCCTCCAGGTACAGCCTCCAAGATTCAGCAGGAATTGGCCTTCTAAGCATTGGTCCTTTCCAGACAGACAAATTTCAAAGAGGCAAAAACAGACGTGGCAGAGGTAGAGGGCAAACTTGAGGCTCCTACAGAGGACGTCAATGGCAGCCTCTGAACCAGAGAGGTGGGGCAGGACCTTCCACTGCTCCGCAAGGACAATCTCAATGACTTGACTTTGACTCTGCCATCCAGGGCTCAATTAGAAGCACCTTTGGGCAGAAAATTATCTTTATTCTCACAAAATTGGCACAATATTACAAAGGACAAATGGATACTGGACATAATAGACCAAGGATACAGATTCCATTTTCATACACTACCAACAAGACATGGCAGGCCAAACCTGCCACCAAATCAAAGGGCAGAGGCACTCAAACAAATAACAAACCTACTTCAAATAAGAGCAATAGAGAAGGTTCCTTCTGCAGAACAAGGCCAAGGATTTTATTCAAGACTGTTCCTTGTTCCAAGAAAAGAAAACCAATGGAGACCCATTCTGGACTTGTCCGCACTGAATACTTACCTTATTGTGCCAAAATTCAAAATGCTGACTTTACAGCAACTCCTTCCCATGCTGGGCAAGGGGTCTTGGCTGGTAACTCTGGACCTCAAGGAGGCATACCTGCATGTCCCAATCAGACAAAGTTGCAGAAGATACCTCAGATTTCTTGCAGGCTCAGAGCATTATCAATTCTCAGCATTGCCCTTTGGCTTATCTACTGCGCCCAGAGTGTTCACGAAATGCCTGGCGTCAGTAATTGCACATTGCAGACTTCAGGGGATACAAATATGCCCTTACCTGGACGACTGCCTTATACAAGCGGACAGCCAACAAGCCTTGTTAAAAAACTTGGACTGTCATTCACCTACTGCAGGCCTTGGGATACACAGTCAATATTCAGAAATCAAGTCTCGTACCATCCCAACAAATAACTTTCCTGGGTGCCACACTGGACACAAACACCCAGATGGCGTTTCTGACAAAAGAAAAACAAAAGCAATTACCAGAATACTTCAGAAAATTAGCAACACACACCCAGATGACTGCAAGGAAAATCCTGCAGGCCCTGGGTTTCATGGCATCTTGCATTCTTCTGATTCCACATGCAAGGCTGCATATGAGGAAACTACAATGGCATCTAAAAAGTCTATGGTCTCAACACAGCCACAGCCTGGAAGCATTGATCCCACTCATTCTATGCCTTCAAAAGGAATTTCTGTGGTGGGCTCAAGCAAGCCAGATAAACAAAGGTCTGCCTTTCAGCAAGCCTCATACAAGTCAAACCATAACAACAGACGCCTCAGACCATGGATGGGGGGCGCACATGGAGGGCAGATGCATTCAAGGACAATGGACACAAAAAGAAAAGCACCTGCACATCAACCAAAAAGAAATGCTGGCAGTGATACATGCAATCAAGGCCTTCGAAAAGTTCATGCATCAGGGCCATCTACTAATAAAGACAGACAATACCACCATTATGTGGTACATAAACAAGCAAGGTACCCATTCTTACCCTCTTTGCTGACTGGCAATGAATCTCTTGGATATTTCCCTACAATTAAAAATAGAGCTACAATCCCAGTTTGTACCAGGGAAGGACAATGTTCTGGCGGACAGCCTAAGCAGAAACATCATGGATCCACACGAATGGATGTTGCATCCAGACATTTTCTTACAAATAACTCAAGCATGGGGCAGGCTGGACATAGATCTTTTTGCCTCCCACGTCAATCACCATCTGAAAAAGTTTTGCACAAGGGCATACCATCCTCAAGCATGGAAGTTGGACGCTCTCTCCTTCAGTTGGAACTCTTTAACACTATATGCCTTCCCACCTCTTCCTTTGATGACCAAGGTGTTACTAAAGATCAAGACAGAGCAACCGAAAGTCATACTGATAGCTCCAGACTGGCCAAGACAACACTGCTACCCACTGCTACGGAGCTTGACACACACCAATCCGTGGCTCCTTCCTCAAAGGTCACTTCTTCTGACACAGCACAATTACAGGACACTACACCCCAGCCTGAAAACATTGAAGCTGACAGCTTGGAAGATTCCATGACTATTCCTCAGGATACACTTTCCAAAAGGGTAAAAGATATCATTCTGGAGGCGCGCAGACCTTCCACTAGAAAAACATACTCAGCAAAATGGAAGAGATTTCTTATCTGGGACAGCAAAAAGGGTCAAGACCCATCAGTGATGAGCATTCCACAAATCCTAGAATATTTGGCTGAAATGCTCCACAATGGCCTTTCATATTCTTCCATAAAAATACATGCTTCAGCAATATCTGCCAAATATAACACTGATCCGCCTGTATTTTCTCACCCATTGCTAAGACAGTTTCTAAGAGGTATAAAGAACATCAACCCTCCAAGGAAACCACCAGTGCCTGCATGGGACCTTAACTTCATGCTGGAAAAATTAACTCTTCCTCCCTTTGAACCAGCAGCATCTTCAGAGTTGAAATTTCTGTCTTGGAAGACAGCTTTCCTTCTGGCAGTAACCTCAGCAAGAAGAGTCTCTGAGCTACAGGCCCTTACGGCAATACAACCATTTCTCATTTTCCATCAGGACAGTTTCTTTGAGAACCAATCCGTCATTCATGCCAAAGGTGGTATCCAGGGTGTACCTGAATCAAGCTATTCACCTGCCTACCTTCTTTCCCAATCCTCAAAATAAAGGAGAGAGACTTCTGCACACCTTGGACATACACAGACAGTTGCGCTACTACTTGGACAGAACTAAGTCTTTCAGAAAATCTGACCAACTTTTTGTAGCTTGTGCTGCTGGATTGCAGGGAAAAGCAATTTCCAAACAGACAATTTCTAAATGGATTGGAAATTGCATTTGATTCTGCTACTCTTTTCATGGAAAAACTGTGCCAGCTGACATCAGGCCACATTCCACATTCCACCAGAGCTACAGCCACCTCCACAGCCTTTTTAAGAGGAGTGGCAACAAAGGACATTTTAGAAGCTGCTACATGGAGCTCCGTGCATACATTTTCCAAACATTACAACCTGCCTTTATATTCCAGATCCAGATCAGGGTTTGCTTCTGCAGTCCTGCAGGGCATTTTAGCTACACCATCTTTGTCTTAGTGCCTACCACCCCCCAGGTTGGCTATGGTATTCAACCCATATGTAAGGACTGCAGTTGCATCCTTGAAGGACATAGTACAGTTTTGTACCTACCATAAATGTAGATGTCCGATAGGTATGCAACTGCAGTCAGGTTTTCCCTCCCACCTACCCCTCTGTGGTATTCTTTTGGGTTTCTACCCCTCATTTTAGTTACCTGGGGTAATCTTTTATGGTGTATTTGTTTTTATGTTGTTGTACTTGTCTGGAATTTTTTCTCTATTTTCAAAATTTAGCCTTCCTTAGAGGGCACCTGGCATCTGGGGCAAGAAACACTGAAGAAGATGGCGTCGGCTGATGCTTTTATACCCCAGGCGCTCTGACGTCGGGGAAAGGGTGACATCAGCCGACGCCGGACCCAGACTTTGGAATCCGGCCGACCGAAGGGCTGCCTGAGGCAGGACAACCCATATGTAAGGATTGCAGTTGCATACCTATTGGACATCTACATTTATGGTAGGTACAAAATTGTACTATTCTGATGCAGATGATTCCATTCCCTCTGCTTCCCCTCCAGAAGATTTTTCTTTTGGTGAAACCTTGCATACTCTTAGGGAGCATTTCCATTGGGAAAGCGAGGATTACTCTGATTCCAAAAAGAGGCTTAGGGAATTCTTACTCCTCCCCCCTCAACACA
The DNA here is from genome assembly GCF_019279795.1 of Protopterus annectens. Taxonomy (NCBI): domain Eukaryota; kingdom Metazoa; phylum Chordata; order Ceratodontiformes; family Protopteridae; genus Protopterus; species Protopterus annectens. The sequence goes on from NC_056751.1 coordinate 417,294,094, forward strand.
AGCCTTTAGCTACCCCTCCAGTCCTGGACATTGTAGATGATGCCTTCTTGGAATCTAGCCTGGCCCCAGACACTTTACCTCCAGCTCCCAGGAAGCCTGACAGGTACCTGACTCTCACAAGTACCTTTTCAAGAATCCTACTGCGGACCCAGAGACCATTTCCGAAGGACCTAAAGGCATTAAGGCTACTTCTGCCAAAAACCCTACCCCCTCTGATAGAGATTCCAGGGCCTTGGACAGATGGGTTAAGAAGGTATACACTTCTGCTACTTTGGCCATTAGGGCCTTAAACTGCCAGTTTCATATGTTAAAGTATCAGCAGCATATTATGGGACTACTTAAACAGAAAATGATTTTGATTCCTGTCTGTGCTGAAAATAAATAATTACAGGATTTAATGTGCTCTGCTGAACAAGTTGGTAAACATTCTTTGCAGTATGGTTTTGCCTCTTTATCAGGGCTGATGTCACTGGGTCTGTGCTTAGAAGATATGCTTGGCTTAGGGAGCAGAATTTGCCAGATCATGTTAAAGCTAAATTACTGGATGCTCCCTTAAACCAAGACCGCCTCTTTGATAACAAAGCAGAAGTCCTTAAAAAGATGGAGGAAAAAGCTAAATATATGCAAACTGTTAAACATTTCTTGCAAGTTCAGCCTCCCAGATTTAGCAGGCATTGGCCTTCTAAGAATTGGTCCTTTCCTGTCTCTTCCAGGCCTTCTCAGTCCAAACCCAGGAACAGCAGACCACCTAGGCTACAGTCCCAAGGTACCCACAGGCCTAAGCAGTGGGGGGCTCCCACTTCCAAAGCTGGAAGTAGTAAGACACCCCCCCAATGGAAAAATATCACAATGACTTAACTTTAACCCTTCCAAGCCCTGATTAACTGTCTGCTTCCTTAGGAGGAAAGCTCGCCCTGCATGCAAAAAACTGGGAACTCATTACCAAGGACAAATTGGTTTTAAATATAGTTTTCCAAGGATATAAATTCCACTTCCACACCTTACCAACCTCAAACGGTTGGCCAGACCTACCCCAAAATCAGTGGGCAGAGGCTCAGCAGCAGGCTCTTTCTCTTCTAAGTATTAAGGCTATTCAGCCTCTCCCAGCAGAAGAAAGGGGACAAGGTTTTTACTCAGGACTTTTCCTGGTACCCAGAAAAGACAGCTCCTGGCATCCTATCCTGGACCTCTCTGTTCTAAACACCTTTTTGGCAATCCCAAAATTCAAAATGCTAACACTTCAACAGCTGCTTCCTATGCTAGGCAAAGATGCCTGGTTGGCAACCTTAGACTTAAAGGAGCCTTACCGACAAATTCCAATAAGGGAATCTTGCAGGAAATACCTACGCTTCAGAGCAGGCTCCATGCAGTATCAGTTCTCTGCACTTCCCTTTGGCTTATCTTCTGCACCCAGGGCATTCACAAAGTGTCTATCTCCAGCCATTGCATTTTGCAGGCAGAGAAATATTCAAATATACCCATACCTTAGATGATTGTCTAATTCAGGCAGAAAGCCAGGACATGCAATTAAAGCATTTGGCATTTGTAAAGAAACCTCTAACCTCGCTGGGGTACACCATAAACGAAAAGAAATCTCATCTGGTACCCTGCCAACAGATTGTATTCTGGGAGCAAGCTTGAACACAACTTCCCAGATGGCTTACCTCACACCAGAGAAACAAGTTTATTTGACAGCCTACTTCAAACCACTGGCCACAAAGACCCAGCTATCTGCAAGGAAAATTTTGCAAGCCCTAGGGTTCATGGCCTCTTGCATTCTACTAATTCCATGTGCAAGACTGCATATGAGAAAACTACAATGGTATCTATAAAGCCTATGGTGTCAACATTCTCAGGCCCTGGAATCAATGATTCCTGTCATTCCTTGTATAAAGACAGAGTTCCTTTGGTGGGCAGAGGCCTGCCACCTCAGCAAGGGGCTCCCTTTCAATCTACCCCCTGCCCGCCCAAACCCTGACTACAGATGCATCAGACTATGCATGGGGGCTCACATGGCAGGGCAATGCATTCAGGGCAACTGGATCCTGAGTCAGAAGCACCTGCATATCAACCAAAACGAAATGTTAGCTGTACAGAATTCCCTGACAGCCTTCAAGAACCACTTCCTTCCAGGACAATTATTGGTAAAGACAGACAACACCACAGTTATGTGGTACATAAACAAGCAGGGGGGATCCCACTCATACCCTCTCTACAGACTAGCCATGGCTCTGTGGAACACAGCCCTGAGCTACCAAGTGCACCTACAAGCTCAATTTCTGCCAGGCAAGCTAAATTCACTGGCAGATGACCTAAGCAGAAATCTCATGGACCCACAGGAATGGAAACTGGAACCAAAAGTATTCAACCTCATGAGGAACAAATGGGAGACTACAGAGATAGACCTGTTTGCCTCTCCCCAGAAATAACAGTTGGACAAATCCTGCACAAGGACTCCCCAAGGACTCCCCACACTCAAGCTTGGAAAGTGGATGCCCTGTCCTTCACCTGGGAAAGCCTCGGTTTATGGCTTTCCCCCTCTGCCTCTCCTCTCGAAGGTTCTGCTAAAGATCAAACCGGACAGACCAAGTACAATTCTTATTGCACCAGACTGGCTTCGCCAGCACTGGTACCCCCTCTTGCGCAGCATGATTCTGCTAGATCCATGGCATCTACCTCAGACACCTTCCTTGCTGTCCCAGCAGGCGGGCCAGATTCTGCATCCTCAACTTCAAACCCTGAACCTTGCAGCCTGGCTAATTTCTTGAGCTCTCCAGTAGCATCCCTCAGTAAGCAGGTGCTAGTGGTCATTCTGGAAGCAAGGAGACCTAGTACTAGAAAATCCTATGCTGAAAAGTGGAAAAGATACTGTTCCTGGAGCCAGACCCAAAGTATGGGCACTACAGTGCCTAGTTTACCTCGTATTCTCCAGTACTTAACAGAAATGCTCCACAAGGGCCTATCCTTCTTGTCAATTAAAATTCATGCCTCTGCAATTTCAGCACATTATAATACTGAACTACCACTCTTCTCTCACCCCGTTAAAGCAATTCCTCAGAGGGGCTAAAAATGTACGACCCCCCAGGCGAGCCCCCACTCCAGCCTGGGACCTTAACTTTTATTGGAAAAGCTCACTCTCCCTCCATTTGAACCAGCTGCAACTGCAGAGTTGAAATTCCTTTCTTGGAAAACAGCCTTCCTTCTAGCCATCACTTCAGCAAGAAGAGTATCTGAATTACATGCCCTCATGGCAGTGGAGCCCTTCATTATCTTCCATGCAGACAGGTTTTTCCTCAGGACCAACCTTTCCTTTATGCCCAAGGTGGTGTCTAGTGTGGCCTTTAATCAGTCCATTCATTTGCCTACCTTTTTCTCTTATCCACAAAACAAAGGAGAACAAATACTGCACTCTTTGGATGTGCACAGGCAACTTAGATTTTATTTGGACAGGACTAAGCCTCTCAGAAAATCTGAACAGCTGCTAGTTGGCTTTGCTGATAGGGCAGAGGGGTAGGCCATTTCAAAGCAAACCATTTCTAAATGGATAGCCCATTGCATTCATTTCTGCTGTAAGCACCATGGAAAACCTTCCCCACAGGGGATAAGATCACATTCCACCAGGGCTGCATCTACCTCTACAGCCTTTTTCAGTGGAGTCCCTACCAGGGACATCCTAGAAGCTGCTACCTGGAGCTCTATACATATCTTCACCAAGCATTACCACATGCCCATTTTTTCTAAATCCAGAGCTGGTTTTGCCACTGCAGTCTTGCAGGGCTTAATAGCTGGCCCTAATTCTCTTTAACTTCCTCCTCCTCCTTTCCGTAGCTTTGGGAATCAACCCAAATGTAATGACTGCAACAGTGAAACACGAAGAACATAGTACAGTTGTGTACACTTAGATGTTCAAGTGTATTCACTGTTGCAGTCCTGGTTACCCTCCCTCCAGCCCCCAGACTTCTCGTAGCTCTACCTTTCCTTCTTGTTTTAAGCTTTCTGGTGTATTTGCTTTCTGATGGAGGTGTTAACATATATAATTGCTTCCCATTGTGGGGCACCTGACATCTGGGGCAAGAAAAACTGATGTAATGGCATCAGCTGCATGTTTTATACCCCTGACAATCTGACGTCATGGAAGAAGAAAGAGCATCCGACGCAGGATTCCAAGACTTTGATATTCAGGCCAGCTAAGGGCTACCTGCAGACAAATAACCCAAATGTAATGACTGCAACAGTGAATACACTCGAACATCCACATTTATGGTAAGTGTTCACAACTGTACTTTCTCTGCACTTCCCTTTGGCTTATCTATTGCACCCAGGGTATTCACAAAGTGCCTGGCTCCAGCCATTGTATATTGCAGGCAGAGAAATATTCAAATTTACCCATACTTGGACGATTGCCTGATTCAGGCAGACAGTCCGGAATTGCTACATCAGCACCTGACGTTTGTAAAGAGACTCCTAACTTCTATGGGTTATATCATCAGCGAAAAGAAATCACATCTTGTACCCAGCCAAAAGATTGTATTCCTGGGAGCACGCTTGAACACAGCTTCCCAGATTGCATTCCTCACTCCAGAAAAGCAGGTTTATTTGACAAATTACTTCAAACTACTGGCCACCCAAACCAGCTATCTGCAAGAAAAATACTGCAAGCTCTAGGGTTCATGGCCTCATGCATTCTACTAATTCCATATGCATGACTGCATATGAGGAAACTTCATTGGTACTTAAAAGTCTCTGGTGTCAACATTCTCAGGACCTGGAAACAGTGATTCCTATCAATCCTTGCCTAAGGGCAGAGTTCCTTTGGTGGGCAGAGGCTTGCAGCCACAACAAGGGACTCCCTTTCACTCAACTCCCCGCCCAAACCCTGACAACAGACACATCAGACTTTGCATGGGGGGGGCTCACATGGCAGGCAAATGGAGGCCAGGACAAATTCACCTGCATATCAATCAAACAGAAATGTTAGCTCTACAGAATGCACTGACAGCCTTCAAATACCTTATCCTGCCAGGACAACTCTTGGTAAAGACAGACAACACCACAGTTATGTGGTACATAAACAAGCAGGGGGGAAATCAAGTCTACCCACTCTGCAGGTTAGCCATGGTTCTGTGGAACACAGCCTTGAGCTATCAAGTGCACCTGCAAGCTAAGTTCCTGCCAGGCAAACAAAATTCACTGGCAGATGAGTTAAGCAGAAATCTAATGGACCCACACGAGTGAAAATTGGAACCCAACTCATTCAAACTTCTAATACACGAGTGGGGGACACCAGAAGTCTATCTCTTTGCTTCCCCCCAAAACCATCAATTGAGCAAATTTTGCACCAGAATTCTCCACAGCCAAGCATGGAAAGTGGATGCCCTGTTACCAACAGTCTCGCCACTAAAAGAAATGTTTATAAGGAGTGACCAGGCAGACACTGTAGTACTGTATCTGTTATTTTTTATTTGTATTAGCACAAATTTTTGCCAAACAGTTAATTCTTTGAGTTATTGTAATTTTATTAGAACATGGCTAGACACTTGAAAAGACTGATGCACACACAGTCCAAAAACATCACTGAAGAGTGAAACATACTGTTCAGTTTACATACTCTTTTCAACCAATGTTGTTTTTAATGTCTTTGTGACTTGTTTTTCTGGTTTCTGTCTGTGTTATGAAAAAGTCCATGGTTATTTTTAGCTTGGACAGTTTATTATTTTATGTCTTTTTTTGGTCCTTGCTGTATCTGAAGACTTTACAAAAGGTTTTTTCCATGCCATCTGTGTCACTTGAACTGTCTGTATTTTATTTATTTCTGCATCTGAAAGCTAAACGAAAGTCAGCTTCCTATTTTTAATAACAGGATGCCTTTACAGTAAGCCCACAGCTATATGTTATTAATATCTAAGCTGAACATGTACAAGAAATAACTGTTCTTGCAAAGCGAGCCATATTATTTTGAAAACTGCAGTTTGGCCTTGCACATTTCCTTCACTGTACACACAGTGTAATTTTGGGGAAAGCATTTTAATTTATACAGTCTCTATCATGTCATATCCTTTACATGGGAAAACCTCTCAATCTGTACCTTTCCCCCTCTGTCCCTCCTTTCAAAAGTACTACTCAAGATCAAACAGGACAGGCCAAGGCCACTCCTTATTGTACCAGACTGGCCACGCCAGCACTGGTACCCACTCCTACACAGTCTGACAGCAGTGCCACCCTGGCACCTACATCAGACCCCCCCCCCTCTGCTGTCCCAGCAGGAGGGACCGATTTTGCATTCTCAGCTGCAGACCCTGAACCTGGCAGCCTGGCTTATTCCCTGAATACATCACCAGCAACCCTCAGCAAACAGGTGTTTGATGTTATCCTTGAGGCCAGGAGGCCTGGTACTAGGAAATCCTATTCAGAAAAGTAGAAAATATACTGTTCTTGGAGCCAGTCCCAAGGAGAGGACACAGCCGTGCCCACCTTACCTCAAATCCTAGATTATCTAGCAGAGCTTCTCCACAAAGGCCTATCCTTCTCATCAATTAAGATTCATGTCTCTGCCATCTCAGCACAATACTGAGCCCACCCCTCTTCTCTCACCCCTCTGATCAAACAGTTCCCGAGAGGAGCTAACAATTTAAAACCCCCAAGGAGATCTCCCACTCCTGCCTGGGATGTTAACTTTGTACTAGAGAAGCTCACACTCCCCCTTTTGAGCCTGCTGCTATAGCAGAGTTAAAATTCCTCTCTTGGAAAACAGCTTTACTTCTAGCCATCACTTCAGCAAGAAGAGTGTCTGAGTTACAGGCCCTTATGGCTGTGAAACCCTTCAATGTTATGTAGTCCTATCTCACCTATATTCTTACCCGTGGGTTCAGAGATGAATATCGGCTCCGACTTGGCCGATTTTACTAGCTCGAAGTCTTTCATTGGCTGGGCTAAGCAGGTATCCCATGGTGCACTGCTCCATATCCCCAGATCTCATTTGCCACTTGTGTAGCTCAGACATGGTCTCACTTGGCTGTGGCTAAGTACCCTCTTTTTTCATGTCTTAAGAAAAGTTTTGATTTCTATCAAAAGCTATTTTCAAAGCTAATTGTCTAAGTTTGTCAAGAATTGTGTTTATTGTGTGGTATCCCACTGACTGTTTCCTCGGGCTAGGCCCGTTTCAGTTAGAGGGCCTAGTTCTCCTCTGTTTGCCTTCTGTGTGAGTACGGTCTAGATCGTTTTAGTTAGAGGTTTGGGCTTTCCTTTCCTTGTGGTTTTTCAATCCCTTGTTCAGAGTTTGTACTTGATCTTTGGTGTGTGTTTGATCACTGTTTTAGTATTGGTTACTATTTAGCGTCGTTCCCGCTTTTTATAGAGTGAACACCTGTGCATTGTTTTTAGACTTGGTTTTGCGTTGCGGGCATAGTAGTTAAGATGTCTAAGGATCCCAAGGAGCCCAAACCTTTGGGTTTTAAGAAGTGCTCTAAATATGGGTACAAAATGTCCATTACCGATGGGCATTCCATTTGTGCCTATTACTTGGGAGCCATCCATCTGCAGGAATCCTGCAGTTTTTGTCATGCGTTCAGCCCTAGAGTTCTCCAATTGAGAAATAATAAGCTAATTTTAAAGGGACTATTGAAACCCTCTTTTGAAGAGGCTATGGATTCGTCTTCCAGTGGAAAGTCAAAATCTGGCAAGTCAAAAAAGAGATCTCCGGCTCCATCAGCTTCATCGGAGCCCCCGGAGAAAATCTCAAAAACTGCATTGACCTCCTCGGCTCCACTGTCCTCGGGGCCGCAGGAAGGGTCGGTATTGATGGAACCGGCATCGGCTCCAATTGTATTGGAACCTCCTAGGAGCCGATCGCCCAGTCTCAGACCAGCTTCTCCTGAGAGGAGATCTCATTCTCCATCCCTGTCCTCCAAATCCTCCAGGACCCTTTCGGATGTGGATGTTGATAAGGTGGTTCAGAGGCTCCTCCAGTCACTGTTTTTGGCAAAATTGTTTTCGGTTCTGGCCCAGTCGGCTCCGGAGCCCGTCCTGACCCCGTCTTCGATCATTCCTCCTCTGAGCACATCTCTGTCTTCGGAGTCGGAGTGTTCCGCGCCGTGTGATGTTTCTAGGCCGGCTCCGATGCCCCTTTTGGCATCGGTACCGGCATTGGCTCCGACCTCGGGGTTCAGGACTCTGGATTCTTCGGTCGGGCCCGAGGGGGACATCTCGGGGCTTATTTTGGTCCCGAGCCTCTCGGTGCATCTGCTCGGGGAACTTCGACCCCTGTCATTGCCTCGGAGACTGTTCGCTCCTCGGATTCGGGGGGGGCCGACCTTCGAGGCTATGCGGACCATGCTGGCCAGATCGTCAGCTACATCAGGTGGGTCGGTCACTCTGTCCCCCACCACTCCGGTGAGCGCTTCTGATCACCACCCATCCATGGACAGCAGAGCACCAGGGCCTAGGGATACCCCCCCCCCCCGAGTGGTCCCCAAATTTCTGAGGGTCCCTCAGAGTTCGTGCCTGAGGAGCCCCCCAGAAAGAAAACATGCAAGAGGCAGCACATAGACTCCCAGGATGAGTCCCTCACCTCTGATACTGACCTCAGGGAATCGGAGGGGTTCCCCAAGTCATCCTCTGATGATGTTTCCTTCTCCGATATCCTGGAGATACTGAAACAAAGAGGTGACTGACCTTCCAAAGCCCCTTCCGAGGAGGAGTCGGTATTCCTTAAGGCTTTTGGTGCTCAGCCCTCTGCCTCCTGGGTGTCTCCACCCTTCGACGAACTCCTTGACCTGATTTGTTGAAGAGTGTGGGAGAACCCTGATTCTGTGGAGCTCGTGCCCCGGCATCCCAACAAGTTACTTTCTGCCACCCAGGGCAAAGAGTTTCTGTCTAAAGGAGTCCCTGTAGATGCCATGGTGGTGGCGGCAGCCACACAGAAGGAAGTAGCAGAGTCTTCTTCATCCGTCCATCCTCCTAACAAGGAGTCTAGGACCATGGATCGGTACGGGAAGCATACCCTCTCATCAGCAATCTTTACATTATGGTCGCTGAATTACCTGTCTCACTTCACTTGGCTCCAGAGAGATCTCCTCAAAGAGTTAGGAGATACTCTTGTGGGTAACGTTCCTGAGGCGGTGGCTCAGATGGTTAACGCCCAGGTCTCTATCCTCAACTCCATTGTTAACTCATCCATGCGGCTCATTTCGTATGCAGCCGAGGGAGCAAGTAGGGCAGCAAGCTCAGGGGTCACCCTTAGAAGGCAAGACTGGCTGCGCCTGTGTCACTTTGCGGAGGCCTTCAGGTCTTCCTTCACTGACGCCCCCTTTGATGGTTCCTCTTTGTTTGGGACCAAAGTGAAAGACACCATCACCAGGTACGAGCAAGATGGAAAGACCCTGTCTGCCGTAGGGGTCCGTTTTTCCCTTCCTTCTAGGCCTTATCCCAAGGCCCAGTGGGGGGGGGGGGAGATGTGGTTCAAGAAATCACAGAGGTTTTTTCCTGCCGCACAAGGTGAACCCCCCTCCAGAGGCAGGGGAGGGGGGTTATTCAGGGAGACATCGCCCCAGAGGCAGAGGGGGCCCCTGCAATTCGGGAGACCACGATTCCATTCGTGGCTCTCCATACTCTCGTTCCTGAGGGTGTGCCCGACTGCGCTTATCCGGAGCCAGTCAGGGGTCGAATTTCCTTATATCCAGAAGCCTGGGAAAGCATTACCCAGGACAGATGGGTATTACGAATAATTTCCGGAGGTTATCTCATTCCATTTTCATCAGAACCTCTGCCAATCAGAAAAATCCCAGACGTACCACCCAGTCAAAGGAATCAAGCAGCCTCAGAGATCTCACAGCTGCTAGAAAAAGGAGCCATCCAGCGTGTCCCCTCAGACCAAATCGGATTAGGGACTTACTCAAGATTCTTTTTGGTGCCAAAAAGAACAGAGGACCTGAGACCCATACTAGATCTCAGCCAACTGAACAACTACGTTCACAAGTCCAAGTTCCGTATGGTCACACTACAATCGATTCTCGGATTGTTGGGAGGTAAGGTATGGATGTGCTCCATCGACCTCAAGGATGCTTACTACCATGTGAAGATGGACAGGGCATCCAGGAGTCACCTACGCTTCCAGCTGGGAGCCAGTCATTTCCAGTTTTGAGCCCTGCCCTTTGGTCTCACCACAGCCCCCAGGGTGTTCACCAAGTGTATGGCGGTGGTGACGGCTCACTTGAGACGTCAGGGATTCCAGGTGTTTCTGTATCTGGATGACTGGCTCCTTACCGCTCCCACCAGCCATCAACTAGTTCAAACCAGGGACGCTACCATCACTCTTTGTCACCAGTTGGGTATAACAATAAATTGGGAAAAATCTGCTTTATTGCCCTCTCAGCGTGTCACCTTTATAGGAGCAGAATTAGACACCATTCGAATGTGAGCATTTTTACCGCAGGAAAGGATCAGAGTCTTACAACAACAGATACACATGCTGATGCCCCTGAGACAAGCGAAGGCAAGATGGGTTCTCCAGCTCCTAGAGACCATGGCAGCAACAATCATGTTGGTCCCTGTACCGAGATTGCACATGAGAATTCTCCAATGGCTCCTCTTTGTTCACTGGTCTCTCCAAAGACTTCCACTGTCTCATCCCATCTTGCTCAAGGACAGATGCAAGCAGGACCTCGGTTGGTGGCTGCGCACCAACAATTTGGATGGGGGAAAGCCCTTTGTTCCACCCATCCCGGTTGCCACGGTGACCACGGATGCCTCCCAGGTTGGGGGGGGGGCATTATCTTGGCAGGACAGTGCAAGGCACGTGGCAAGAACACGAGATACATCTGCACATAAACATCCTAGAGATGAGAGCAGTGCTACTTGCATTGCAGGCACTTCAGTGTGTTCTTCCTCTAGGGACGATTGCGATACACTCAGACAACATGTCAGTAGTGTGGTATCTAAACAAGCAAGGGGGAACCAGGTCTTACCCTCTGTGCAGAGAGGCCATGCGAGTGTGGCATTGGGCAGTAACTTCCCAACGGTTTCCGGTGGCAACGCACATCCCGGAGAAGTCCAACGTGATTGTGGACAGGCTAAGCAGAGCTATTCTGATGCCTTTCGAGTGGTCCCTGAATCGCCTGGTTGCAGAGCGAATCTTCAGCAGATGGGGTCAGCCTTGCTGCAACCTTTTTGCCAGCCCCCTCAATGCGAAATGCAGCAACTACTTCACTCTGATCCCCCCACAGGGGGAGTCACCCAGGGTCGCTTTGGTTCACGATTGGCCCTCCGGTCTGCTTTATGCTTTCCCTCCATTTCCCCTGCTGTCAAGGGTGATTCAGAAAGTGCAATCCTTGGGAAGCAGAATCATTCTGATTGCTCCACACTGGCCTCGCCAAGTTTGGTTTCCCTTTCTTCAGCAATTCATTGTGGATACTCCTTGGACTCTGGACCCTCAACCAAATTTACTGACACATATGTCGGGACAGTTCCACCCGTCCCTGTTGACCCACCGGTTGACAGCCTGGCTACTCCACTTCCATCGTTAGTCAGACTTCATAATTTCTCACCAGAAGTGGTTCATATATTATCGTCCTCTCATAAACCATCCCCTAGAAAGATTTATTCTAGTAAATGGAAAAGGTTTTCTATCTGGGCACATACCAGATACCAGAGGCATTGATCCTTACACAGCTCCAATTGCTTCAGTCCTGGAGTTTTTGTCTATGCTTTTCCATCAGGGTTCTGCATCAGCCACCATCAAAGTTCAACTGGCAGCGATCTCTAATTTCCATGTAGTGAATGAGCCTAGTCTCATGGCACATAGACTATGCAAGGCTTTCCTGAAGGGTACTCTGTTGCTCCGTCCACCGGTGTCCAAACCAATCATGCTCTGGGATCTCAGTTTTGTTCTGCAAGCCCTTACTTTACTACCTTTCGAGCCTGCAGCTACTTGCGAATTGAAATTCTTGACCTGGAAAACAGCCTTCTTAACAGCAATCACTTCAGCAAGGCGAGTTTCAGAAATTTAAGCCCCCTCTATCAAACCTCCTTATTTAATCTTCCATAAAGACAGGGTCTCTCTTAGCCCAAACCCTTCGTTCCTTCCTAAAGTGGCTTCCGTGTCTAACCTAAATCACTCCATTGAGCTGCCTGTCTTCTTTCCCCACTTTTCTAACAAGGCAGAATTTAGATTTCACCATTTGGATGTACACAGAAATTACGCTTCTATCTACACCGAACAAAAGATATCCAGAAGTGTGACCAACTTTTTGTTTCCTTTTCGGAAAACTGAATGGGTTCCCCGGTCTCCAGGGTCACCCTGTCTAGATGGATATCTAGTTATATCTCTTTCATCTATCAAGCAGGAGGGAAAGATCTGCCATTTCCGGTCAAGGCTTACTCTACTCGGACTGTTTCCACATCCACAGCCTATCAAGCCAGATTGTCAATGGATGATATATGTGCTGCAGCTACTTGGGCTTCTCCTCACACATTTGTTTCTCATTACAAATTGGACATGGTCTCCAGGGGCAGGTCTTCCTTTGGCTCCACAGTTCTCAGGAGTATTTTCCTATGAGCCACCCAGGATGTAGGTGCTAGGGACGCTGTCCCACGGGTAAGAATGTAGGCGAGATAGGACTACATAACATCAAGATGTTATGTACTCACCATAACGTTCGATGTATGTAGTCCATCTCGCCTCACATTCGTACTTAGCCTCCCACCTTCCCCCTTCCTGGACGATTTGGAGGTTAGGTTGTCATCTGCAGAGTTTCCTTCTTTAGCTTATTCTTTACCTGGATGTGATGTGTGCATGGAGTACAAATGAGTTTCGCAGCAAACTAGATCTGGGGATATGGAGCAGTGCACCATGGGATACCTGCTTAGCCCAGCCAATGAAAGACTTTGAGCTAGTAAAATCGGCAGAGTCAGAACCGATATTCGTCTCCAAACCCACGGGTAAGAATGTGAGGCGAGATGGACTACATACATCGAATGTTATGGTGAATACATAACTTCTTGTTATCTTCCATGCGGACAGGGTTTCCCTCAGGACTAACCCATCATTTATGCCCAAGGTGGTATCCAGTGTGGCTTTAAAACAATCCATCCATTTACCAGCCTTTTTTTCCTAATCCATAGAATAAAGGGGAAAGGATCCTGCACCCCTTGGACATGCACAGACAGCTCAGGTTCTACCTTGACAGGACTAAACCTTTCAGAAAATCTGACCAGCTGCTAGTCAGCTTTGCTGCAGGGGCAGAGGGCAAGGCCATTTCAAAGCAAACCATTTCTAAATGGATAGCACACTGCATCCATTTCTGCTACAAACACCATGGAAAACCTACCCCACAGGGTTTCAGACTTCATTCCACTAGGACTACCTTAATCTCTACAGCATTTCTCAGGAGAGTCCCTACCAGGGACATCCATGAAGCTGCAACCTGGAGTTCTGTACACATCTTCACCAAGCATTACCACTTACCTATCTTTTCTAAATCCATGGCTGGGTTTGCCACAGCAGTCTTACAAGGCCTGCTAGGCAGCCCTATTACTTATTGACTGCCTCCACCCTTCCTCAGCTTTGGAATCAACCCAAGTGTGATGACTGCAACAGTGAAACTCGAAGAACATAGTACAGTTGTGTACACTTACCATAAATTTAGATGTTCGAGTGTATTTACTGTTGCAGTTCTGGTTACCCTCCCTCCAGCCCCCTGTCTTTTCTGTACTTTCTACCTATCCTCTTTTTTGGCCATATCTTATGGCAATGGTATTTACTTTCTACTGGAGTTGTTCCATACCATGTGCTTGCTTCCTATTTTGGGGGCTTCTGACATCTGGGGCAAGAAAAACCGATGTAATGGCGTCGGCTGCATGTTTTATACCCCTGACGACCTGATGTCATGGGAGAGGTGACAGCATCCGACGCAGAAATCCCAAGACTCTGGTATTCCAGCTGACTGAGGGCTACCTACAGGCAGATAACCCAAGTGTGATGACTGCAGCAGTGAACACACTCGAACATCTTCATTTATCGTAAGTGTACACAACTGTACTTTCTCTGTCTTGCGTTTCATTCCATGGGCTGAAGTACTCCTTTTTTTAGCTTGGCCTTAAGTATTCTTTTTTTTTTTAATCCCCCTGATTGAGTAGAGATGAGGTCTAGTGCAGTGCATTTCATTTATAGTCCCAAGCTCTAATGACATTGGCTTTGGTGGTTCAGACTGTAGTTCCCAGAATGAATTGCAGTAGTAAACTGTAGAGAGTGCCATTTATGTCCTCACCACTTGCAAGGGTTAGAGAGAAGAATTAGTGTGTGGGACTGACTGATGTGTTACTTAAATGTATTACACAAGTCAGTGTATGAAGCACAAGTTGTTTTAAAAATGCAAAGATGTTGTTTCACTTTCGACTACTGGATAACTGAGTTAGGTCAGTGGATTTTTTACCAATGATCCAAAACTGTGTGCGAGTATGTCAAGAAATACCCTCAGTAGGTATGGTTTGATCATGAAGGTGAAGCCCAAGTTTTTAAATAAAGCCAACCATGGGTAAATTTTGATAAACCCAAAAAGAGTTGTGGATTATTGCTGTTATACAATGACATTAAAAATGAAATTGTTTACCTTTTTAAATCCCATTGTATAAATGTACTTTACTGTTGTTCCACAGCTTCATTATTTTGGTTGATGTGTGAGGCATGTGCTATGGATGTATGCAGCATGCATATGCAGATGCTTCCACAGTATATATCTTAGCTGGTTCTGTTTATTTGAATTTTGTTTTAACGGGTGTCATATATTTGGAGCTGCTTCTACTCTTAGCATCCCAACCAGTCTTTTTTTTTTTTTTTTTTAATTAACAGATATCTATGTCTGTAGTGTTTTGCTGCTCAGACTTGTACTGGGTGTTTTATTTATTTATTTGTTTGTTTGTTTGACATTTGTTAACCAGGTTAGTCTGACTGGGCAAGATGCCCTTTTTCAGCAGAGACCCGAGGAGAAAAGCACCAATTACATAATAATCAATACATTGATTAATGCAAAAAATTAAAGTAGGAGAACAATTGGTCTTTATACAAAGGAAGTAAGAAATACATAACAAAAAACAGGAAACGAACATATAAGTAAATCATAGGAACATATTACACTAAAAAAGAAAGTCAATAATTTAGAACACTTTGTAACATTCAGCGTGACAGTAATTGCAATGTAAAACCTTAAGAGGAGACAGGGGCTGGAGATAGAAGAGGAGGAGGAGACTGAGAGGAGGAAAGTTAGATGTGAAGGAAGATTGATCAGAAAATTGAGTTAAAATACATAGTTGAGGTAGAAAAAAGAAGACAGAACCTTAGCTGTTGAGAGAGAGGTAAGGGGGAAGATCTTCAAGTGGGGTCATTGCAGGAGCAGATCCAAGAGATATGCAGGTATGCTTTTAAAGATATTTAAAAACTGTGAGTATTGTGAATTGTGCATAAATGTAGAGGAAGTTTGTTCCAGGCAGAGGTGACAGAGTGGCTATAGAGTATCTTACCAATGGATTTGTTAGGTTTGGAGATAGACAATAGGAGTTGGTCTGAGCTATGTAGTCTGCAGTTAAGGATATAGGGGGAGATCAGATTAGCCAGAGATGGACAAACACGGGGATGATGAAGGATAGAGTGGGTCAGATGGAGCTGTGGCGGGAGGATTTGGTGTTGGAGTTCAAGCCAGTGGAGTTTCTATAGGGCAAGACAGTGGTGTGCTCAATAAGGTAGATTACTGGCAAATTATATGTGTGTTCAAGCTTGGTAGTCCGATTCTTTTGTAGTTGGGTGAATAATGGGGCAGCGTAGAGAAGGGTGGGAAGAAGGTATGCTTGAGCTAAGGACAATTTGGATTCAGGAGTTAGGAAATTTTTATTCCTGTACAACAGTCCAAGTTTTTGGTGAGTTTTTTAATACAATTATTAATGTGAATGTCAAATTTAAGTTTGTCATCAACATAAACTTCAAGGAGTTTAGTGTATGATTCAACTTTGATGGGAGTGTTATTTAGAGAGGAGATGGAGAAAGAGGTTTTGAGATGTTGGAGAGATTTAGGCAGAAAGAGTCGAAGTTTAGTTTTGTTAGGGTTAAGTAGTAATTGATTAGCAGAGAGCCATTTTTCAACAGAATGTAGAGATTCTTGAGTAAGAGTGAGTAGGTGAGGTAGTTTGTCAGATGTGGAGATGACAGTAGAGTCATCTATATATTGAATCAGAGTGGAGAGAGGACAGGAAAGGTAGAGGTTGTTAGTAAAGATGTTGAATACGAGGGGCCCAGGGATGAAGCCTTGTGGCACACCGGTTTGAAAAGAGAGAAAAGGGGATGTAGAAGAGAACCATTTAACAGATTGTAGCTGATCAAATAGATAACTAGAAAACCAGCTGAGAGAGGAGTTACAAAGTTAAAGGATGCTAGTTTGGAGAGAAGGAGCTTATGGGATACAGTATCAAATGCTTTAGAGAGGACAAGAAAGAGGCGGGTTACTAATTTGTTATCAAGAGATGAGATTGCTTGAGTGAAAAATATAAGGGCAGTAGTGGTGCTATGTTGAGGTCTGAATCCATGTTGTGTGGGGGTGAGGAGGTATTCATGAGTGAGATAAGACATGAGCTGTCTGTGTATACATGTTTCAAGAATTTTAGAAAGGGGGAAAAGAATAGTGATGGGCCTAAAATTTGAAGGGTCATTGGAGTTTTCTCCTTTGTGCAGGGGCAAGATGTAGAATTTTTTTCCAGACAATAGGGCCAAAACCTTCTTTTATTGAGCGATTGATAAGTATAGAAGCTGTGTAGGCAGTGGAGGAAGCTGCTAACTTAAGATAGTAAGGTGGAAAGTTGTCTGCAGAGGGGGAGCAAGGTTTAAGTTTATTGAGGAAGAATCATATAGTTGAGGTGGGGATGGGTTTAATAGAGAAAGGAGTGGAATGAGCAGGTGGGGAGGGGTGTCAGGGATAAGATTAGTATTGAGTTTAAGTAAGCTTTGTATGGAGTTAATGAAGAAGAAGTTAATAAGTGTGGCGGTTTCGAGAGAGGAGGTGTTAGGAAAACAACTGGGGGTCTTACCAGGGTAGATAATTTTGTTCATAGTGGACCAGAATTTTTGGGGGTTAGTTTGAGGGTTTTTTTGATGATTGAGGTAAAAAGTTTTTTTTGTCAAGGTAGATTTGTTTTTTGGCATGATTTCCAAGTTTCTATAGAGCTGGAGATTTTAGGTAGTTTTGTGCCTATTCCAAGATTTCCAGGCACTGTGTCCCTTTTCTGCATGAGGGAGAAACTATCTTTGGTAATCCAGGGAGCATAATTAGATTTAACTCTTATTTTTCTGATTGGATCCATGAAGTTAAGAATGCTTAGAAATATGCTGTTAAATTGTAGAACAGCTTCTTCAAGTGGGAGGTTGTGAAGAAAGGGCCAGTTGATGGAAGAGTGTGTTTGGTTGAATTTATTTGGGTCAAGTTTGATAGATTGTGGCAGTCTCTATATATCTGGGATTTATTAGCTTGGGAGGAGTGGCGCTGAATAGACGTTGGGAGGTAATCGCTAAGGGAGTCTGGTAGTGTAATGGGATTATGATAGTGATTAGGATGGGAGGTAAGAATCCAGTCCAGAGTAGAGCTGGAGTTAGTTTTAGAGTTTGAGAGTAGGAGAGGTTATGAGTTAAGGAAAAGTAAATAAGTTAATATTAGAGGTTGGAGAGAGAAAGAGCACAGAGTATTCCAGTCAATGTTAACGTCTCCTAGAATGATGGTTTCCTAGGAGATAGTTTGAGATGTCCAAGCAAGGAATAGTTCAAGGGTAGGAATATTGTCACCGGGTGGGTTATGTAAATGGAGGCAATAGCTATTTTCTTTTAAGTTGCAGTTAACAATGAGTTTTTCAGATGGGTAAAAACAAGGGGGGGTGAAGGGAAGTGGGTGAAGGGACAGCTGTACAGAGTATAGCAGAGCGACTCCTCCACCTTTTTCTTTACGTCTATCTTGGCGGAAAATATTGTAGCCAGGGGGTAAGGTTTCACTATTAGTAGTGTGAGGTTTTAGCCATATTTCAGAGATGGAGAGAATATTGGGGGTATAAAGTGATAGCCAGGAATGCAGTTCAGTGACATTGTTTTGGATACTTCGGATGTTGAGAGCCATAATTTTAAGAGTCTTAGCAGATTGGGTAGTGAGATGTTGAGGGCTTGTTTGCAGAGATGGAGAAGTTGCTGTGGAGGAGAGATGAGTGAGGTGAGTGTCAGGACCTGGGTTGGGATGAATATCACCTGAGCAATGTAGAATGTTTAAGAAGGAAGAGGAATTGGAGAGGAGAGAGTAGAGGTAGTCAGACTTTAGTTTTGATTTAGAAGAATGATGATATATGGGATATTTAACTTTATAAAGGTGGCATGGTGATGAGAAAAAAGATAGGGTGATAAAGGGAAAGAGTATGGACTTGGGGGAATTGCTATTTTGGTGAGGAAAAGTGGGGCTATGTTGGAGGTCTGGTAGTGTATGATGGAGGGATGTGGAGATAGGAGGGTTAATAGTGTAACAGTAAGTAGTAAATGTAGCATGTTAGTGGGAGGTACTAAGATAGTAAGTGGGTAAGAATATAGAGGGGAGGGAAAAATAAATGGAATATAAAGTGTGATGAGAGAGGTAGAGTAGTGAAAAGTTGGGGAGTATGTGGAAGATAGGGAAGAGTATGAAATCTGAAAGGAGGGTGGATTAAGTGCAGTAGCAGAGAGGAAGATAGGTGGGGCAAATATAGTGGCTGAGTGGGGGAGGAGATTTGAAGATGTAGCTGGAGGTGGGGGTAGTAGGGGGCGTGACCAAGGTGAAGTATAAATGTAATTGAAGTAGGGTTGGGTGGGAATGGGGTTAGAGTAGGAGAGCGGAGTGAGCCCGAGTGGAGCGAGGGCGAATGCAGCGGGCTACACCTGCCTGGGAGAAGCAAGAAGAGTGAGAAAAACTATCAGTTGAAGGAGATGTACAGGTAAGTAGTAGGGAGGGGAGGAGAAGGAGACAGATTGCAGTGGATAGAAATAATACAGATAGAAGAATGAGTTCGGGTTGGCAAGTGGGTCAGGCTAGACAAAGAGAAGTAAACGGGGGCAAGTTAAAAGAACAAACAAAAAAAGTTAGAGGCAGGAGGGGGGCTTAAGGTGCAGCTTTGATGGAGTTATAACAGCGCGAATGCGACGGAGTGGCAGAATACTGATTAAATACATTAACAAACACTTGAGTTTTAAGGTCACCACATATAAATATGTTCTTTGTAATTCTTTACTAAAAAGTAGAAGGGAATTCAGATGAGACCTCTGGCAGTCTGTAGAATTGAATTGACTGAGTTCTCCGTGGGGGGATCGCAGAGCACTGAAATGCAGGCAGCTGGGCGGGGTGTGAGCAGGTCTCAAGATTCACAACAAAACATTTAGCACTCATAGCAGCATAATTTAGTTAACTGTAGGCTTTTTTTCTTTTTACGCTGCTTTATGCAGTAAAATGAATAACTTGTGATGTAAAAACAGTAAAAATTAATAAATTGTGATGTACGAGTTTTGTAGCCATGCTGAAAAACTTAATATCCCTGCAGCACACTACCAAACTCTTTCATTGAGCAATTCTGAATTTACTGTAAGCACGCTGATTGGGATGTCCAATCAGGGTGCATGTCTTTTACTGTTTAGTGTATATATTTTTTTATCTGTGAAAACACCAGCCCCTAAAATGCTCTGTAATAAACGCTTACCACTTGTACCATCAAATGCATGCTTCTGTTACAAGAGCAAATTGATTGACATCATCCTGGTCATTTATGTATTGCAAATGGTTAAATTCCACACATGTTATTGTAATGTTGATCAAGTTGTAAAGGTAATAAATTAAAAATTACCTTGACTTACAAGTAAGAGGAGCTGGCTCTCCTGTAACCCTTGCCACTGATAGTTGCATTTATTATATAAATTAGATTCCATATAGTTGGTCACAGGTTTATTTTGTTGCAGCCTAATTTTGTTAAAATTGTCATTTGTTGAAGTCATCAAATAACTTTTTTATCAAGGTAAAGAAAGTACTGTTTTGCTTATATGTACAGGTTGGGTGTATTTGTCTTTTATGGGGATGTTTAAGCTTGGGTTTTACTTTAGAAGTGTTTGCTTCCTTTGCTTTTTGATTGTAAATGGTTACATTTCCAGTCTTTGAGATTTTGGAATGTGGATATTTTGTTGGGTTGTTCTTCGATGAAACCCAGACTGTTGTTTCTGAAGTAGTGAAGTAATGTTTTCTCAAGAAATGGTAGTACAAGTTTTGCTTTTGCGTCTGTATGTCTCTAATTTGATTTTTTTTCCCAAGGAGCTGCACCCACCCCACCCCCTCCCTATATTTAACAGGGTCCTTTCCATGTATAGGTGTAGCTCCATACAGTTATTTCTCTCCATGTGGCTGATTTCTAATACATGGTCCTGCTAGTCCCCAGTCCATTTCTGCCTCTTTTAAGATTTGTTTTCCCCCTGGGACTCTTGGATTGGTTTTAATTATTTGTTAATCAGAGAAGAAGACTTAGTCCATGGTGCCTTTTCATGCCATGGCTAAAGCACACACTAGGCAGAAGAACAAATACAGACAAAAATACATTGATAACTTTTCAGGGGGTTGGTTAACTGTCATACAAAATGAATATAACTTCATTTTAACCAGATTGTGAAGGTACAATGTAAGAGCTTTAGCATCCAGTACCTAGAAGAATAAGTAATTTGGTGACCTCAAAGAGAAAATTCACTAGGAAAGTGGAGCTTATAAAAGGGGAAGAGAGGGGACTATGCACAGCAAATTATGATATTTATAATTCTTTACATATGAATTATGTTTCTAAGAATTGTAGCAATTTCATAACTGCCCCAGTAAACCGATTTTAACCGTGGTCTAAAAAGCAAAATTAAATTTGATAGGTGTACTTGTGTATTCTGCTGACACCAGTTTAACAGTTAGGTGTATTATATTCTGTTGGAGGGTAGAGAAATTTGACTTATCAGGAAGTTAGTTCTGTTAAGAGGAATTGTGCTATACTGTCGTGAATATGGAATGTAATATAATGTATCAAAATAGGTTTATCAAGAGCTTTCTAGGTTTTGATGGTAAAAAAAAAATATCTCCATAAATAACAATAAGCTACTTGTTAGCTAGTGTAACAGACTGGCATTCTTTAGACTCATTGTTAGATGTTCTCTTCCAAGCTAATAGGTGGGATTAACAGTATTAAGTTGTATAAGAAACACATTTGTTCAGTGGATTCCAGTCTGAAATGACAGGAACCTACTAACACAGCAGGCCAGTTTCCATCGGGTGAGGCATTGTCTCTCTCCCTCTCTACATGTACATGGAAAGAAATATTGAGGTCCAGTAGCACAACCAGATGAACTGTTGCACCTCTTAAGATCACTCTCATACTGCTGTCTTCAGGGTGTGTGTAAGTCATTCCACACCTCCACAAACCATGACGTTCATTTCAGACATGATGATAATGAAAGTCTAGACCATGACATATGTCTTACAGTGGCTATTAAAGCTAGTCCAAAAGGAAGAGTGTATATCCTGAGCTGAGTTACCAGCTACAAGGATGATAGCATCGGCAGTGTAACAGTGGTGTTCAGAAAATTGATTTTTAAAGGGCAACAGTTAGTAAACAGACTCAATATTAGGGGTTCCCATATAGATTCAACTGGGACACGTACAGAGAAGTCAAGATGATGAGAATGCTACTGTTTGCACTAACTAGTTGGTTATTTTTGTATGAGATTTTCAGGATAGTCATTTTAAGGCCTTTTCTGTCTGTGTTAAATATTTCACCGTCATTTCTATAAATCCTGCTTTAAATCCAAGTTGTACTATTTTAGTGTCAGTTAGATGGTAGTGACCCATAGGTAGTTTTTTGAAATTGAGCTCAAAATGCCAAGTTTTGGTAGAGTTATGGGCATCTGATGAAAGTAGTGTTTAAAAAGGCTATATGTTGCCTGTGTTAACTGTCTGCTTTACAATATTTCTCACTTTCTGGAAATATAACAGGAAAGAGAGACAGATAAGTAGAACAAAAATAAAAAAAAAAGTAGTCACTGAAGCATCAGTCTGTCAGTTGAATTAAAAATGACATATACACAAATTGAAAACAACATTTGATTAAAATTGTTGAGAAATGCTGCCTGTTTTAAGTGGGCATCACAGAATGCTGTCTTTGGCCCATGGATGATCTGTAGTGACTAAGGGACTCTACAGTATTATGCATTATTTTTGTAGCAATTGCACTTTTAGCTTCACCTCTCATCATGTGTAATATGCCCTTCACACTATGTACAGTTTTAGGTTCAAGTATAGCTTTTATATCCCTGGAGTAAGCATTAGAAAAATTCACATGAGTAATGCAGTAGCTCCCAAACTCAAATGAATAAATGCAGCCTTTTACAGAGGATTGTGGTATGGGAAATTTATAGGCTGAAATGTGCTAAATGCCTAGTTAGAGGTAGCTGCAAGTAATGTGGGGTACATATTTCTTCTCAAAAGCAGTCCAAATAAATACCTCATGGAGGTTTGAAACTCATGAAAAGTATCTCTTGCTTATGGATCGTTCTAAAAGCACCCACATTGTATGGTGCCAGAAAGGAGAGAGATATCTACAGATGTGAATAAATAACATTTGATTCAAGAATTTAAGAATTCAGAAGTATAATTCTCAGAAAAATGATCCAGCTGTAGCCTCAGGAATTTTCTTGATTAAGGTCAGTTTATCAGAGATCTGTAAGATTTAGATGCAGAAATTTGTTTTCACTTTCATTTTCAGTGTAAGTGGAATGATCTGAAAAAAGTACAATGTACCACACTTTGCTTGTCAATGCAGAAAAATCCTTAAAAGTATTTAATTCACTTTTACTTTTATTATACCAGAGAAAGACAAAGTAGTATCAGATACATTTTAGAAATTATATTGAACTTAGAAGGAACTTGCCATTTGTTCAGGCATTTTTACAAGGGTACAAAATCATTACAGAGACTATAGATGCCTATGTTACTGCACTGAAGAATTAAGGCAGAGGCTTTTAAATTTGATGAATTACTTGATTCATTAATAAGAAAACGTCAGCCAGGGAGCAGGTTCTTAAGAGAAATAGACATGACCTAATCAGAAGCTGTGGATATGGAAATGTAGAGCATAAAAATAAACAAATTAACTGAGGAAAATGGATATGTATACCATAAAGTGTGAATCTTCATGACAGTTAATGTAAAACATTAAGAGCTATGAGTTTTTAAGAGCTGCCTCCTGTAGTCATGAGTATAGAGATTAATTTTTTTGCCTCTATTTGCCTACTGTGTAACTCTGGGTCAGTCACTTAACCCACAGTGCTCCCATGTCACCCCTAAAAAGGGTCATGTGTTTCCAATGTTGCTGTTGGGAAGACAAAGTTGTATATAAATAAATGCTGATATTTTTAAGGCAAGTACATCTAAGCTCAAGAAAGAAATGCTTCCAAATGTTGCAGCTTGGTATTTTGCAAATAGAATGACAGTGAGGATTGTGATAGCAGAGATTTGCAAAGAGAGGGCTGTGAAGTTGTGTTTCCAAATAAAGCTGTAGTACTGCAAGGACAGTACCAAAAGGAAGGGCAGATGTCCAAAGTGAACAGTCTTACCAAGCAATCTAAATCTGGAAGACCTTTCATGGAACCCAACAGATAAATGGACAGTTTGAGTGGTATGTGATGTGAGCAGATGATCTTATTTGATGATAAAAGCCCACAACATCTATAGTGAGTATTAAGTGCAAATGGTTAGTCCAGTGTAATGCATGGTTCTTCATAGAATTAATATGGGTGTATATGTGCTTTTATTTCAGTATAATACCTGGGATATTTAGCATTATGTTTGCTGTTATCTAGCTGTAGGCAGCTGATTGACATGTGGTACACATTCTTTTTAGATGATAGTCTGAATAACCACATCATGGAGGCCAGAAGCTCATCCGCACTGTCTATGTTGTTTGCTAAACATCTTGACAGATATTTATGTGGCAGTTTAAAATCACGTAAGATTGTATTTTAATGGTCATGTAAGTAGGTAGCTATCATGATTTCCTCATCTGATATCCGAGGCTCAGTACATCTCTGAACTTTTGTGCTCAGGAGGTTTGCAGGTGTCCTTGCAGGACATGTCGTGACAAATTGGGCTAGACTAGGAATGCAAGCCCAGCCCATACAATTTCTAGTTATTCTTTGTCAGTCACACTGTTCAAATTTTTGTCTTAAAGTATGCCTTTGGGAATTTTCTAAACAGCAAAGCATTGAGTGTCCCTGCATTGTTCATATTGCTTTGGAAAGGTATACAATGTGAATAACTACCAAGGATGCCGTACTTAATCCTTTATGTACCTTAAGAAAAGACTGAGAAACTTAAGGCTTACAACTCACAGAACATTTTGTCCTTGGAGAGTGGCCAATGCAGTGATTGGCTGAAGGGTCCCTTGGTCACCAAGAGTCTGGTTCAAATAGGAGAAGGCAGGGATTGTGTTGAGCAAACATTCTTCAGAGTTCCTCTTTGATTCTCCATCCTTCAGATGGTCTTTGGCTCCTCTCATCACTTGCTGTCTGGCAGTGAGGGATTGAGATTGCACCTTCTTTTAGCTGCGGATGAGAGAGAGATCAGCTCATGATGGATTGAGATTGCACCCTTTTTGCCATTTGAAGAGGGGACAAGTGAGGTTCACTTCCATCTGTCACCTTGAATGTTTTTTCTTGTGGTATCAGTGCCACACTTTCTACACTTCAGCATTTACGAGTAAGATCATGACCAAAAAGCAATCTTGTATTCTTTGAATCTAACAGCTGTAAAACAATAATTTTCAAACAATGTGTAAATTTCTAGGGTGGATACATCATATCTCACACTGAGTTATTAAATTACTGTTGCGTAATCTAATTGATAATTTATCAAGTGTAGTAGTTCCACTAACATACAACAGTCCACTAAACAGGCACTTCCTTCTCAGATGACATATTGGCAACCATCCTTTTCTCACAGAATATGAGCTACGTCTTTCTTATTCCTCAGTGAAACATGTCTTACACGACCTGTTTTTTTCATTCTCCTTTTCCATAAAGCAGAACATCATTACATCACATTTAAATGTGCAGGTTGGTTTTCAGTGCAAGTGTTCAGCTCTTCTCCTGCTCACTCTTGTACATAAAACCCTAACATGTTTATTCCAATATGTAAGTCAGTCTTCAGAGTAATTCTTTACTAATGCTGTTCTTATGTAAACAATGTAATAGCTCTCTGTAGACGTAAAAATAACAGTCTCCCCAGATCACATGTTCTTCTACCCGGGTCCTAAACACTGAGATGCACTTCCTAGCAAGACTAGAAAATATCACACACAAGAGTTTATAGAAGATTTTCTACAACACAAATGAAAATAAGCCAAGTGCTGCTAAAGACTGCCATCTGTAATGTAAAAAAAAACATAGCTTTACTAACATCTTACTAGGGTTTTCATCACATTCTTAGAGTAGTACTTCTTAAGAATGAACCCCTCACAGTTTTGTATTTGTTATAAACAGCATTGTAAATGTCTTTGTTCCCTTAAAGATTTATTTTATCAGTACATAACTGAGTCTTGTACATTTTTCTTATAAACAGTTTGTACATTGGTTGTTATAGCAATAACCCACGCCTGGGTGTGGGTAATGCGGGATTTACCCACGGTTGGTAAATCCCGCATTACCCACACCCAGAAGTGGGTTATTGCTATTATACTGTGACATTATTTAAGAAAAGAAATAATTACTTTTCTTAAATAATGGCATTGTATAATGCCTCTTTGCTGCCCTTCCGCAGCTGGCTGTTATCCGCGGCAGTTCTGATGTACTGCACATGCCTACGCAGTACATCAGAGCTGTGGCCAAAAGCAACGGAGAAAGCAAGATCTCCTTTGCTTTTTACTGTTTCGCTATGTTAAATGGGTTTAACATAGCGAGACAGCTTTAAAATAAGCAACGGAGATCTCCGTTGCTTATTTTAAAGCTGTCTCGCTATGTTAAACCCATTTAACATAGCGAAACATTTAAAAAGCAACGGAGAAAGCAAGATCTCCGTTGCTTTTTACACACTGTGTCGCTATGTTAAAGGAGTTTAACATAGCGAGACAGCTTTAAAAAAAGCAACCAAATAAAACCAAGACTCTTTCCACAAAGGGCAAACGTCCAGTCTGGTGGACCCCAGCCATTAACAAACTTTACAATAAGAGGAGAAAGCTATTACATGATAGAACAAAATCCATAAAAGGGAAGTCACCCCTGATCATTATTAGTAAAAAAATATGAGCACTCATAAAATCAACTAAGGCCAATTTTGAGAGAAAAATTGCCATGGATTCAAAGGACAATCATAAGGCCTTTTTCAGCTATGTTAGGAACCTGGGTGGAAACTCCCAGATATGCTCAGAATTAGTCCAAAATGATACAAAAATCACTGAACCCACAGACATTGCCAACATACTGGCAGACAGGTTCAGTGCAAACTTCACCCCCCTCTCCCCCCTTAAAGGAGAGATAACTATCCCAGCCGAGTGTAGCCTCCCAGACATCTCAAATGCGCAGGTGAAAGCTGCTCTCTCTAAAGCTAAAAACACAGCATCAATGGGACCGGATGGTATCCCGGCTGTGTGCTACACGAGCTAAATGAGGAATTAAACCCGCACATAAGGCAGCTGTTTAATCTCAGCCTTACCACAGGATCGTGCCCAAGGAGTGGCGTCACGGCAACTGTGGTCCCACTCCACAAAGGCGGCGCCTCTGAACCCTGGTAATTACCCCCATAAGCTTAACAAGTCTAGTCTGCAAAGCTATGGAGAGGATCATAATGGAGCTCATAAACAAAGATATAGGGGACTTGCAGACATTGGACCCGACCCAGTTTGGCCGTCAAGGGAAGATCATGCCTTTTGAACTTGGTTGACTTATTGAAACAGTCACCAAGGCCATTGATGAGGAAAGGCAGTCCATACAGCCTACCTTGACCTTGCAAAGGCTTTCGACACAATACCCCACTCGGGTATTGTAGAAAAACGTACCAGCTTAAATGTAAACCCATATGTCACAAGATGGGTTGCAAACTGGCTTAAGGACAGAACCCACAGGGTTAGAGTTGCTGGCGCTATGTCAGACTCCAAGCCGGTCACAAGTGGTGTCCCACAGGGCTCGGTCCTTGGCCCCCTATTGTTCGGCATCTACTTCTCAGAAGTACAGGCCGACATGGGAGGACTTTGGCTGACAAAGTTTGCTGACGACTGCAAACTGGGCGCCATAGTGGAAAGTGCATCGGACACGGATATCCTTCAGAAGGGACTCACGGAAACAGATAGCTGGTGCCAGAGCCATGGCCTGAAGTTAAACTCCAAAAAATGTGTAGTCATACCCTTCGGGAAAAACAAGGTAACCCCAAGCTACCATATAGGTGGCAATCCACTAAGCACAGAAGAGGTTATCAGGGACCTGGGGACCCAGGTTGACAGTGGCCTTTCTTTTGACACTCACATTGCTAAAGTGGTTAGAAAGACCTTCTACATTGCCCACCTGATCATGAAGGGATTCACATCCAGATCTAGTGAGGTCATTGTTCCCCTGTACTCTTCACTTATCAGACCAATGATCAAGTACAATGCCCCATTCGGGATGTATCTCACCCGACATCTGCAGCAATTGGAGAGACCCCAAAAGTTCCTCACCAAAAGGATAAAGGGACTCCAAAATCTGTCATATGCTGCCAGATTGAAGAAACTCCAGCTCTATTCAGTCGCATACCGTCTGCTCAGAGGTGACATGTGCCTGGTATACAAGGCCATGTCCAACCCGGAATTAATGGACATGCTCCACCTCAAAAAATCCAAATCCACCAAAACCACTAGAGCAAGCGACTTAAACCTTAGCACGGATATAAATAGGACGTGCTGGAGGGATAGATTTATCACTCAGAGACTCCCTATGCTGTGGAATAAAATCCCGGTCCATGTGAGGCAGAGCACCTCGCTGACTCTGTTCAAGAGAAATCTTGACCTGTGGATGGGAGATCGTAGGTTTACCCCGGGAATCATCTCTGTGTCACTGCTGGACAGAGGCACACCAAACTAATGGGCACAGTATTTTTTCATATAAGGGGTGGCGTAAGCCACAAAAATTTGGGCTAGGCTTATAAATGCCTTAGGGCAGATAGCCTAGTATAAGCCTATGAACCTATGAACAGAGATCTCCATTGCTTTTTTTAACCTGCGTCGCTATGTTAAACTCTTTTAACATAGAGAGACAGTGTTTTAAAAGAGACTTATACTAATGGAAAAAGTCCGGGCGACCGGACCTTTTTCCATTAGTATAAGTCTATTTACAACGTGCACGCTGGCCAATCAGCATGCATGTTTTGGAATATTAATTGGGGGGTCATGGTATAATTACATTTTATCTGTGGATAGTTTTGTGTAGTTTATTAGCTGAGACTGAATGTAATAATTCAACAGTGTAAGTATTTGTTTTTCTACAGTGCTTCAGTTTTCATTTATGTAACTTTTGTACACCACAGATTTTGGCTGAAAAAGGCCTGATGTGGATGAAAAAAAAAATAAGAAAAACCATTTTAAATATGTCATATCAGCTTTCTACCAGAGCCGTACTCAGAATATTAGGATTTTTTTTTTCAGTTGATTAGCTGTCCCTAAGAAGGCAAAATATTTCTGTGAACAGATTGTATAGGAGAGCACTGACTGGTACACAGGGGTTTGTTCTTCCCCCAATTGTGTAGGTATGTTGTTATAATGACACTTAAATGCACTAAGTGGTCAGTACCTGTTCTCTTGGATAATTTTAAGGATGTCATTCAAATTATTAGCTTCCTGATCCATAAGCCTTGGCAACAAAGAAGGCTGACAGAATGCACAAGGCCTTCACTGACGGACGTCTGTAGTAATTACTTTGTCTTCTCTTCCCAGCAGAGAAGAAAATTATCATTAATACATCTATGCCATTTGACTTTGATCACTGACAGATTTGGGGGAAATATTTACAATCCATTTATCTGGCCAGAAGGTCTTTTGCCTGTACTACATACATATTGAAGTTCCAGAGGTTCAGTTCTTAACCAGATAAAAGAATATTCTCAGAGTTTACCCAAGAGAGTGGGGGCACAAAAAAATTTGGCAACTTAACAGCTACATCTGACACAGGAGGAGTATTCAGTCGTGCATAAACCCCCTTTTTTCCCCATCTTTGCATATGGCGTCTTCCTACTGAAATTTGTTTATGATGCTGAAGATGCATCATCCAAGTCTTTCACTTCAGGGGTGGTACTCAGAAAACATGGCTGGATTAGAAATGACAGATATTTATCAGTACATCACTATTGCAGTAGCTTAAGCTGTATGGGATACATCTTACAAAGGGTCAGACACCAGACAGCTTCCAAAACCTTAGGGCACCTTCCACACATGCTAACCACTGAAGGTCTTGAGGAGAGCCATATAAAGATAGCGTTTAGGTCACCAAAAAGTCAGAACCTGCTTGCTGTGAAGTACCAGCAATACTTGCTGTCTGCTTCAGGTAGCATTTTGCAAAGTTGGGCAGATAACTACTCAGGTGGCGGTACCTTCCATTTGTATTATTTTATGTGAGGAAGAATCAACTTTTCTGTCAGAAATTCTTGCTAGGAGTTAGGGCTAGTGTTTTTGAGGGTTGTCAAAAATTTTACCCGTGTTTTTGTACTTTGTCACGAGGCAAGGTAATGAAATCAAGGCTTCCCTACCTATTTGTCAGGCACCTTCTACAGTAGAGTGATTGACTTGTGACCCAGCTTCTGAGATGTTCCCACCTTATTGACTTGTGACCCAGCTTCTGAGATGTTTCCACCTTGATTCATAAGAAGAGAAAAGTTGAACAGAAGACTTTGGTCTTGACTCTAGCTTTCTCTTTCTTGTGGCCATCAGTGAGTAACTGCTGTGGTAAGTATCTGGTTCCTGAACCATTTGTCAGCTTCTCTCAGTCCCTCTGGTGCTGCTTCTCAGGAAGGTGGTAGGCATGTCCTCTGTGGCTTTTCTGTTGCCCTGTTTGGGCATGAAAAAACACTCTATTCAGCATCAGAAGAGGCAAAGTTTTTCTATGGGGCCACACCATGGAACTCAAATACCAGGGTAAGGACTGTTCATCTGGCCCCTCTTTTTCTGTGGGTTCTCCGAGAAAAAATAAATAGAAACTTGGGCACTTTCCTACAGCTGTATTCTCTCCAGCTAGGACAGATGAGGATGATTGGCTGGGTTTTGCTAAAGGATTATTTAAAGACTTTCAGTCTTTGCATCCTGAGTCTTCCCGTAATTTAAAAAGGAAAGTATCTCCTCTTTTTTCAAACACTGATTCCCCATCTGTGGAACAGGATTTAGATTTAGAATGTTTCATAAGCTCTTACTTCACAGGTTGAGGAATCTGCATGAGGAATTTTTTTTTCTTCAGATTAACTACTTAGAGTTATTCTGACAGCATTGACAGTTACTCCAGTGGGAACAAAAAGAAATCCCAGAGTTCCAGCAGAGATGATAGGCCTTGATACAGATGGAATTCCCTCATTCTGCATTTGTTTTTTCCTGTTTTACTGGCCCTAGAGGATGCCTTCTTTACAACCAGCAGTTTGCCTGACATTTGGCCACCTGCCCCCCAGAAAATTTAGTAAGTTGTGTAAGGCTTCCCAGGCCCACACATTTCAGAAAATTTAGTAAGATGTGTAAAGCTTCTCAGACACACAGATTAAATTTTTTTTCAGCCCCCAGGTCAGATCTTGCAGTAATTTCCCTGGCCAGAATCGACTTCCTGCTAAATACCTTACTGCAGTAACCTTATTCCATTTGACAAGGGTGGAAAAGCTGTTTTTGGGGGAAGTTCATACTTCTACTCTGGCTTTCAGAATACTGAATTGTCAGATTTACATGTCTTAAATTTCTGATAGCTTCCTTTGACAATATCAGAAAGTTAATTGCTGATTTGGAGACTAAAACTTAATCTTTGAATTCCTTAATCTCTTGTGTCTCAGGTAAATAAACACTTTCTAAAATGTTTTTATGACAGTGCTGATGCTGTTTCTAGAACAGCTACCACTGCATCAGTGATGAGAAGATCACTTTGTTCTCAGAATTTACTTGAGGATGTGAAAGCAGAGCTTCTGAATGCTTCCCTGAATAAAGAAGTATCGTGTGTCCCTTTTGCTGCTGTGGTCCTCAAAAGAATTGATGAAAATCATAAGTTAATTTGAGGGGTTACCTATATTTTTCAATTCCAATACCTTAATTTAATAGAAAATTTCTTTCCATTTCTGGATCCTTCCATAGGAAATGGAATAAGCAATCTCAACAAAGCACAGGAAGCAAGTTTAGAAAAGAAGGAAGGCTCCACCCAAAACCAAAGTTAAGCTGAAAAAAGCTGACTATTTAGCCCATTTTGTATTTCCCCTCTCATCCTGACAACCTAGTAAAGATTTCCCAATTTCCAGATCTTCAGTTTCCACTTGCCAAAAGCTGGGTTATGAGAATCATTCAGAAGGGCTACAACTGGCAGTGGGATTCCCTTCCTCTTTTCTAAGGGATCCTTCTTCATCCATCCAGTTAAATGCTCTAGTTCCCTTCTTATGTCCTTCTATTTAGTGTTGCAGTATTCTTTACATATGGATTGTCTTCTGCCCTACAACCCAACATCCAGCCAGTATACAAGAGCTTTTGGCCACTGCCAGTACATGGGACATCACACATATGCTCTGACAACATCAGCCATAAAAGGACATCCGCATGTACCATCCTCAGAACCTTTTCTGTTGCCATTCGGAAGGTTAACAGTCAGATTCCATGTGTTTCTGCCAGCTTCAGATAAGTGCCCCATTAGGGATTTATTTTCTGGCTACTGCCATTTGTTTTTGTTCATGTCATCCAGAAAGAGCAAGTGTAGGTGTGGAAGGCAGATTCCACATAAAGATAGCCACGACCTCAGTCTTTACTGTTTAATGCGGAGTGGTGATTATCAAGCCTGTTCCATTTGTCAGACCCATTATCTCAGAGATTCATGGCATTTGTTAGAAATTCTGAGAGATTACAATATAACAGAAAGACAAATGTATTTTGGTACTTTAGATGTTAAGTCCCTATATATTTCCATTGACCAATAAAGGGGTATTGAATATCTTAGAGAGTACCTTACTACCAACACTAACTTCACTGGTGAAAAAGTTAACATTATTTGCAGTTTGATGTATTTGTTTTAAATAATATTTTTTTTCAGATTTAACAATGTACGAACAAGTTAACGGAGTAGCAATGGGGGGGGGGGCAAGGGTAGCACCTGCATTTGCAAATATAGTTATGGCTAACTGGGAACTGAAGTTTTTAAACCAACATCCAAGTTTCAACAAAGTTCAAGTCTACTATAGATACATAGATGATTTTTTTTTTATATGGAATGGAAACTATGAGGAATTTGTGGATCTGGTTAGGGACCTCAATTCCAATACAGACTTCTGGGACATTAAATCAGTGGATTTGGGGAATCCATTAACTATTTAGATTTACATTTAAGCATAGACATGGAGAGAAAAAAAGTTTGTGAGTAGGGTTTATACCAGTATTCGCTAGTCAATGCCTACACAAAGATAGTTTACATCCACAACACATGAAAAGGGGAGTCATAAAAAGGACAAATCATCAGGCTTAGTAGATTAACTTCTGACAAATACATTTATTTAGAAGTTCTTTTTTTGAGATCACTTTTTATATCTAGAGATTATACCCTGGAGTGGTTAAAAAATATAGAAAATGAAGTTATGGTATTAAGAAGGGGATGGCTTCACCCATTTTGCACTTGACTGACATAGTGGTAGGTCCAATGATTGATAACACATTAGGTGAACTGGAAAATAGATTTTTGAAGTACATGAGTGCCTTTCCCATACCTATAGTAGTGGGAGGATGGCATAATGGTTAAGGTGTTTACCTTACAGACACAAGGTGCAGGGTTTGATTCTCACATGGGGTAATTGGCTGGGCTTAAAATGACCCACAAGGGCAGTTAGCCTAGTACTAACCTATGAACCTAAATGTGGTACATCAAAAACATCATAGAGTACAATTGGAAAGTTATAGTTGGGAACAAAGAGTTAGTGGCAATATTAGGACTAGCACCCAGATTCACATATAAGAAGGTAACTAATGTTAAGAACATAGTAGAATTTGGAAACCATACAACCACTAGTAGCATCAGAGTAGTATGTAACAAAAAGGGCACTTTTGCTTGCAGAAACTGCAAGCAATGTAGGTTTATTAGCAATTCTTCCTTTGTAACTCTCAGTCACCCAAATAAAACTTTTTGGGCAAAAAAGTATTACAATTGTAACAGTGAATATATTGTATACATTGCTACATGCATGTCCTGCGAAGGTTACTACATCGGAAAAACTGTAAGAAGTTTAAAACGCAGGATATATGAGCATAATTTGGGTATCAAAAAGAAAGACAAAACAAATTCACTAGCTAGACATACACTCATATGTCCTGATTTCAGAAAAATTGTATTCTTTGTTTTAGAGAAGGTAGACTAGGTTTTGTTTGTAGGTTATCTTAACATTTTAGAGTGTAAAGAAGCATTTTGGCAGTTGTATTTAGGTGCAGACAGTGCATC
This sequence comes from Protopterus annectens, assembly GCF_019279795.1. Lineage (NCBI taxonomy): Eukaryota > Metazoa > Chordata > Ceratodontiformes > Protopteridae > Protopterus > Protopterus annectens. The sequence goes on from NC_056751.1 coordinate 417,327,806, forward strand.
CGGATTAAATGAATCAATAAATTTGAATGTTTTTTTTATTATATAGGTGAACTTATATACGCATATTTTATACATTCTTTTATATAAAATAATTTTTTTAACTTTAAAGAAAAAATGTATTTTATAAAATCAGTGATACACAGATGTACATATTTAAGTAAGTTTTCTGTCTAAATTGGATTGATGTCATTTCCTGTATGTTATTAGAGACAAGATATAAAAGGAGTTTTGGGTAGGGTAAATTGTTTTTCTGAAGAAGTTCACACTATAAAACGTGGATGAAAGCACTAAAAAATACACTGTCATAGCGTGGTCTTTGGATTTGTGTTGCAGGACTGGTTCTGTTTGTGGTTCGTTTTTGGCTTTTGGAGTTCTCTTGAGTCTAGAACAGATTTTTCTTCTGATCAGGATTCTGAAATTTCTGTTTCTTCTGATGACCAGGATTTGCCCTTATCTACGTATGAGGATTCTAATGCAGAGGACTCCATTCCCTCTGCTTCCCCTCCATTAGATTTCTCTTTTGGTGATACTTTGCACACTCTTAGGGAGCATTTCCACTGGGAAAGCCAGGATTACTCTGACTCCAAAAAGAGGCTTAGGGAATTCTTACTCCTGCCTCAACATAGGCCTTTAGCTATTCCCCCTGTACTAGAAATTGTAGATGATGCCTTCTTGGAATCTAGCCTGGTCCCAGGTAACTTACCTCCAGCTCCCAGGCAACCTGACGGGTATTACAGAGTACCTGATTCTCGCAAGTTTCTCTTTAAGAATCCTACTGCAGACCCAGAGACCATTTCACAGGGACCCAAAGGCATTAAGGCTACTACTGCCAAAAATCCTACCCCCTCTGATAGAGATTCCAGGGCCCTGGACAGATGGGGTAATTAGGTATACACTTTTGCTACTTTGACCATTAGGGCCTTAAACTGCCAGTTTCATATGTTAAAGTACCAGCAGCATCTTATTGGATTACGTAAACAGAAATTGATGTTGATTCCTGACTGTGCTGAAAATAAAGAGTTACAGGATTTAATGCATTCTGCTGAACAAGATGGTAAACATACTTTGCGATGTAGTTTTGACTCCTTAGAGGCATCTTGTAGGGCTGCTGTTAATGGGTCTATTCTTAGAAGGCATGCTTGGCTTAAGGAGCAAACTCTGCCAGATCAAGTTAAAGCCAAATTACTGGATGCTCCCTTAAACCAAGATCACCTGTTTGGCAACAAAGCAGAAGTTGTTCTTAAAAAGATGGAGGAAAAAGCTAAATCTATGCAAACTGTTGAAGATTTCCTGCAAGTGCGGCCTCCCAGATGTAGTAGGCACTAGCCTTCTAAGAGTTGGTCCTTTCATGTCTCTTCCAGGCCTTCTCAGTCCAAATCCAGGGACAGCAGACCACCTGGGCCACAGTCTCAAGATACTCACAGGCCTAAGCAGTGGGGGGCTCCCACTTCTAAAGCTGGAGGAAGTAGTAAGACACCTCCTATGGTAAACTGTCACAATTACTTAACATTAAACCTTCCAAGCCCTGCACATCTGACCATGCCTTTAGGGGGAAAGATCACCCTGCATGCAAAAAACTGGGAACTTATTACCCAAGACAGTATTGTTTCCCAAGAATACAGATTCCACTTTCACACCTTACCAACCCCAAAAGGTTGGCCAGACCTACCCCCAAATCAGTGGCAGAGGCTCAACTGCAGGTTCTCTCTCTTCTAAGTATCAGAGCTATTCATCCTGTCCCAGCAGAAGAATGGGGACAAGGGTTTTACTCCAGACTTTTCCTGGAACCCAGAAAAGACAACTCCTGGCGTTCTATCCTGGACCTATCTATCCTAAACACCTTTTTGGTAGTTCCAAAATTCAAAATGCTAACTCTTCATCAGCTACTTCTCATGCTGGGCAAAAATGCCTGGTTGGCAACATTGGATTTAAAGGAAGCTTACCTGCACATCCCAATAAGGGATTCTTACAGAAAATACCTATGCTTCAGAGCAGGCTACATTCCCTATCAGTTCGCTGCACTGCACCCAGGGTATTCACAAAGTGCCTAGCTTCAGTCATTGCATTTTGCAGGCAAAGAAATATTCAAATATGTCCTTACCTGGTCCATTTCCTAATTCAGGCAGAAAGCCTGGACATGCTACTAAATCATCTGGCATGTGTAAAGAAACTTCTAACCTCACTGGGGTACACCATAAACGAAAAGAAATCTCATCAAGTACCCTGCCAACAAATTGTATTCCTGGGAGCAAGCTTGAACACAACTTCCCAGATGGCCTACCTCACGCCAGAGAAACAAGTTTATCTGACAGCCTTCTTCAAATTACTGGCCACAAAGACCCAGTTAACTGCAAGCTCTGGGGTTCATGACCTCTTGCATCCTACTAATTCCATATGCAAGACTGCATATGAGGAAACTACAATGGTATCTAAAAAGCCTATAGTGTCAACATTCTCAGGACCTGGAAGCAGTGATTCCGATCATCCCTTGTATAAATACAGAATTCCTTTGGTGGGCAGAGGCCTGCTACCTTAACAAGGGACTGCCATTCACTCTGCCCCCCGCTGCCGGAACGCTAACAGACGCATTAGACTATGCATGGGGGGCTCACTTGGCAGGGCAGTTCATTCAGGGCAAATGGAACCCGGGTCAAATGCACCTGCATATCAGTCAAAAAGAAATGTTAGCTGTACAGAATGCTCTGACAGCCATCAAGGACCACATCCTTCCAGGACATTTATTGGTAAAAACAGACAGCACCACTGTTGTGGTACATAAACAAGCAGGGGAGAACCCACTCATACCCCCTCTGCAGACTAGCCATGGCTCTGTGGAACACAGCCTTGAGCTACCAAGTGCACCTACAGGCTCAATTCCTGCCAGGCAAGTTAACTTCCCGGCAGATGACCTAAGCAGAAATCTCATGGACCCACACGAGTGGAAACTGGAACCAAAGATATTCAACTTGTTGAGAAACAAATGGGGGAGCCCAGAGATAGACCTTTTTGCCTCCCCTCAGAACTACCAATTGGACAAATTCTGCACAAGGATTCTCCACAGACAAGCTTCGAAAGTGGATGCCCTGTCCTTCACCTGGGAAAACCTCTCACTTTATGCCTTTCCCCCTCTGCCTCTCCCCCTCTGCCTCTCCTCTACAAAGTTCTACTAAAGATCAAACAGGACAAACTAAGGACAGTACTCATTGCACCAGACTGGCCACGCCAACACTGGTAGCCCCTCTTGCGCAGTATGTCACTGCTGGAACCATGGCACCTGCCTCCGACCCCTTCCCTGCTGTCCCAGCAGGAGGGCCAGATTCTGCACCCGCAGCTTCAAACCCTGAACCTTACAGCCTGGTTAGTTACCTGAGCTCTCCATTACCTTCCCTCAGTAAGCAAGTGCTGGATGTCATTCTGGAGGCAAGGAGGCCTAGTACTAGAAAATCCTATGCTGAAAAGTGGAAAAGATTCTGTTCCTGGAAGCCAGACTCGGGATGGGCACAATAGTGCCCAGTTTACCGCATATTCTTCAATACTTAACAGAGACGCTTCACAAGGGCTTTCCCTTCTATTAAAATTCATGCCTCTGCCATTTTAGCATATTATAATACGGAACCACCCCTCTTCTCTCACCCACTGCTGAAGCAATTCCTCAGAGGGGCAAAAAAATTTAAGACCACCCAGGAGAGCCCCTACTCCAGCCTGAGACCTTAACTTTGTATTGGAAAAGCTCACTCTACCTCCCTTTGAGGCAGCTGCAATTGCAGAGTTGCAATTCCTTTCCTGGAAAACAGCCTTCTTTCTAGCCATCACTTCAGCAAAAAGAGTGTCTGAATTACAGGCCCTCATGGCAGTGGAGCCCTTCATCATCTTCCATGCAGACAGGGTGTCCCTCAGGACCAAGCCTTCCTTTATGGCCAAGCTGGTATCCAGTGTGGCCCTTAATCAGTCCATTCATTTGCCAACCTCCTTTTCTAATTAACAGAACAAAGGGGAATGAATACTGCACTCTTTGGACGTGCACTGACAACTAAGATTTTATTTGGACAGGACCAAGCCTTTCAAAAAAACTGAACAGCTGCTAGTTGCCTTTGCTGCAGGGGCAGAGGGAAAGGCCATTTCAAAGCAAACCATTTCTAAATGGATAGGCCATTGCATTCATTTCTGCTATAAGCACCATGAAAAGCCTACTCCACAGGGGATAAGATCACATTCCACCAGGGCTGCATCTACTCCAACAGCCTTTCTCAGAGGTGTTCCTACTAGGGACATCCTAGAAGCTGCTACCTGGAGTTCTGTTCATACCTTCACCAAGCATTACCACTTGCCTATTTTCTCAAATTCCAGAGCTGGTTTTGCCACTGCAGTCTTGCAGGACCTAATAGCTGATCCTGATGCTCTCTAATTGCCTCCTCCCTTCCTTAGTTTTGGGAATCTACCCAAATGTAATGACTGCAACATTGAAACATGAAGAACACAGTACAGTTGTGTACACTTACCATAAATGTAGATGTTCAAGTGTATTCACTGTTGCAGTCCTGGTTACCCTCCCTCCAGCCCCCTGACTTCTATTTGCTATACCTCTCTTCTTGTTTACTGTATTTAAGCTTTCTGGTGTATTTGCTTATAATTGGAGGTGTAATCTTGTATATAATTGCTTCCCATTATGGGGGCACCTTACATCTGGGACAAGAAAAACTATTGTAATGGTGTTGGCTACATGCTTTATACCCCTGACTACCTGATGTCATGGAAGAAGAGACAGCAACTGACGCAGGACCCAAGACTTTGATAATCAGACCGGCTGAGGGCTACCTGCAAGAAGAAAACCTCAAATGTAATGAGTGCAACAGTGAATACACTCGAACATCTACATTTATGGTAAGTGTACACAACTGTGCTTTCCAACTAGGGATCCTTCTTTGACTATGCCAGATGTTAGGCCTATGTTGGGTTCTTCTTTGTCTCCCCATGCAGAAAGATATGTCAAGCAAAAACAAAAAAAAACTAAACATTCCGTCTGCTCCCCAGTCTGATTTGAGATGCCTTTTCCAATGGGTCTTAAGGCCTCAATGGCCTTGAAGCAGTTTTCCTCTCTCCCTCTTCCTTCCTTCACTTCCTCCTGTGTACAGGCTATTGGGTCTTAGATTCTTTCTTCTGGCTCTGAGAATGCTTCCTGTGATGAAAACTCTCTTACGTATTCTACCCAAACTACCTCTCCTCTGTTCAGTATCAAATGCTGTATTAAAGAATGATGAAGCGTCTTACTCCAGATCAAGTGAATGGATTTTACTGAAGAATTTCTGGTACCAAAGAATCCAGGGGAATGGAGGCCTCTCCTAGACCTTTCCTTTTTAAACTTTCACGTCAGTTTTCCAAAATTCATAATCCTGTCTCTGATGTTCATCATAGCCAGCTTGAAAAGCTTTTAGGGCACCTTCAAGATGCCCTAGCAAGTGCATATCTCAAGGGGAGCAAGATAAAATCAGTAGCTAGAGCAGCAAGACTTAAGAACTGTCTTGCCATCAAAGAGTGTGCTGCTTTGCAGACTTTGGATGATCAAAGGTTGGTTAGTGCTTTACAGGGCTAGGCAGGAAAGTACCCCGCTGGAGTTTACTTTCCATTTATTTTTTTCTGAAAAAAATGTTTTTCTTCTGTTATCAGTTTATGCTTGAGGCTAGTTCTGGTCTTTTTAGTGAATGCCACTAAACATATTGCCTTATGACCTTGTATCTGTTTTTTTTTGACAAAGAAAAACAGTCTTTTATGATAAATTTTGTTATTAGGGGTTGAGACTTGTAGTTTTAAGGATTGTCATCAAAATCTATTACCTCAAAATCTAGTTTTCCTGTCAGAGCATTTTACCAACTTTTTGTAAGCTTTTTCTTTCAAATAGTTCTGGATCACCGTGAGATTCTCTTAATTATCATTTTTATGAGCAAAAGTGTGCTGATCCTGCATTACAGTTTTGTGATGGATTGGTGCTAGTGTATTTGGTGGATGTCACTAAAGAAATTTACCTCAAAATGTAATGTTTTATTCTGGAGGTAACAAACAACTTTTAAAGGTTCATCTGTCTACCTGTGAAACTCCCTTTGCAGCTAGGACATGGGTCCTAATAAACCAGTCCCTTTCTAAGCCACAAGAAAAAACTTATCTGGAGGCTTTGGTTTTGACTAAAATTTCCCCTTCACCTCCACTACTGAGGAGTGACTCCTTTGTGGCTAACTTCTGATGTTCGTGCTTCACTGTTGCAGCCCTGACTTGTGGGATTTCCTGCTGTGGAAGCCCTTGGCCAGCCCGACTACCAGAGTAAAAATCTTCCTCCTCCTAAGGCTGGCGGATACCCTCCCCTGATATCAGTATGCTTGGGTGTAAAGGGAGCCAGCCGGCACCATGACGTCAGTCTTTTCTTCTCATTGGAGCCCAAAGCAGCGTTTTAGTGCATCATTCAGTCCGCACCAGAGAGAAGTCATCTAAAGCCAAGTACCCCATTGGAGAACTCTCTTTCTTGCTTTAACTAATGTCACATAAGGTTAACAGTTGTCTTCGCTGTGGTAAGCATGTCAAACGTCGAGACTTTCATACGTTGTGTGTTCCCTGTCTAGGCCTGAATCATGACGTCCCTAGTTGCTAATGGTCTTTGTGTTTCACTATTGCACTCATCACATTTGGGTTGTCTGCCTGCAGGTAGCCCTCAGCCAGCCTGAATACCAGAGTCTTGGGATTTCTCCGTCGGATGCTGTCGCTTTTTCCATGACATCAGGTCATCAGAGGTATAAAACATGCAGCCAACGCCATTACATCAGTCTTTCTTGCCATGCAGTGCCCGAAGCAGAAGCAGTTCACAAGTGCCGGTCTGCCGACTCCTGACATTTTCGATGTACTGTAGTCCTATCTCACCTTCATTCTTACATATAGGATCGGAGTCGATCCTCTGCTCCGACTTGGCCTATTTACAGGCTGGAAGTCTTCTAGTTGGCTTGTGGCTAGGTAGGTATCCCATGGTGCACCAGTACAATCCCCAGATCTCGTTTGCCGCGTCAACAAGTTCAGTTGTGCTTCTCTTTGGTTCTGGCTAAGTTTTTCAATTTTATGCAAAATTTTGGGATTTTTCTACTCAAAACTGTTTCTATATCATTGTTTAGTCAAGTTAGAATAGTTAGCGTTATAAGTGCGCCATTTTGTGTGCAAATTCTTTAGTACAGTTGGCCTTTTGGCTTCATAGTACTGGTATCCTGTGTGCTGGTTTTTCGTGTTATATTAGAGTTTAGTAAATGTAGGCGCCTTTTGCACTCAGTTAGGCTCTGTGTTGTTTAATTAGTCATAAGTCTAAGTTTTTTGTGTGTTTCTGCTTGCTAAATTGGTTAGTGTTGTTAACAGAACTATGTTCTGTTTTCCTTTTTGAGTAAATTTACACTTTATTACTGTTTGAGTGTGTGACGACACTCCTTATTGTACCTTTCCTTAGGTCTGTTTTAGTTAGAAGACCTAGTTTTCTGTTTCCTCTCCTGCCCGGGCTAGGCCCGTTTAAGTTAGAGGACCTAGTCCTCGTGGTGTCTTTTTGTTTCCTGCGGGGCTAGACCCGTTTAAATTAGAGGACCTAATCCTCTCCTTTTTCTTTCTGTGTGTGTGTGTCAGTTCATCTCGGTGAGAATGTCTAAAGAAACAAGGACCATAAGCCATCTGGTTTAAGAAATGCATTAAATGCTCTCAGAATATGTCCACAATGGATGGCCACAGTAACTGCATTTACTGTTTGGTGGCCATCCACTTACAGGAAACTTGCTTATTTTGCCACTCTTTCAGTGCTAGGGTGTTGCAAGAAAGAAGAAATAAGCTTATCCTAAAAGGTCTTCTAAAACTTTCCTTTGAGGAAGATCTGGCTACCTCTTCCTCCTCTTCTAAATCTCAGGGATCTAAAAAGGAAAAGTCTAAGTCCTCTAAGAGGCCCTCCGCGGCACCGGCTGGTGTCTCAGAGCCACCTCTTAAAATTACTAAGCTTGATAAGTCCACTGTCTCATCAGCTCCACAGAGTTCGGTGCCGATTGAGAGTAGCACTGTGATTACAAGGTCGTCCCCAAGTAGCTTGGAGCCGACCTCTGAGAGTATTTTACAGAGCTGGTCTATGAATCCTCTACCAATCTCCCCTACATTGAAGTCAGCGATATTGCAGAGATCCCATTCTCCCACTCTGTCTTCCAGGAGTTTATCGGAAGAAGGTGCGGAGAGGGTAGTGTTGAGATTTTTGAAGTCATCTGCCTTACTGAAATTGTTGGCTCCGACCCAGTCTGTTCCAGAGCCACTTCTGTTAAGCCTCCTTCGGTCATTCCTCCTCCGAGCCATGCTGACTTTATGGAGCCAGAGTGTTTGGTACCAGTGGTGGAACCCTCGGCTCCAGCTCCCCCTGTGGCAGTTTTGGAGCTGAGTTCCGCTCCGACACTCTTGGTGCCGTCCATGGTGTCTAGGAGCCAAAGCTCCCCAGTTGGCCCTGACAGGGATGTCTGGAACCAAAGCTCTTTGGTTCCGAGTCTCCCTCTCGACACGAGGGTGAGTTTGAATCTTTCATCTATCTTGGAGCTGATGGCATCCTCGAAGCTGGGGAGGTCTTTGGAGTTCGAGAGGTCAGCATTCGAGATGAGGAGTGTACTGTCCCGATCTTCAACTCCTACCAAGAATACCAACACTTTTCCCCCTAAGACACCTACTTCTGTCTCTGCTCCTACTCACTCCGTGGACAACAGAGATCCTAAGCCTCTGGAGCCACCGGCCGGTGGCCCCCACTCCTCCGAGATCTCTCCGGAATATCCTTCCGAGGAGCCCCCATGGAAGAGAACATGTAAGAGGAAGCATGTAAACTCCCAGGATGAGTCTCTGACCTTTGACGCTGACCTCGAGGAGTCAGAAGGGTCCCTCAAGTCATCTAATGATGATGTCTCCTTCGTAGACATCCTGGAAATCCTTAAACAGAGGTGCAGCTTGCCCACTGTCACCCCTTCGATGAGGAGTTAGTGTACCTGAAGGCTTTTGGGTCTCAACCTTCAGCCTCTTGAGTGTCTCCACCCTTCGACAAACTGATGGAGCTAGTTAGGTGAAAGGTGTGGGATACTCCTGATGCCATGGAGCCAGTCCCCAGGAGACCAAATAATTTTCTGTCTGCACCTCCAGATAAGGATTTTTTGTCTAAAGGTGTTCCCGTAGATGCCATGGTGGTGGAGGCGGCCACTAAGAAGGCGCTAGCAGAGACGACTTTTGTTCATCCGCCGAATAAGGAGTCTCGAAAGGTAGACAGATATGGGAAGTTTATATTCTCTTCAGCGGCATTTACCCTTAGATCACTGAACTACCTTCCCGAGGCTTCAGAGAGATCTCCTTAAGGATTTAGGAGATTCTCTACAAGGGACATGTACTGAGTGGAGTCCTTGACAAGGTGTCTGCCCAGTTGTCCACCTTAAACTCTGTCAACTCATCCATGCGGCTTACTATATATGCAGCCGATAGAGCAAGTAGAGCAGCGGGTTCAGGAATTTCCCTAAGGTGTCATTCCTGGATACGTTTGTGTAACTTTGTGGAACCGTTCGTATACCTTTACCAATGCCTCCTTCGATGGTTCCTCTTTGTTTGGACCCAAGGTAATGGACACCCTCACCTAGTGCGAGCAAGAAGGCAAAACACACACTGCTCTGGGAGTACGTTTCACTGTACCCTCTAGACCATATCCTAAGGGTCAGAGGGGCAGTAAAATGTGGTTCAAGAAGTCCCAGAGGTTTTTCCATAATGTACAGGGTGACTTCTCCTTCAGAGGCAGAGTAAGAGGAGGAAATGGTAGACGTCGCCCGAGAGGCAGGGACGGTCCATAAAACCAGGGAGGTTGTGATTCCTTTCGGGGCCGGCCTTATCAGTGCTTCTGATATGGGGCCCAACTGTGCTTCTCTGGGGGCAGTCAGGGGTCGCATTTCTTTGTATCCAGAAGCCTGGCTGGGTATCACTCAACACAAGTGGGTACAAAGAATTATTACCAGAGGTTATATCATACCCTTTTCTCTTCCAGAGTTTGTCCCCAAGAGGATCCCGGATGTTCCACCCAATCACAGGGATCATGCAACTGTGGAGGTCAACAAGTTGCTGGCAAAAAGAGTCATCCAAACCGTCCCAGCAGACCAAATAAGATCTGGAACTTAGTCCAGATTCTTTTTAGTGCCAAAATGTACAGGGGACTGGTGGCCCATCTTGGACCTCAGCAGATTGAACAAATCAGTGAAAAAGGACAAGTTCCGAATGGTGACACTGCAGTCTGTACTCACATTCGGGGAAGACAATTGGATGTGCTCAGTAGATCTCCAAGATGCTTACTACCACATAAAAATGGACAGGGCATCGAGGAGTCATCTACTCTTACGGCTGGGAGCCAGTCATTACCAGTTTCGTGCTCTGCCCTTTGGTCTCACCACAGCCCCCAGGGTGTTCACCAAGTGTATATGGCGGTAGTGACTGCTCACCTGAGACATAGAGGATTCCACGTGTTTCCGTATCTGGACAACTGGCTCTTGACCACCCCCACCAGGTATCTACTTCTTCAGACCAGGGACGCTACAATTCAGCTTTGTGCTCAGCTGGGAATTTCTATAAATTGGGAAAAATCTGCCTTATTGCCCTCTCGATCTGATTTTTATAGGCACAGAGATAGACACAGTAGATATGTTGGCTTGTCTTCCTGTAGAAAGGGCACAAAATCTGGTTCTTCAAACTCAATGTCTTCTCACCTTACGAAAGGTCAAAGCCAAGACTATTCTACAGCTTTTAGGGACCATGGCCACCACCATATTGCTAGTGCCACTAGCCAGACTACACATGAGGATTCTTCAGTGGCTCCTGTCGTCCCAATGGTCCTTTCAGCACCTTCCATTATCTCATCACATTCTGCTGACACACTCTTGCAAGAAGGACCTCATTTGGTGGACTCTACCCAATCAGTTAACCATGGGCGCTCCATTTGTTCCTCACCAACCCGTTGCCACTGTGACCATGGATGCCTCACAGATAGGGTGGGGGGGCATTATCTAGGCAGGACTGTCCAAGGCACATGGCAAGATGACAAGGCTCACCTGCATATCAGTGTTCTAGAGATGAGGGCGGTGCTCCTGGCGTTGCAAGCACTTCATGACCTTCTGCCTCTGGGAACTATTGCAATACAATCAGACAACCTGGCGGTAGTATGGTATATCAACAAACAAGGTGGAACCAGATCTTACCCACTCTGTCGAGAGGCCATTTGAGTTTGGAGATGGGCGATAACTTCCCAACATTTTCTGGTGGCAACGCACATTCCAGGGACAACCAAAGTGATAGTCGACAAGCTCAGTCGGGCAATCCTGATGCCTCATGAATGGTCTCTGAAACAAGAAATAGCTGAACAGATTTTCCGCAGATGGGGACAGCCTTGTTGCGATCTCTTTGCCATCAATGCCAAATGCAGCAGCTACTTCTCCTTCATCTCCCCTCCGGGGAGTCACCAAGAGACGCACTTGTTCACGATTGGCCCCTGGGTCTCCTTTATGCTGTTCCTCCCTTCCTTCTCATTCCCAAGGTTATTAAGAAAGAGAAATGGCTGGGAAGCAAACTAATCCTCATTGCTCCTTACTGGCCTCGTCAGGTTTGGTTCCCCTTTTTCGGACCTCTTCTCCTAGACAGTCCTTGGATTCTGGACCCAGTTCCAGACCTGTTGACTCGCATGTCAGGTTCACTTCACCTCTCCTAACATACACTCAGTTTGACAGTGTGTCTGCTCCAGATCAATCCCTAGTCAGGCTTCATGATCTCTCACCCCCCCGTGACTCATATCCTTACATCCTTTCATAAACCTTCCACTAGGAGTCTGTGTTCCAGTAAATGGAGAAGATTCTTTATCTGGGTGGAGAAAATGAATGTTGATCCTTACAGTGCCTCCATTCCAGTGGTTTTGGAATTCCAGTCAGCTTTTTCACCAGGGATCTACGGCTACCACTATCAGAGTTCAATTGGCACCGATTTCAAATTTTCATGTAGGCTTTCAAGATTCTAATCTGATGTCACATAGGCTGTGCAAAACTTTCCTTAAAGGTGCCACTTTAAGACCCCCCTTGGAAGAACCTGTGGCCTCATGGGATTTAAATTTTGTGTTATCCAAATTAACTTCTCCACCCTTTGAGCCTTCTCATTCATCCCCTTTGAAATTTCTGTCTTGGAATACTTTGTTTCTGGTGGCTATCACATCGGCCACACGTTTGTCAGAGTTGCAAGCACTGTCTGTGAAACCTACTTACCTGATTTTTCACAAAGACAAGGGTGTCCCTTCGTACTAATCCTTCTTTTGTCCCCAAGGTCTGTTCCCAGTCCACCTTGAATCAATCCATAGAACTTCTGGTGTGCTTTCCAAATCATTCCAACGCAGCGGAATACAGGTTTCATCAGCTGGATGTCAATAGACAATCACATTTTTATTTGCATCGGACTAAGGAAATCAGGAAGTCGGATCAATTATTTATTTCCTTCTCCGAATCCAGGTCAGGCTTACCAGTTTCCAAAGTAACACTCTCTAATTGGATTTCTAGCTGTATAGCTTGTTTACAACTCTGAGGGTAGACCTTTACCCTTTAAAATCAAGGCTCATTCTACCAGATCTCAGTCTACCTCTGCAGCTTTTCAAGCCAGGGTCCCACTTGATATTTGTGCAGCAGCAACATCAGCTACCCCTTACACTTTTATTACTCATTACAAAGTGGATTTAACCTCCACGGGTAGAGCATCATTTTGTTCCACGGTACTCAGGAGTATTTTTCTTTGAGCCACCCAAAAATAAAGCGCTAGGGGCGCTGTCCCATATGTAAGAATGAAGGCAAGATAGGACTACAGAACATAAAGAAGTTATGTTCTCATCATAACATTCCATGTTTGTAGTCCATCTCGCTCTTCATTCCTACGAACCCACATTCCTACCCCCATCCTGGAAGTACCTGGAGACAGAAAAATACTGTTAATGTTTTTATGGAGACCTTTTAGTATTGGCTTTCTTCTGTATATTTGTTGTTATCTCTCCTAGTTAGCAGCAGACAAGATCTGGGGATTGTACTTGTGCACCATGGGATACCTGTCTAGCCACAATACAACTAGAAGACTTCCAGCTTGTAAATAGGCTGAGTTGGAGCCGAGGATCGGCTCTGATCCCATATGTAAGAATGAAGAGGGAGATGGACTACAAACATGAAACGTTATGGTGAGCACAGAACTTCTTTTTTTTTTTTCGAGTTTAAGACCTGAAGTCTTCTAAATGATAAGAACCCCATTGGGGATCCTTTTTTCTTGCTCTAACCAATGTCAGAAAAAATGAATAATTGTCTTGCCTGTGGAAATCAAATACCTCATAGAGATTTTCATTTTTACTGCGTCACCTGTTTAGGCCCAGACCACGACGTCCCTCGCTGTCTGTTTTGTGCCTTGTTCAATGCCCAAACTATCCATCATCAGGCAATTTTTGTAGCTAAATACTTTCGCTGTCGATCTCCTTACTCCGAAATGGCATCGGTAAGCCATCCGACTACTGATCTTCCAAAAAAAATATGGATAAAGACAGAGACAGACCGCATAGATTCAAAACTGCCGATGATGCTACCATTAAGCTAGTCACTAGTCCACCGGTACTCAGTGAGGCACTTTCACAGCCCCTGATACCGGTTTCTACAGATTCGCAGGCCTCTACTGAGACCCATTCAGAGTCTGGTATGCCGCGAGATGATGCTTCGACTATGGAACCTGTGAATGTCTCTACCTTGGATGGGTCCGGAGTCGCTGTGCAGGCACCGGCTTCTGAGGGTGTATTCAGGCATACCGATTTTCATATTAAACCGACAACTTCGTTTCAAGCCAAAAATACTGAATTTACCTAAATTACACTATGCCTAGGAAACAGACGACCAAAGTGCATTCTCAGGTCCACAGGCCTCAAAAACAAATGATTAGAATGGCTGAAGACCTTATTACCTTAATCAGGAGAAGCCAGCCTTCCCCCTCAGAGACCTAGAACTGATTTTCCTTCTGATCAGGAATTTGATATCTCTGTTTCTTCTGACTACCAGGACATAGCCTTATCTATCTATGAGGATTCTGATGCAAAGGATTCCATTCCCACTGTGTCCCCTCCAGAAGATTTTTCTGTTGGCGAAACCCTGCATACAATTGCATTTCCGCTGAGAAAGCCAGGACTACTCTCTGTCTAAAAAGAGACTCTGGGAATTTTTGCACCTGCCTCAGCCCAGGCCTGTAGCTATCCCTCCTGTTCTGGAGATTGTAGATGATGTTTTCTTGGAATCCAGCCTTACCCCAGATACTTTGCCTCCAGCAACCAGGAAATCTGACAGGTACTACAGAGTACCTTACTCTCACAAATTCCTCTTCAAGTATCCTACTTCAGATCCAGAGACCATTTCCCAAGGACCAAAAGACATTAAGGCTACTGCTGTCAGGAATCCTCCCCCTTCCAAGGATTCCAGGACTTTAGACAGATGGGGTAAGAAGGTATACATCTCTGCTACTCTGGCCATTAGGGCGTTAAATTGCCAGTTTCATGTGTTAAAGTATCAGCAGCATATTATGGGGCTAATTAAATAGAAAATGATGTTGATTCCTGACTGTGCAGAACACAACAATTTACAAGTGTTAATGCATTCTGCTGACCAAGTTGGTAAACATACTTTGCAGTGTGGTTTTGATGCTTTAGAAGCATCATGTAGGCCTGCTGTCACTGGGTCTGTTCTTAGAAGGCATGCTTGGCTTAAGGAACAAAACTTGCCAGATCATGTCAAAGCAAAAGTTACTGGATGCACCCTTAAACCAAGAGTGCCTATTTGGCAGTAAAACAGAAGTTCTCAAAAGGATGGAGGAGAAAGCTAAATCTATGCAAACTGTTAAAGATTTCTTACAAGTACAGCCACCTAGATTCAGTAGGCATTATCCTTCAAAGAACTGTTCCTTTCCAGTCCCTTCCAGGCCTTCTCAGTCCAAACCCTTGGGCAGCAGACCCCCCAAGACTTCAGTCTCAGGTTATGCACAGATCTAAGCAATGGGGTGCTCCCACGTCCAAAACAGGGAGTAGTAAGCCACCCCCTATGGTAAACTTGCACAATGACTTATCCTTAACTCCTCCAAGCCTTGCTCAAGTACTTGCACCTTTAGGAGGAAAACTCGCCCTGCATGCAGAAAACTGGGAATACATTACCCACGACAAATGGATTTTAAACCTTGTTTCCCTAGGATACAGATTCCACTTCCACTCACTCCCAACCCTAAGTGTATGGCCAGACCTCCCCTCAAACCAGTGGGCAGAGGCCCAAACGCAAGTACTTTCTCTCCTGAGCATCAAGGCTATTCAATCTGTCCCAGCAGAACAAAGGGAACAAGGCTTTTATTCAAGACTGTTCCTGGTTCCCAGAAAAGAAAACTCCTGGCGTCCTATTCCAGATTTTGTTCTCAACACCTTTCTGGTGGTTCCAAAATTCAAAATGCTAACTCTCTAACAGCTGCTTCCTATGCTAGCCAAGGATGCCTGTCTGGCAGCCCTAGACTTAAAAGAAGCTTACCTGCACATCCCCATAAGGGAATCTTGCAGGAAATACCTTTGCTTCAGGGCAGGCTCTATGCACTATCAGTTCTCTGCACTTCCCTTTGGCTTATCTACTGCGCCCAGGGTGTTCACAAAGTGCCTAGCTCCAGCCATTGCTTTTTGCAGGCAGAGAAGTATTCAGATTTACCCATACTTGGGCGATTGCCTGATTCAGATGGAAAGGCAAGACTTGCTACTACAGCAGCTGATATTTGTAAAGAGACTTCTAACTTCACTGGGGTACACCATCAACGAAAAGTGATCACACTTAGTATCCTGCCAACAGATTGTATTCCTGGGAGCAAGCTTGAATACAACTTCCCAGATGGCATTCCTCACTCCAGAGAAACAAATTTGGCCACTTACTTCAACCTACTGGCCACAAAACCCAGCTATCTGCAAGGAAAATACTGCAAGCTCTGTGGTTCATGGTGTCTTGCCTTCTGTTAATTCCATATGCAAGACTGCATATGTGGAAACTTCAGTGGTATGTAAAAAGACTATGGTGCCAACATTCTCAGGACCTGGAAACAATAATTTCGATCATTCCCTGTTTAAGGGCAGAGTTCCTTTGGTGGGCAGAGGCCTGCAACCACAACAAGGGACTCTCTTTCACTCTACCCCCTACCACCCAAACCCTAACAACAGACGGATCAGACTATGCATGGGGGGCTCATATGGCAGGGCAGTGCATTTAGGGCAAATGTAACCCAAAGCAGATGCACCTGCATATCAATCAAAATGAAATACTAGCTGTACAGAATGCTCTGACAGCCTTCAAAGCCCTTATTCTAACAGGACAACTATTAGTAAAGACAGACAACACCACGGTTATGTTGTACATAAACAAGCAGGGGGGAACACATTCCTACCCATTCTGCAGACTAGCCATGGCTCTGTGGAACACAGCTTTGAGCAACCAAGTGCACCTACAAGCTCAATTCCTGCCAGGCAAACTAAATTCACTGGCAGACGACTTAAGCAGAAATCTCATGGACCCACACAAATGGAAACTGGAACCCAAAATATTCAAGCTTTTGGGGAACAGATGGGGGACACGAGAGGTGGACCTATTTGCTTCCCCTCAGAACTATCAATTGAGCAAATACTGCACCAGAACTCCCCACAGCCAAGCTCGGAAGGTGGATGCCCTGTCCTTTTCCTGGGAAAGCCTCTCAGTCTATGCCTTTCCCCCTCTGCCTCTCCACGCGAAGGTTCTACTAAAGATCGAACAGGACAAGCCAAGGACAATTCTGATTGCACCAGACTGGCCACTCCAGCACTGGTATCCTCTTTTGCGCAGTCTGACAGTGCTACAACCATGGCACCTGCCTCAGACCCCTTCCCTGCTGTCCCAGCAGGGGGCCAAATTCTGCACCCTCAGCTTCAGACCCTGAGCCTGGCTAATCCCCTAAACTCACCTCTAGCAACCCTCAGTAAGCAGATGCTGGATGTCATTCTTGAGACAAGGAGGCCTAGTACTAGAAAATCCTATTCAGAAAAGTGGAAAAGATACTGTTCCTGGAGCCAATCTGAAGGGATGGGCACAACTGTGCCCAGCTTACCTCATATACTAGATTACTTAACAGAAATGCTCCACAAGGGCCTATCCTTCTCTTCAATTAAGATTCATGCCTCTGCCATCTCAGCTCATTATAATACGGAGCCACCCCTCTTCTCTCATCCGCTGGTAAAACAGTTCCTTAGAGGGGCCAAAAATTTAAGACCCCCCCCCCAGGAGAGCCTCCCTTTCCAGCCTGGGACCTTAAATTTGTATTGGAAAAATGTACACCCCCCCCCCCTTTAAACCGGCTGCTACAGCAGAGTTGAAATTCCTCTCATGGAAAACAGCTTTACTTCTAACCATCACTTCAGCAAGAAGAGTGTCTGAACTGCAGGCCCTTATGGTAGCGGAACCCTTCATTATCTTCCATGTGGACAGGGTTTCTCTCAGGACTAACCCATCTTTTATGCCCAAGGTGGTGTCTAGTGTGGCTTTAAACCAGTCCATTCATTTGCCTACTTTTTTCCCTAATCCTCAAAATAAAGGGGAAAGGATACTGCATTCTCTAGATGTGCACAGACCGCTTAGATTCTATTTGGACAGGGCTAAGCCTGTCAGAAAATCTGACCAGCTGCTAGTCAGCTTTGCTGCAGGGGCAGAGGGGAAGGCCATTTCAAAGCAAACCATATCTAAATGGATAGCACACTGCATCCATGTTTGCTACAAGCACCATGGAAAACCTACCCCAAAGGGGATAAGAACACATTCCTCTAGGGCTACATCTACCTCTACTGCATTTCTCAGAGGAATCCCTATCAGGGACATCCTGGAAGCTGCAACCTGGAGCTCTGTACACACTTTAACCAAGCCTTACCACTTGCCTGTCTTTTCTAAATCCAGAGCTGGATGTGCCACAGCAGTCCTACAGGGCCTTATTGCCAGGCTTAATGCTTCTTAATCTACCTCCACCCTTTCTTAGCTTTGGGAATCAACCCAAATGTGATGACTGTAACAGTGAAACATGAAGAATATAGTACAGTTGTGTACACTTACCATAAATGTAGATGTTCGAGTGTATTCCCTGTTGCAGTCCTGGTTACCCTCCCTCCAGCCCCCTGATTGTCTTGGTTTTTAACTGTCCTTTTTGGTTTGGCATATCTTATACTATGTGTATTTGCTTTTTGCTGGGGGTGTTCCACATCACATAATTGCTTCCTATTATGGGGGCACCTGACATCTGGGGCAAGAAAAACTGATGTAATGGTATCGGCTGCATGTTTTATACCCCCTCACATCATGAAAGAAGTGACAGCATCCGATGCAGAAATCCCAAGACTCTGGTATTCAGGCCGGCTGAGGGCTACCTGCAGGCAGATAACCCAAATGTGATGACTGCAACAGTGAATACACTCGAACATCTACATTTATGGTAAGTGTACACAACTGTACTTTTTTGCACCTGATGTTCTTTGCGTTTCACTGTTGCAGTCATTACATTTGGGTTATCTGCCTCCAGGTAGCCCTCAGCCGGCCTGAATGTCAAAGTTTTGGGTCCTGCATCAGATGCTGTTGCATCTTCCATGACGTCAGGTAGTCAGGGATATAAAGCATGCAGCCAACGCCATTACATCAGTCTTTCTTGCAGCGCGGTGCCCGAAGCAGAAGCAGGTTGCAATTGCTGGTCGTCCGACTCCTGAAATTTTCGTTTTCGAGTTTCAGAACCGAAGTCTTCAAAAAAGCTAAGTACCCCGTTGGAGAACCTTTTTCTTGCTCCAAACCGATGTTAGTAAAAGTTAACAATTGTATTACCTGTGGAAAGCAAATACCTCATAAAGATTTTAATTCGTACTGCATTCCTTGCTTAGGCCTAGACCACGACGTCCCTCGCTATCGGTTTTCTGCCTTATTCAGTCCTCGAACTATTCGTCATCGGTCCATTTTTGCAGCAAACTGTTTTGGTACTCTGTTCAATTATCCAGAAATGGCTTTGGTAAGCCATCTGGCTACCAACATTCTGAAAAAACGTAACAATAAAGACAGACTGTATAGGTCCAAAGATGCCGACACTTCCGTTAAGCTAGTCGCTAGTTCGCCGGTACTCAGTGAGGCACTTTCGCAATCCCTGATACTTGCTACTTCAGATTCGCAGGCCGCTACTGAGACCCATTCGGAATCCGGTATGCAGCGAGATGCTTCTTCGACTATGGAACCTGTGGATGTCTCTACCTTGGATGGGTCCAGAGTCGCTGTGCAGGCACCGGCTTCTGAGAGATGTATTCAGGCCTATGGACTTGCATTTCAAACCAACGCCATCTTCTTCTTCAAGGCCTAAAACTCATCCCATGCCTAGAAAAGCGGTGTCCAAACCGCATGGTCAGGCCCATATGCCTAAAAGACAAATGATAAGAATGGCTGAAGACCTTATTACTTTAATTAGGGGAAGCCAGCCTTCTCCCTCTAAGAGACCTAGAATTGATTTTCCGTCTGATTCCTGTGATCAGGATTCTGAAATTTTTGTTTCTTCTGATTACCAGGATTTGCCCTTATCTACCTATGAGGATTCTGATGCAGAGGACTCCATTCCCTCTGCCCCCCCCCCAGAAGATTTTTCTTTTGGTGAAACCTTGCACACTCTTAGGGAGCATTTCTGCTGGGAAAGCCAGGATTACTCTGACTCCAAAAAGAGGCTTAGGGAATCCTTTCTCCTACCTCAACACAGGCCTTTAGCTATTTCTTTTGTCCTGGACATTGTAGATGATGTCTTCTTGGAATCTAGCCTGGCCCCAGACACTTTACCTCCGGCTCTCAGGAAACCTGACAGGTATTACAGAGTGCCTGACTCTCTCAAGTTCCTTTTTAAGAATCCTTCTGCGGACCCAGAGACCATTTCCCAGGGACCTAAAGGCATTAAGGCTACTAATGCCAAAAACCCTTCCCCTCTGATAGAAATTCCAGGGCCTTGGACATATGGGGTAAGAAGGTATACACTTCTGCTACTTTGGCCATTAGGGCCTTAAACTGCCAGTTTCATATGTTAAAGTATCAGCAACATATTATGGGACTACTTAAACAGAAAATTATGTTGATTCCTGACTATGCTGAAAATAAGGAATTACAGGATTTAATGCATTCTGCCAAAAAAGTTGGTAAACATACTTTGCAATGTGGTTTTGACTCTTTAGAAGCATCTTGCAGGGCTGCTGTCACTGGGTCGGTTCTTAGAAGGCATGCTTGGCTTAAGCAGCAAAATTTGCCAGATCATGTTAAAGCTAAATTACTGGATGCTCTCTTAAACCAAGATTGCCTGTTTGGCAACAAAGCATAAGGAGTCCTTAAAAAGATGGAGGAAAAAGCTAAATCCATGCAAACTCTGTTAAAGATTTCCTGCAAGTACAGCCTCCCAGATTCAGTAGGCATTGGCCTTCTATGAATTGATCCTTTCCTGTCTCTTCCAGGCCTTCTCAGTCCAAACCCAGGAACAGCAGACCACCTAGGCTACAGTCTCAAGGTACTCACAGGCCTAAGCAGTGGGGGGCTTCCACTTCCAAAGCAGGAAGTAGTAAGACACCCCCTATGGAAAACTGTCACAATGACTTAACCTTAAACCTTCCCAGTCCTGCTCTACTGCATGCTCCCTTAGGGGGAAAGATTGCACTGCATGCAAAAAAACTGGGAACTCATTACCCTGGGCAAATGGGTTTTAAATGTAGTTTCCCAAGGATACAGATTCCACTTCCAAACCATACCAACCCCAAACAGTTGACCAGACCTACACCCAAATCAGTGGGCAGAGGCTCAACAGCAGGATGTTCTTCGTGTTTCACTGTTGCAGTCATTACATTTGGGTAGTCTGTTGGCAGGTTGCCCTCAGTTGGCCTGATTATACAAGTCTTGGGTCCTACATCAGCTGCTGTCCCTTCTTCCATGATGTCAGGTCATCAGGGGTATAAAACATGCAGCCGACGCCATTACATAAGTCTTTCTTTCGTGTGGTGCCCGAAGCAGAAGCAGTTCGCAAGTGCCGGTCCCGACTCCTGAAATTTTCTTTTTCGAGTTTCAGAACCAAAGTCTTCAACTTAAAGCTAAGTACCCCATTGGGGAAACTTTTTCTTGCTCTTTACCGATGTCAGTAAAAGTTAATAATTGCATTACTTGTGAGAAGCAAATACCTCATAAAGATTTTCATTCGTTTTCATTCGTACTGTATTCCTTGCCTAGGCCCTGACCACGACGTACCTTGCTGTCAGTTTTGTGCTTTAATTAATCAGAGCACTA
Source organism: Protopterus annectens (assembly GCF_019279795.1). Classification (NCBI taxonomy): domain Eukaryota; kingdom Metazoa; phylum Chordata; order Ceratodontiformes; family Protopteridae; genus Protopterus; species Protopterus annectens. The sequence continues at coordinate 417,349,219 of NC_056751.1, forward strand.
TCTGTCATCGGTACATTTTTGCCTCTAAATATTTGGGTTCTCGGTTTAATTATCCAAAAATGTCATCGGTTAGCCATCCGACCACTGGGATTCTGAAAAAACGCCAAGATAAAGACAGAGACAGGCCGCCAAGGTCCATAACTGACAACGACACTTCTCCTAAGCCAGTCGCCAGTTCGCCGTTACTCAGTCAGGTGCTTTTGCAGCCCCTGATGCCCACTACTTCTGATTTTCAGGCCTCTACTGAGACCCATTTGGAGTCCGGTATGCCGCAAGATGCTTCACCTATGGAACCTGCAGATGTCTCTACCTTGGATGTGTCCGGAGCCGCTGTGCAGGCACCGGCTTCTGAGGGTGTATTCAGGCCTACAGACTTGCATATTAAATCGACACCGCCTTCATTACTAAGGCCTAAATCTCGATCCATGTCTAAAAAAATGACATCCAGGCCACATGTTCAGGCCCCTATGCCTAAAAAACAAATGATAAAAATGTCTGAAGATCTAATTACCCTAATCAGGGGTAGTCAACCCCCCCCCCCTCAACAGACCTAGGGCTGAGCTTGATTATGAATCTTTTGATCAGGATTCTGTTTTGTCTGACTCTTCCAATGACCTGGATTTGTCCATACCTACTTATGAGGATTCTGATACAGAGGATTCCATTCCCTCTGCTTCCCCTCCTGAGGATTTTTCTTTTGGAGGAAACTTTGCATACTTTAAGGGAGCATTTCCACTGGGAAAGCCAGGAATTTTCTGATTCAAAAAAGAGGCTTAGGGATTTCCTTCTTCTACCTCAGTGTAGGCCTTTGGCTATACCTCCTGTACTGGACATTGTTGATGATATGTTCTTGGAGTACAGTATGGCCTCTGATTCCCTGCCTCCGGCTCCTAGTAAACCTGACGGATACTACAGGGTTTCTGAGTCCCACAAGTTTATTTTCAAAAATCCAGTTGCAGATCCAGAAACCATTTCTCAGGGACCCAATGGCATTAAGGCTTCTACTGCTAAAAGTCCTACCCCTTCTGATAGAGACTCCAGGGTGCTGGATAGATGGGGTAAAATGGTTTATTCTTCTGCAACCTTGGCAGTCAGAGCTTTAAACTGCCAATTTCATATGTTAAAATATCAATAGCATATAATGGACTGCTTAAACAGAAAATAATGTTGATTCCTGACTGTGTGAAAAATAGAGTTACAGGATTTAATGCATTCTGCTGAACAAGTTGGAAAACATACTTTGCAATGTGGTTTTCATTCCTTAGAGGCCTCCTGCAGGGCTGCTGTTACTGGGTCTGTGCTTAGAAGGCATGCTTGGCTTAAGGAGCAGTCTTTGCCTGATCATGTTAAAGCTAAATTATTGGATGCTCCTTTAAGTCAGGACTGCCTGTTTGGCAATAAGGCTGAAGAAGTTCTAAAAAAAAGATGGAAGATAAAGCGAAATCTATGCAAACTGTTAAAAGATTTCTTACAAGTGCAACCTCCAAGATTTAGTAGGCACTGGCCCACTAAGTCCTTTCCATCCCCTTCCAGATCCTCTCAAGCCAAACCCAGACACAACAAAAACCCCAGGTTTCAGTCCCGGGGGACTCTCAGAACTAAGCAGTGGGGGGCTCCACTTCCAAATCTGGAAATAAGACGCCCCCTATAGTAAACAGTCTCAATGACTTCCTTTTAAAATTACCAAGCACTTATCTTTTAACGGCCCCTTTGGCGGGGAAGATTGCTCTTCATGCAAAGAACTGGGAACTCATAACCCAGGACAAATGGGTTTTAAATATAGTGTCCCAGGGATACAGATTTAATTTCCACACGTTGCCAAATGGGTAGCCAGACCTGCCCCCAAATCCATGGGCAGAGGCTCAAAAACAAGTACTTTCAATCTTAAGCATGGGGGCTATCCAACTGGTACCAGAAGAGGAAAAGGGACAAGGTTTCTATTCCAGGCTTTTCCTGGTACCCAGAAAAGACAATTCTTGGCGTCCAATACTGGACCTGTCTACTCTAAACACCTTTCTGGAGATTCCAAAATTCAATATGCTGACTCTTCACCAGTTACTTCCTATGCTAGGCAAAGACGCCTGGTTGGCAACTCTAGATTTAAAAGAAGCTTACCTGCATATCCCAATCAGGGAATCTTGCAGAAGATACCTACACTTCAAAGCAGGCTACTTGCATTATCAGTTCTCTGCACTGCCCTTTGGCTTGTCTACTGTGCCCAGGGTATTCACAAAGTGCCTGGCTCCAGTTATTGCATTTTGCAGGCAAAGAAATATTCAAATATATCCATACCTGGACGATTGTCTAATTCAGGCAGAAAACCAGGGCATACTTCTAAATCATCTGGCGTTTGTAAAAAGGGTTCCAACGTGTCTGGGGTACACCATAAACGAAAAATCACAACTGGTACCCTGTCAATAGATTACATTCCTGGGTGCAAGCTTGAATACAACTGCCCAGATGGCTTTCCTCATGCCAGAGAAGCAAATTCATTTGGTAACTTACTTCAAACAAGTGGCCACAACCCTGCTATCTGCAAGACAAATACTGCAAGCCTTAGAGTTCATGGCCTCCTGCATTCTTCTAATTCCATATGCAAGACTACATATGAGGAAACTACAGTGGTATCTAAAAAGTCTATGGACTCAACATTGTCACAGCCTGGAAACAATGATTCCTGTTATACCTTGCCTACACCTGGAGTTCCTATGGTGGGCAGAAGCCTGCCACCTAAACAAGGGACTGCCATTCACACTTCCCCCTGCCACCCAAACCTTAACTACAGATGCATCAGACTATGCATGGGGGAGTCTCCTCTGGCAGGGAAGTGCATTCAGGGCAAATGGAGCCCAAATCAAATGCACCTACATATCAATCAAAAAGAAATGTTAGCTGTACAGAATGCTCTGACAGCCTTCAAGGACTACATTCTTCCAGGACAACTAATGGTAAAGATGGACAACACCACGGTTATGTGGTACATAAACAAGCAGGGGAGGTACACATTCCTACCTCCTCTGCAGACTAGCCATGGCATTGTTGAGCACAGCCTTGAGCTACCAAGTGCATCTACAAGCTCAATTCCTGCCAGGAAAATTGAATACACTGGCAGACGGACTAAGTAGAAACCTCATGGACCCACACGAGTGGAAACTGGAACCACAGATGTTGACAACTGAATGGGGGAGCCCAGACATAGATCTGTTTGCCTCCCCCCAGAACTACCAGTTGGACAAGTTTTGCACAAGGACTCCCCACAAACAAGCCTGGAAAGTGGATGCTGTGTCCTTCAGCTGGAAAAACCTATTAGTCTACGCCTTTCCCCCTCTGCCTCTGCTCTCCAAAGTTCTACTAAAGGTCAAACGGGACAAACCAAGGATGATTTTGATTGCTCCGGACTGGCCGCGCCAACACTGTTACCCCCTCCTGCGCAGTGTGTCGCAAATATCTCCATAGCACCTGCCTCAGACCCCTTCCCTACTGTCTCAGCAGGAGAACTAAATTCTGCACCCTCAGCTTCCAGCATTGAACCTTGCAGCCCTGGCTAATCACTTAAATTCACCCTTATCAACCCTCAGCAAAGCTGTGATGGATATCATCTTGGAGGCGAGAAGACCTAGTACTAGAAAATCTTATGCTGATAAATGGAAAAGATTCTGTGCCTGGAACCAACCTTTAGGGATGAGCACACCAGCACCCAATTTACCTCAGATTTTGCAATACTTAACTGAGATGCTTCACAAGGGCCTTTCTTTTTCCTCCATTAAAATCCATGCCTCAGCTATTTCAGTTCACTATAACACAGAACCACCCCTCTTCTCTCATCCTCTGCTCAAGCAGTACCTCAGAGGGGCAAAAAACTTGAGACCATCCAGGAGAGCCCCTACCCCTGCCTGGGACCTTAACTTTGTTTCGGAAAACTCACTCTACTTCCTTTCAAGCCAGCTGCTACTGCAGATTTAAAATTCCTTTCCTGGAAAACAGCTTTCCTTTTAGCAATCACTTCTGCAAGACTGGTATCTGAATTACAGGCTCTTATGGCAGTGGAGCCTTTCATCATCTTTTATGCAGACAGGGTGTCTCACAGAACCAATCCCTCCTTCATGCCCAAGGTGGTATCGAGTGTGGCTCTTAATCAGTCCATTCATTTGGCTACTGTCTTTCCTATCCCACAGAACAAAGGGGAATGGATACTGCACTCCTTAGATGTTCACAGACAACTTAGATTCTACTTGGACAGGACTAAACCTCAAAGGAAATCTGAACAACTGCTGGTGGCATTTGCTGCAGGGACAGAGGAGAAAGTATTTCAAAGCAAACCTTTTCAAAATGGATAGGCCACTGCATTCATTTCTGCTGTAATCACCATGGAAAACCTATCCCATAAGGCATCAGACCCCATTCAACCAGGGCTGCATCTACCTCTACAGCCTTTCTCAAGGGCGTCCCTACTAGGGACATCCTAGAAGCTACTACCTGGAGGTCTGTACATACTTTCACCAAGCATTATCATTTGCCAATTTTCTCTAAATCCAGAGCTGGTTTTGCCACTGCAGTCTTGCATGGCCTTATAGCTGGTCCTAATTCTATTTAAATTCCTCCACCCAACCTTAGCTTTGGGAATCTACCCAAATGTAATGACTGCAACAGTGAAACATGAAGAACATAGTACAGTTGTGTGCACTTACCATAAATGTAGATGTTCGAGTGTATGCACTGTTGCAATCCTGGTTACCCTCCCTCCAGCCCCCTTTCTTCTTTTGGCTATACCTCTACTCTCACTTACTATGCTCAAAAAGTTTTTTGGTGTATTTGCTTTTTTGTTGGAGGTATATCCTTGTATTATAGATTTAATTGCTTCCCATTAGGGGGGCACCTGACATCTGGGGCAAGAAAAACTGAAGTAATGGCATCAGCTGCTTGTTTTATACCCATGATGACCTGACGTTATGGAAGAAGGGGCAGCAACCGACGCAGGACCCAAGACTTTATTAATCGGGCCAACTGAGGTGTACTGCAAGCAGATAACCCAAATGTAATGACTGCAACAGTGAAGACACTCGAACATCTACATTTATGGTAAGTGTACACAACTGTACTTTTTTGAGCCAATGGCTGAGGGTGTGCTAAAAAGATGGAAGGTAAAGCAAAATCTATGCAAACTGTCAGACTTTCTCCAAGTCCAGCCTCCTAGGTTTAGTAGGAATTTTCTTACTAAACACTAGTCTTTTTCCCTCTTAATCAAAAAATGACCAGAAGAAACCAGGAGGGAAAAGCCTCAAAGACAGCATCAATCACAAAGACCCAGGCAGTGGTCCTCGTGAACCCCCAGGCAGGGCAATTCTAGGCCATAAGGCCCTGGTAGAGAGCAGCAATGACTCTTCTTTTCCCCTACCCCCCCCCCCACCATGTCCAGAAAAGATAGGAAGACTATCCCTGTTCAAAGAAAATTGGTTCCTCATTACTTCAAACAAATGGGTTCTGAAAGTTATCTCAGTCAGTTATAGGCTCACTTTCAAAGAGCCCTTAAGATACTCAGGCAACCCAGGTGCTCCACAAAATCAAATAGCAGATGCTCTTTCTCAGATTCACAACCTCTGCTCACAGGACTCAGTTGATCCAGTACCAGAATATCAGAGAGGGAAGGGGTTCTATTCCAGGCTATTCCTGGTTCCCAGAAAGGAAGGTTCTTGGCACCCTATTCTAGACCTGTCCACCCTCAATCAGTCCCTGCTGGTACTAAAATTCAAAATGTTGACTCTTAAAAAAAAAAACTTCTTCCCATAGTAGTCTCTCGGGCGTTAATGGTCACCTTAGACCTAAACAATGCTTACTTGCACATTCCTGTAAAGAAATATTGCAGGATGTCCTTTTCATATGCTGCTGTATTCATGACATCAGGGAGTTTGCCTCTGGTGAACTCTCTTATGTCCGGCCATTATACAAGTTAAATGCTACTGCTAGGGTGCATGTGATGTCCAGCGCCTCTTTCGGATGTGGTTGTAAACGGACATCTGGTATAAAGCGGACGTCAGCACACACCTCTTCATAACTTTTCTTCCGCCTGTGTGACTGCCAGCTCCGGATATCATGTTGCCAATAGAAATGTTTTCTTCATCCAACTTCAGATAAGTACCCCTTAGGGGTTTCTATTTTCTTACTTGAACTTCTACTTTGGGTTACATGTCAGGTATGAAGGGCAAGTGTAGGTGTGGAAGCCAAATTCCACATAAGGATTTATATGAGCTCTGCCTAGGCTGTTAATACAATCATACCACCTGTAGTACTTGTCAGGCATTTGTCCCCAAGACTCTCAAACGTCTAGTATCTAGGATGGACCCAATGTCTGAACACTCGGAGGAGCCTCCAGTCAAGAAGGCCAGAAAGAGTAGGCTCAAACAGACTGCTTCACCCTCCACTCCAACCATCGCTCTCGAGGCTAGTGAAGGCCCGGAGTATGAGCCGGAGTCCTCGGAGCCGCCTTTGGCAGAAGGCCCAGTGTAAATCTGTCCTTTGTCCAAGATCATGTCCTGAAGGGAATCTCAGACATCCGACTCTGTCGCTTAGGGGGAACCAAGACTTTGTTATATATGAGGGCCCGCGCGGCATCTCCCAAATCATGGTACATGAGGACATAGTCTCTGATTTAGTGGAGTGCCACCCAGCGTCTGGCCCTCCTACCCACTACCGCATTTCTGAATCCTCTCCCCCTGAGACCCATAAGAAGAGGAAACAGAAAGCCAAACATATTTCTCAGCCTCTGCCTGCTTCACCTGTCGAACAGCCTCCAGATTGGCAGGCCTTCACTCATGGCCTGCTCAATGCCTTTCCTGCCTTGCGTCAGGGCCTGACGCTTGCACAGCCTCCTACACCCTTTACCTCTAAGAGGCCTGCGCCGGACATCTCTTCAGGAGAAGAGGATTTATCTGCTTATGAGTCCCTCACCTACTCTTCTCAGATTGCTTCTCCTCTGGGATATGCTTCACCAGAGGAGGAATCCAATGGCACTGACACCCCTGGTGAGAGAACATCACCAAAATACAAAACTTTTCAAATGGGACAGCAGTCAGGTGACAGAGACCCAAAAGAGATACTATGAACTTCTTCAGCTGGAGTCTCCCAGTCCTTCTGCTGTGCCCCCAGTACACTCTGCTTTTCTGGATGCCTTCCTGGCTGCTTCAAAAATCCATGATTCACAGCACCCAAGCATCCAGATAGATTCTACAAGGTGCCCGAGGAAGCTATCTTCCTCTACAAAGCCTGTTCTGCAGACCCTGCAGTTATTTCTGTGACAATGGACAAAACCTCAGAGTTACTTCCCTCAACCTCTCTACTGCCCTGTGACAGAGAGCAGAATGATGGAACATCTGGGTAAGAAAGCTTATATTTCTGACACCCTAGTAATAAGAGCCATCAGTTACCTGACGCACATGGCCAAGTATTCCTTGGCTGTTTTGCAAAATGTGTTTAAGCACCTGAGAGAGCTCTCTCACTCCCCTGCTAAAGCTAAGATTTTCCTTCTCCTTCTCCTGAATTCCTGCACAACAAGTGACCAAACACTCCAAGTGCAGCTACAATGCTGTAGAAGCATCTGCAAGGTCTGCTGCCTCTGGATCTGTCATCAGAAGATGTTCATCGTGTTACACTACTGCAGTCATTTCACTTGGGTTATCCTGCTGTCAGGCGGTTCCCCAGTCGGCCTGAGTTCCAAAGTCTTGGTCCGGCGTCGGTTGCTGTCACCTCCTCCCTGACGTGAGTACGACAGGGATATATGAGATGCAGCCGACACCATTTTCTTCAGTCTTTCTTGCCGCGCGGTGCCCGAAGCAAAAGCAGTTCACAAGTGCCTGTCGGCCGACTCCTGAGATTTTCACTCCGAATCCAGAACCGAAGTCTTCTACAAAGCTAAGTACCCCGTTGGGGAAACTTTTTCTTGCCTCAGACCAATGTCAGTAAAAGTTAATAACTGTATTTCTTGTGGGAAGCAAATACCTCATAAGGATTTCCATTCTTATTGTATCCCATGCCTAGGCCCAGACCACGACGTCACTGGTTGTCAGTTTTGTGCTAGGTTTAATAAGCGCACTATTAAATGTCGATTTGATTTTGCCCGACATTATTTTGGCAGAAAATTCAATTATACCATGCCGTCGGAACTTCCGACGGCCGGAATACATAAAAAATGCAAAGACAAGGATAGGCATCCAAGGCCCAAAACTGACGATGAAGCCTCTTCTAGGCCAGTCGCCGGTTCTCCGGTTTTCAGCGAGGCGCCTTCGCAGCCCCTGACGACCGTTTCTGTAGAACCGCAAGCTGCCTCTGACTCCCACGTGGAGATGGCTGGGCCTTCGGACGCACAAGTTATTCAGACTACCGAAACTACCCCTTCAGAGGGATCCGGAGTAGCTGAACAACCTGCAGCCTCAGAAGGTGTTTTCAGACCTACCCAGTTAAGCATTAAATCTTCTGCTAGGTCTAAACCTACTTTAAAAACAAAGAAACAAATACAGCATTCTCCAGGACAGGCCTCCATGTTTAAGAAACAAATGCTCAAAATGTCCGAAGACCTAATCACTCTGATCAAGGGTTCCCATCCCTCTCCTGATAAAAGGCCTATACTGGATGCAGACTATGACTCATCTGACCAGGTAGCCATCTCTTCAGATTCATCCTCAGACCTGGGATATTCCTTATCCCCTTATGAGGATTCTGATGCTGAGGAATCAATTCCATCAGCCTCTCCACTTGAGGACTACTCCTTTGGTGAAACCTTACATACCATGAGGGAGCATTTCCATTGGGAAGGCCAGGATTACTCAGAATCCAAGAAAAGGCTCAGAGACTTCCTTTTATAACCTCAACAAAGACCCCTTGCTATTCCACCAGTGTTAGATATAGTGGATGATGTGTATACTGAATCCAGCTTAAATCCTGATTCTTTACCTCCAGCCCCAGTTAAGCCTGACAGATACTACAGAGTCCCTGACTCACACAAATTTCTTTATAAAAGCCCTGTTGCAGACCCTGAAACTATTTCTCAGGGACCCAAATGGGTTAAGGCCTCATCAGCAAAGAATCCAGTCCCCTCTGACAGAGAATCCAGAGCAATGGACAGATGGGGGAAGAAAGTATATACACGTCTGCAACTTTAGCAATGAGGGCCTTAAATTGCCAGCTTCACATGTTAAAATATCAGCAGTTTCTGATGTCTCAGTTGAAACAAAAAATGCTTCCAGATTCAGATCCTCCTAATTTAAAGGAAATGTAGGATTTATTGCATGCAGCTGAACAAGTGGGAAAACACACTTTATAATGTGGTTTTGATTCTTTAGAGGCCTCCTGTAGAGCAGCTGTTACAGGTTCTGTCATTAGAAGACATGCTTGGTTAAAAGAACATACGTTACCAGATCATGTTAAAGCAAAACTATTGGATGCACCTTTACAGCAGGATGTGTTATTTGGAGTTAAGGTAGAAGAGGTATTAAAGAAAATGGAGGATAAGGCAAAATCTATGCAAATGGTGAAGGATTTCTTACAGGTTCAGCCTCCTCGATTTAGCAGAAATTGGCCAAGAAAAAATTGGTCCTTTCCAGCTTCAGACAGACCCCAAAGGGGCAGAAAGAGACGTCCAAGAGGCAGAGGTCAACCACAAGGTCCCTATAGGCCTGGACAATGGGGTGCATCAGGCCAGAAAGAAGGGGAAGACAAGCCAAAACCTTATAAAAAACAGCCCCAATGACTTCCCACTACACCTGCCAAACAGCTCTATCTTGGCAGCCCCCTTGGGAGGAAAACTGGCACTTTTCTATCACAATTGGCATATGATCACCAAAGACAAATCGGTTCTCAACATTGTATCTCAGTGTTACAGGTTCCACTTTCACACTCTGCCAAGGTTAAAAGGAATGCCAGACCTGCCATCAAATCAATGGGCAGAGGCTCAAAAACAAATTACAGCATTCATGGACATGAGAGCTATTCAAAAGGTACCACCACAGGAGCAATGACAAGGATTTTACTCAAGACTCTTTCTGGTTCCCAGAAAGGACAAAGCCTGGAGGCCCATTCTGGATCTTTCTTCTCTAAACACTTACCTGGATGTTCCGAAATTCAAAATGTTGACACTACAGCAGCTTCTTCCCATGCTGGGCAAGAAAGCTTGGCTCGTAACATTGGACCTCAAGGAGGCATACCTGCATGTCCCTATCGGACAAAACTGCAGAAGATACCTCAGATTCATAGCTGGTTCAATGCACTATCATTTCTTTGCACTGCCCTTTGGCTTGTCTACTGCGCCCAGGGTCTTCACAAAGTGCCTGGCACCAGTAATTGCATTTTGCAGACAAAAAGGAATTCAAATTTATCTGTACCTGGACGACTGCCTGATTCAAGCAGAGAGCAAGGACATTCTTCTACAGCATCTGGCATTTGTAAAACAATTATTAAGTTGCCTAGGGTACACAGTAAACGAAAAGAAATCAAAACTAGTGCCCTCACAAGAGATAATATTACTGGGTGCCAGCTTGAATACAATGGCCCAGATGGCTTATCTCACGCCAGACAAGCAAGGACATCTGACTCAATATTTTCAATTGATGGCAACAAGAACCCAACTCCCTGCAAGAAAAATTCTGCAGCCTTGGGTTACATAGCATCTTCCATACTACTAATTCCATATGCCAGGCTGCATATGAGGAAACTATAATGGTACCTAAAGAGTGTCTGGTCTCAACACTGTCTAAGTTTGGAAACAGTTATACCACTAATTCTTTGCCTGCAACAGGAGTTTCGATGGTGGCCTCAAGCTTGTCACCTCAACAAGGGACAGCCTTTTACTCAACCCACAGCCAGGCAAACACTGTCAACAGATGCATCGGATTACGCCTGGGGAGCACACATGGCAGGAAAATGTATTCAGGGCAGGTGGCCCGCAGAACAAAGGCATCTTCACATCAATCAAAAAGAGATGCTAGCTGTACAAAATGCCCTAATAGCCTTCAAGGACCTGCTACATCCAGGGCAACTACTATTAAAGACAGACAACACCACAGTTATGTGGTACATAAACAAGCAAGGGGGCACTCACTCTTATCCCTCTGCAGACAAGCCATGACCTTGTGGAACACAGCTCTAAACTATCACGTTCATCTACAATCACAATTCCTGCCAGGAGAGAAAAACTTAAGCAGAAACATCATGGATCCCCACGAATGGGAGTTGAATCCACAAATATTCAGAATGATAACACAGAAATGGTGGAGCCTGGACATAGATCTGTTTGCATCCCCAATGGCCTACACAAGGACTTGCCATCCACAAGCATTGAAAGTGGATGCCCTCTCATTCAGCTGGAAAAACCTACAAGTATATGCTTTCCCTCCACTGCCTCTCCTTCCAAAGGTACTCATCAAAGCCAGGCAGGAAGGGCCAAAGATGATCCTGATTGCACCAGACTGGCCCCACCAGCACTGGTACCCAATCTTGAAGAACTTAGCACAAGGACCACCCTGGATTTTGCCTCAAATACCACATCTGCTGACTCAGCACAACAATCAGATACTTCACAGCCAGCTATAGACTTTAAATCTGGCTGCATGGAAGATTACCTAGTCAAGCAAGCAATGCCTCTCTCCAAAGCTGTTATGGATGTCATTCTGGAGGCCAGAAGGCCTAGTACCAGGAAAGCCTATTCGGATAAATGGAAGAGATTCTGTGCCTGGAACCAGGCTCACAGCCTTGATCCTCTTGTCCCAAATATTCCTCAGATACTACAATATTTAACTGAGATGCTGGACAAAGGCCTCTCCTTTTCATCCATCAAGATCCACGCCTCTGCCATCTCTGCTCATTACAACACGGATCCACCAATTTTCTCTAATCCTTTGCTAAAACAGTACCTCAGAGGGGCTAAAAACATAAGACCACCCCGTAGAGCACCTACTCCAACTTGGGACCTCAACTTCGTGTTGGAAAAATTAACTTTACCTCCTTTTGGGACAGCAAACACAGCAGATTTAAAATATATCTCTTGTAAAACTGCTCTACTCCTGCCAATAACATCAGAACGAAGAGTTTGAGTTACAGGCACTAATGGCAGTGGAACCATTTATCATTTTCCACCAAGACAGGGTGTCTTTAAGAACTAACCCTAGTTTTATGCCAAAGGTGGTATCAAGTGTGGCCCTCAGCCAAACTATCCACTTGCCAACTTTTTATCCAAATCCACAGAATAAAGGGGAGAGACTACTGCATTCTTTGGACATACACAGGCAGTTAAGCTTCTACTTGGACAAAACCAAAGCTTTCAGAAAATCTGAGCAATTATTGGTAGCATATGCTGCAGGAGCACAGGGAAAAGCCATTTCAAAACAGACAATTTCAAAATGGATAGGACACTGTATACGTTTCTGCTATACACACCATGGTAAACCTGTACCTAACAGCATTAGATCTCACTCCACCAGGGCAACAGCCACTTCAACTGCCTACCTCAGAGGAGTACCTACCAAGGACATTTTGGAAGCAGCAACTTGGAGTTCTGTACATACCTTCACCAAGCACTACTATCTGCCTCTATACTCTAAATCCAGAGCTGGCTTTGCCACTGCAGTGCTGCAGGACCTTATAGCCACCCCTAATGCCTTATAGTACCAGCCATCCTACCTCAGCTTTGGGATTCTACCCAAGTGTAATGACTGCAGCAGTGTAACACGATGAACATAGTACAGTTTTGTACCTACCATAAATGTAGATGTTCGAGTGTATACACTGCTGCAGTCCAGGTTACCCACCCTCCATCCCCTCTTACTTGCTGGTACGTACCTATGTCTTCTATCCTTTACTACCTATGGGGAGTATTTGCTGGTATATGAAAGTTGTTGATTGCTTTACTTATGTATATTTTATTAGCAATTGGAATAGCCTACCTTTTGGGGGGCACCTGATATCTGGGGCAAGAAAAACTAAACAAAATGGCATCTGCTGCATCTTATATACCCCTGTCGCACTGACATCAGGGAGGAGGCGACAGCAACCAATGCCAGACCAACACTTTGGAACTCAGGCTGTCTGGGGAACCACCTGACGGCAGGATAACCCAAGTGTAATGACTGCAGCAGTGTATACACTCGAACATCTACATTTATGGTAGGTACAAAACTGTACTGTACTCCTGGTTAAGGCTGCAACCCCTCCCTGATGACCTCAAAACCAAGCTCCTTGATGCACCCCTGGACAACAAAAACCTATTTGGTTCAGCAGCTGCTGAACTCTTTAAGACCCTACAGACCAAAGGTAAGGAGCTGCAGGAATTGAGACATATCTTTGTATCCCCAGTTCCATGCTTTCGGAGAAATTACACAGCTAAAACTTCCTTTGTCAGGTCCTCACCTAAGAGAATACAAGTTAAGCCTAGAAAGGACCACAGGAAAGAGCACCCTTCTAGGTCTGTCTCCTCCACTCCATCCTCTAAACAGTCCTTTCAATGACAGCCTGGTAGTCTGTGACTACCAGGCTGTTCACCCAGAAACCCCTCTATCCATGCGGCTCTCCCTCACCCTTCCTGCTTGGAAGCAGGTTACCCAGGACGCCTGGGTCCTATCTATCATAAAGCAGGGATACTTCATGACCTGGGAGACCAGACCCACTCCCAAACGCATCCCACCCCCACCCAAAGACCAAATCCCACTTTTTCCTCCCATACTACAGGACTTATTGCTCAAATTACCATCCAGGAGGTCCCATCTGCAAGAAGAAAAGGTTTTTATTCAAAAATTTTCCTGTTTCCCCAGGTCCCTGGAGGCCTATCCTGGACCTATCCCACCTGAACACCTTCCTCTGAGTCACGTCCTTCAGGATCCTCTCTTTCCCATCCCTTCTGCCACTCATTCTGCCTCAGGCTTTCCTATTGCCCCTGGACATAAAGTACACCTACTTGCTCATCCCTGACACCCTTTCAGGATCAGGTGTTTCTAGGATGTCGGATTCTGACCAGGGAAATGATGGCTTGCCTGCCACCAGAAAAGTTTGTGACCCTCACGTCTTCCTTCCAGAGGATCATTCCTCTCAAAACCATCTCAGCCAGGGAATTCCTCAGAATCTTAGTACTCGTGGCTTTTACTATCCCCATGGTCCCCCTGGCAAGCTTCCAGTGGTATCTGAGAAACATCTGGAAGCAGCATCTACATCCTCTAGAGTTCATGATCCCCATGCTTCCTTGCCTGTCCAAGGAGTTGGTGGTGGATCTCCCAGATTCAGTCAAACCTGGGCCTTCCCCACCAGCCCACTCCCCCAAAACAAGACCTCTTCACAGATGCTTCAGACTCAGGCTTGGGAGCAACCCTAAGAAACTGGAGAGTGAAGAATGCATGGAGTCCCACTCATCAGGAAGACCACATCAATATCAAGGAAATGAGAGCCTTGATACTAGCTTTGGATATTTTCAAGGGTCCGGTTCTCCCAGGCACCTTGAGTTGGTACACAGACAACACAACTGTGCTGTGGTAAAGCAGCAAACGGGGGGGGGGGCAAGGTCCTACCTCCTGTGCAGACTAGCACTGCAGGCTTGGGAAATAGGACTGGAGAAACAAATCCTCCAAGGAGTATGTATCCCTGTCGCAGACAGTGTGATGGCAGACTCCTTAAGCAGGACCATTACCTTGGCTCAAAAAGGGATACTGAACAGGGAAGTGTTTCTGGATTAGATCCATCGATGGGGTATTCTGAATGTTGATCTCTGCCTCCCCCATGACCAGACAGCTCCCGACCTTCTGCTCCAGGGCACCTCAGCCAGAGGCTTGAAAGGTGGATGATCTATCAATCTCTTGGAAGGGGATGTGCACATATGCATTCCCCTCTTCCCTCTCATTCAGAGTGTCCTTCTAAAAATTCAGAATGAGCAACCTCAAATTTTGCTGGTGACTCCCTACTGGCCAAGGCAGCATTGGTTCCCCCTACTATTTCACCTAGCCAAGGGCAATCACCACAAGTTACCCCAGAGAATGGACCTGCTCACACAGGGCAAGAGAACACTCTTGCACCCTCAACTGTCTACACTGAATCTCGCTTTGTGGGTGATAGTGCATTGATTCCCTTCAGACACCTATATGCAGAGGACTTGATCCAGGTTGTACAGGAGGCCAGGAAACCAACTACCAGAAAATCCTACCTGTTAGAGTAGAAAAGGTTTTCCTTATGGTGTCAGAAAAACAGCTTTCAACCACTGACGGCAGAGTGCCCAGTGGTCTTGTCCTACCTGTGTGATCTCATGAAGTCTGGACTATCATACTCCTCCATTAAAATCCACCTATCTGCCATCTCAGCTTGCCTGCCCCTGGTACCTCCTTTAGCATGTAGACTAGAGGTCAAACTTTTTCTGAGAGGGGCACTTCACCTCAGGCCACCAAGGAAGCCAATTCCTTGGGACCTTGACTTTGTCCTAGAAAAATTGACTCTCCTACCATTGGAACCAGCCAAAGACTGCTCCCTTCAGTACTGCACATGGAAGACCATACTCTTGGTGGCTATAACCTCTGCCCAAGGGTCTCCAAACTCCAGGCCCGTATGGCACACCCCACCTTCACTGTCTTCCACAGGGACAGGGTATGCTTATGTATTAATCCCATGTTCATGCCCAAAGTGGTATCTGCCAACCTTTTTCCCCTCTCCGCAGAACAGAGAAGAATGGATACTTCACTCCCTAGATGTACACAGACAGCTAAGGTTTTATTGGCCAAAACAAAATTCTTCAGAAAATATGACCGGCTGTTCATCTCTTACCACCCTAAAGCCCTGGGTCGACCTGTTTCCAAGCAAACTATATACTTTTGGATATCAAAAACCATTTCATTTTGCTACACTAACCATGATAAGTCACTCCCAGCCCCAGTTAGGGCACATTCTACCAGGGCAGTGTCCTCCACAGGGTGCTTTCCTTAAAGGATTGGACACAGCTGCTGTCCTAGATGCAGCTACTTGGTCCTCAAGTCACACTTTCACCAGACACTGCAAACTGGATGTGGTCTCTAGAGCCAGGGCAGGATTTGCCAAAGCCATCCTCCATGGGTTTGTGGAAGGTGCTTCTGGTCCGCCACCCCTTCATTAAGACAGAAGCTCTTGCACTCTCCCTGATGTTATGAATACAGCAGCATATGAATGGAAGGACATAGTATTGTTGTGTAAGAACTTGCCGTAACCTGAGATGTCCTTTTCTTCTATATGCTGCTGTATAGTTTCCCACCCAGCCTACTCCCTCACACTTGCCCGATTCCTGGAGTAACCACTGTTTTCACTGTATCGAGTGGCATTCACTAATGAAGAGGTGCGTGCTGACGTCTGCTTTATACCTGATGTCCGTTTCGGACCAACGTCCAAGAAAGGCGCGGGACATCGCGCTCACCATAGCAGTAGCATTTAACTTTTGTGTAATGGCCGGATGTATGAGAGTTCACCAGAGGCAAACTCCCTGATGTCATGAATACAGTAGCATATAGAAGAGTAGGACATCTAAGGTTATGGTAAGTTCTTAAATAACAATACTTTTCTTCATTTCAGAGTAGGTACCAGTTATTTTCAAATGTCTGCATTACCCTTTGGCTTGTCTACTGCTCCCAGGGTCTTCACAAAGTGTTTACCTCCTGTGATCGCCTTCTACAGAACAAGAGAGAGATCCAGATTTACCCCTATCTAGACAACTGCCTCATTTAAGCTACAAGTTGGTCAAAGCTCCTCAAGGGTCTGGCCTTCACTCAGAACCTTCTCACCTCCTTGGGGTTCACCATAAATCTTTGCAAATCCAACACAGACCCATCTGCCAGGATAGTTTTCCTGGGGGCTCTTTTGGGTTCCTCTCTTCAAAAGGCCTTCCTCCCTCCAGAAAAGTTGTCTTTCCTGATTCAATACTTAAAAAACATTTTGCAGAGACAATGCCTGTCAGCCAGGTTACTCAGAGCATTAGGCTACATGGCATCTTGTATCCTCACAATCCATCTGGCCAGGCTACACATGAGAAAGCTCCAGTGGTATCTCAAGGTCCGTGTTGCCAGCACTCACAGTCCCTGGAGACAGAAGTTCAGGTGACCCCTTGTCTCAAGGAGGAATTTGTATGTTGGATACAGGCATGCGCCCAGAACCTGCATCTCCCCTTCATGTTCATCTCTCAGGGTTAAACCTCAACTACAGATGCTTCATGGGGGCTCATTTCCAACATTTTCAGGGCAGATGGGAAAATTCAGTTCAGACACAAGCACATAAACTGGAAAGATCTGATGGCAGTGCAAAAGAGCCTAGTAGCTTTCAAACTACCCACAGCCTGGAGGGCAGATGCTTTCTCCTTCCTTTGAAGACACCTGTTCCTTAATGTGTTTCCTTTCCTGCCTCTTCTTCCACTGGGCCTCCAGAAAATCAGGGAAGAAGGCCCAAGTGTCATTCTGATAGCCCCAGACTGGCCCAGGCAGCACTGGTATCATCTGCTACTAAGTTTAACCAACTAAAATCTGTGGCAGTTACCTCAGAGAGTGGGCCTTCCAACTCGGGACAAGGGGAGGTTTGTGCATCCCGACCTACAGACTGTCAAACAGTCAGATTGGATAATTCCCCAAAATACTCCTCTGAGCATACCCTAAGCATATGATATGAATAACTACCCTACGCAGACAAGCTCAAAACATTCTCAGAGAGGCTAGAAGGCCGAGTACTAGGAAGTTATACTCAGCCAAGAATAGTTAACTTTCAGGCTCACATGTCTTTTAATTTCTGCTAGTTCTTTTGATATGAGGAGATTAATTGCTGACCTTTCTAAAGAGACTAAGGCATCTTTAAATTCCTTAGTATCCTCAATGTCTCTGGTAACAGCTCTCTAAAATGTGCTTATGGCACTACTGATGCTGTTTTTGGAGCAGCTGCTACTGTGTCAGTGATGAGATAATTTGCCTGATTACATTCTCTGAATTTACAAGAGGATGCAACTTGGGATTAGTGCTGCTGTCTGCTTCTGCTGAGAGAGTGCGCAAAGGATCATTGATTCCTAGCTGTGTACAGCTATGTTGAGACCATCACTTTGTCTCTGCTACCAGACAGATAACACCTCCAGTTACCCAGGACCATCTCCACTGTTAGACAAATAACACTTTGATTTCTCGACTGCAAATCTCACAGGAGTTACTGTCCCCTTCAGCTCACATTAGTAAGCAGCTGGCACCATGGACTTGTACTTTCCAAATGTCTGTGTAGCCAGCTTGGTTGAAATGGGCATCCTGAAACAATGTAGGAATTGTCCATGCTTACTGAACAATCACTTCTTACTGACCATGTGTAAGGGATGTGTTATACAGTGTTGTTGGAGGCAAGGCTCTTACATAAAGCCACTACAAATTACAAACAAATTATTAGGTATTGTGTGGTATTATAGGTTACTATCACACATAATACAAACCAAACACACAAGCCTACATATGGTGAGGCTCTTAAGATTAACCCACCTAAACCATAAAGGCCTCCTAATTGTAACCCAAGAAACAAGTACCTTAAGCAGCATCATAAACATTCAGGTCAGGCAGCACCCACCATGACTTGTATATCTAAGGCTCTCAGTGACTCAAATCAGAGGCCCATAAGGCAAAACCACACAGAATCCAGCATCTTAGTCATAGTTGACTCCATAAATGTATACACTGATTCACCCCTCACCAGGTCGAGTAAGGGGAAGGTTACTGGTAATTGCCAATCGAGTGCCAGGATTCACCACATCATGCATGCACTCGTGTTCTTACTCCACAAGTACACATGATGCAGTCAGTAAATGTTGGAGTAAATAACTTGAGAAATAACTCTGCAGACTGTAGGAAGAGAAACATGATGAAGCTCTTAGAAGTGTGACTGATGCTGGTATGAACCTTGCCTTGAGCAGCAGCATCTTACGTTCACTTAGAGTGATGCTACAATATGAACAAAAAATGGCTTAGCTTTTGTCATCATGTGAAGGGGGTGTAATATATGCATGCCTCGGAGGACATGGTAGACAATCCTAACTGCTCTGCCAAGGATGGTCTGCATCTGCCCCCCACACACACACACACACACACACACACACACACACACACACACAGTATTTTGATAATTGGCTAAAACCACCACCATAGTTTTAGGTAAACAGTCTGGAAAAGCCTCCAACATAGCAAAACCAAATTAGGACAACATAAAGCTAGCAATGCTAGGAGGCAAAACTAAAAACTATGCTCCCTTCAAGACTCACTTTACCTTAGAATTATCAATATATGCATAATCATGAAGACTTGATTAAGGAATTTTGAGAGCACCTCATCAGTGCCAACCATACATTTAGTACCGCAGTAGTTGATGAAGGCACTAAAGGCAGCTGTGTCTGTATTTGTAAGACAAAACTACATCTAGATGTGATGAGCAAGATAATGCCCTGGAACTCCTCCATGTCCAACTTAATGTTAACAAAACTCCATATCACATTGTAACCAAATATAGGAACACAACTTTGATTCCTGCCTATCTAATATGAAGACTCCATTCTCTTAGGGGACTTCAGCTACCCCTCTGTTAAATGGAAAACGTACATCCCCAAACATATATTCCCAGAGATTTTTGGACTTCATAAATCCAGACTCACTGGACCCGCTGTTCCATACCCCAGTGAGGGGGCAACAAAATGTTAGACTTGTTTATTGCCTATATGGAACATCTCTGTTCCCCTTCCGTTGTCAAATCATGCCACAAATCAGTCACATTCAACATAAGACTAAAGCAGAAAGCATCCTCCAGTAACTTGTTATTCAGAGATTATGCCAGAGCAAATCTATTAGAGTCCTTCACTATCATAGTCTACAAACGTGCGCATAACTGATTTGAAGCATCTCGCCCCTTCCAAAATACAATGCCAATTTTAAAAATAAACCCTTGTGGTTGAACCCTAATATAAGCAGGATCTACAATAAAAGTTCTATGCATGTAAAAGCAAATCTAATGCTGCAAGTACCAAAAATGCTGTTGCATAGGCTAACGGAGAACTTTAGACCCAGATTAAGTCAACCAAATCTTAGTCCAAGGTAAAAAAAGCTACCCAGACAAAATACAAAAAAAAATTCTAAATATGTCAGAAACCTCAGAAATAATGTTCAAAATTGCACCAAGCTAATAGTAAACAGTATTGCTTACTCCAAGTCTAAAGATATAATCAGTCTATTATTCGATAAATTTAGATGTCCTTCTATTCATCTGATGCTCTTCGTGTTTCACTGTTGCATTCATTACATTTGGGTAATCTGCTGGCAGGTTGCCGTCAGTCGGCCTGATTAACAAAGTCTTGGATCCTGCGTCGGTTGCTGTCCCTTCTTCCATGACATCAGGGGTATAAAACATGCAGCCAATGCCATTACATCAGTCTTTCTTGACGTGAGGTGCCCGAAGCAGAAGCAGTTCGCAAGTGCCGGTCGGCCAACTCCTGAAATTTTTGTTTCCGAGTTCAGAACCGAAGTCTTCAACTTAAAGCTAAGTACCCCATTGGGGAAACTTTTTCTTGCTCCTTACCAATGTCAGTAAAAGTTAATAATTGGATTACTTGTGAGAAGCAAATACCTCATAAAGATTTTAATTTGTACTGTATTCCTTGCCTAGGCCCTGACCAGGACGTACCCTGCTGTCGGTTTTGTGCTTCATTTAATCAATGCACTATCAGTCGTTGGTACATTTTTGCCTCTAAATATTTCGGTTCTCGGTTTAATTATCCAGAAATGATGTCGGTTAGCCATCCGACTACCGGAATTCAAAAAAAACACAAAGCAAAAGACAGAGACAGGCCGTCAAGGCCCAAAACTACCGACGATGCTTCTCCTAAGCCAGTCACCAGTTCGCCGGTACTCAGTGAGGTGCTTTCGCAGCCCGATACCCGCTACTTCTGACTCGCAGGCATCTACTGAGACCCATTTGGTGTCTGGTATGCCGTGAGATGCTTCACCTATGGAACCTTCGGATATCTCTACCTTGGATGGGTACGGAGCTGCTGTGCAGACACTGGCTTCTGAGGGTGTATTCAGGCCTACAGACTTGCATATTAAACCGACTCCACCTTCAATACTAAGGCCTAAATCTCAATCTATGTCTAAAAAAACCGACACCCAGGCCATATGTTCAGGCCCCTATGCCTAAAAAACAAATGATCAAAATGGCTGAAGATCTAATTACTCTAATCAAGGGTAGCCACCCCCCCCCCCTTTGAAGAGGCCTAGTGCTGAGCTTGACTATGAATCTTCTGACTCTTCTAATGACCTAGATTTGCCCATACCTACTTATGAGGATTCTGATGCAGAGGTTTCCATTCTCTCTGGTTCCCCCCCTGAGGAATTTTCTTTTGGGGAAACTTTACATACCTTAAGGGAACATTTCCACTGGGAAAGTCAGGAATTTTCTGAATCCAAATAAAGGCTTAGGGATTTCCTTCTTCTTCCTCAGCATAGGCCTTTGACTATACCTCCAATACTAGACATTGTTGATGTGTTTTCGGAGGCCCCTGATTCCCTGCCTCCAGCTCCTAGTAAACCTGACGTATACTACAGGGTTCCTGAGTCCAAGTTCCTTTTCAAAAATCCTGTTGTGGACCCAGAAACCATTTCTCAGGGACCCAAGGGCATTAAGGCTTCTACTGTTAAAAATCCTACCCCTTCTGATAGAGACTCCAGAGCGCTGGATAGATGGGGTAAAAAGGTTTATACTTCTGCAACCTTGGCAATCAGGGCTTTAAACTGTCAATGTCATATGCTAAAATATCAACAGCATATCATGGGGACTGCTTAAACAGAAAATTATGTTGATTTCTGACTGTGTGGAAAATAAAGATTTACAGGATTTATTGCATTCAGCTGAACAAATTGGAAAACAGACTTTGCAATGTAGTTTTGATTCTTTAGAGGCCTCTTGCAGGGCTGCTGTTACTGGGTCTGTGCTTAGAAGGCATGCTTGGCTTAAGGAGCAATCTCTGCCTGATCATGTTAAAGCAAAATTGTTGGATGCTCCTTTAAATCAGGACCACCTGTTTGGCAATAAGGCTGAAGAAGTTCTAAAAAAGATGGAAGATAAAGCTAAATCTATGCAAACTGTGAAATATGTCTTACAAGTGCAGCCTCCAAGATTTAGTAGGCACCAGCCTACTACGAGCTGGTCCGTTCCAGATCCACTCAAGCCAAACCCAGACACACCAAAAGCACCAGGTTTCAGCCCCAAGGGACTCTCAGAACTAAGCAGTGGGGGTGCTTCCACTTCCAAATCTGGAAATAACAAGACACCCCCCATTGGTAAACAGTCTCAATGACTTTCCTTTAAAATTATCAACCACTTACCTTTCAGCCGCCCCTTTGGGGGGAAAGATTGCTCTTCATGCAAAAAACTGGCAACTCATAACCCAGGACAAATGGGTTTTAAATGTAGTGTGCCAGGGATACAGATTTCATTTCCACACATTGCCAACTCAAAATGGGTGGCCAGACCTGCCCCCAAATCAGTAGGCAGAGGCTCAGAAACAAGTACTTTCCCTCTTAAACATGGGGGCTATATAACCAGTACCAGAAGAGGAAAAGGGACAAGGTTTCTATTCCAGAATTTTCCTGGTACCCAGAAAAGACAAATCATGGCGTCCAATTCTGGACCTGTCTACTCTAAACACCTTTCTGGACATTCCAAAATTCAAGATGCTGACTCTTCACCAGTTACTTCCTATGCTAGGCAGGGATGCGTGGTTGGCAACTCTAGATTTAAAAGAAGCTTACCTGCATATCCCAATCAGGGAATCTTGCAGAAGATACCTACGCTTCAAAGCAGGCTACTTGCATTATCAGTTCTCTGCACTGCCCTTTGGCTTGTCTACTGAGCCCAGGGTATTCACAAAGTGCCTGGCTCCAGTAATTGAATTTTGCAGGCAAAGAAATATTCAAATATATTCATACCTGGACGATTGTCTAATTCAGGCAGAAAACCAGGCCATATTTATAAAACATCTGGCATTTGTAAAAAGGGTTCTAACTTGTCTAGGGTACACCATAAACGAAAAGAAATCGCAACTGGTACCCTCTCAACAGATTACATTCCTGGGTGCAAGCTTGAATACAACTGCCCAGATGGCTTTCCTCACGCCAGAAAAGCAAATTCATTTGGTAACCTAATTCAAACAGGTGGCTACAAAAATACTGCTATCTGCAAGACAAATACTGCAAGCCTTGGGGTTCATGGCCTCCTGCATTCTTCTAATTCCATATGAGGAAACTTCCGTGGTACTTAAAAAGTTTATGGAGTCAACATTGTCACAGCCTGGAAAAGATGATTCCTATCATACCTTGCCTATGCCTAGAGTTCCTATGGTGGGCAGAGGCCTGCCACCAAAACCAGGGACTGCCATTCACATTTCCCCCTGCCGCCCAAACCCTAACTACAGATGCATCAGACTATGCATGGGGGGGCTCATCTGGCAGGGAAGTGCATTCAGGGCAAATGGAGCCCAAATCAAATGCACCTACATATCAAACAAAAAGAAATGTTAGCTGTACAGAATGCTGTGACAGCCTTCAAGGACTACATTCATCCAGGACAACTAATGGTAAAGATGGACAACACCATGGTTATGTGGTATATAAACAAGCAGGGTGGGTACACATTCCTACCCCCTCTGCAGACTAGCCATGGCATTGTGGAACACTACCTTGAGCTACCAAGTACAACTATAAGCTCAATTCCTGCCAGGAAAACTGAATATTCTGGCAGACTAACTAAGCAGAATCTCATGGACCCACACAAATGGAAACTGAAACCATGGATTTTTAACATGTTGACAAGCAAATGGGGGAGCCCAGACATAGATCTGTTTGCCTCCCCCCAGAACTACCAGATGGACAAATTTTGCACAAGAACTCACAAAAAAGCCTGTAAAGTGGATGTTCTGTCCTTCAGCTGGAAAACCTATCAGTCTACGCCTTTCCCCCTCTGACTCTGCTCTCCAAAGTTCTGCTAAAAGTCAAACAGGACAAACCAAAAAATTATTTTGATTGCTCCAGACTGGCCACGTCAACACTGGTACCCAGTCCTGTGCAGTGTGTCACAAAATTCTCCATGGCACCTGCCTCAGACACCTTCCTTACTGTCTCAGCAGGAGAACCAAATTCTGCACCCTCAGCTCCCAACATTGAAACTTGCAGCTTGGATAATCACTTAAATTCACCCTTATCATCCCTCAGCAAATCTGTGATGGATGTCATCTTGGAGGCAAGAAGACCTAGTACTAGAAAATCTTATGCTGACAAATGGAAAAGATTCTGTGTCTGGAATCAATCTCAAGGGATGAGCACAGCAGCACCCGGTTTACCTCAGATTTTACAATACTTAACTGAGATGCTTCACAAAGGCCTGCCTTTTTCCTCCTTTAAGATCCATGCCTCAGCCATTTCAGCTCATTACAACACAGAACCTCCCCTCTTCTCTCATCCTCTGCTCAAGCAGTACCTCAGATGGGCCAAAAACTTGAGACCACCCAGGAGAGCTCCAACCCCTGCCTGGAACCTTAACTTTGTATTGGAGAAACTCACTCTGCCTCCTTTCGAGCCAGCTGCTACTGCAGACTTAAAATTTCTTTCTTGGAAAATGGCCTTCCTTTTAGCAATCACTTCAGCTAGAAGGATATCTGAATCACAGGCCCTTATGGCAGTGGAGCCTTTCATCATCTTTCATGCGGACAGGGTATCTCTCAGGACCAGTACATCTTTCATGCCCAAGGTGGTTTCTAGTGTGGCTCTTAATCAGTCCTTTCATTTGCCAACCTTCTTTCCCAATCCACAGAACAAGGGGGAGTGGATTCTGCATTCTTTGGATGTGCACAGACAACTTAGATTCTACTTGGACAGGACTAAATCTCGAAGAAAATCTGAACAACTGCTGATAGCATTTGCTGCAGGGGCAGAGAGGAAGGCTATTTCAAAACAAACCATTTCTAAATGGATAATCCATTGCATTCATTTCTGCTATAAGCACCATGGAAAACCTATCCCCCAGGGGATCAGATCTCACTCCACCAGGGCTGCATCTACTTCTGCAGCCTTCCTCAGAGGTGTCCCTACCAGGGATATCCTAGAAGCTGCTACCTGCAGTTCTGTGCATACTTTCACCAAAAATTATCATTTACCAATTTTCTCTAAATCCAGAGCCTGCTTTGGCACTGCTGTCTTGCAGGGCCTTATACCTGGCCCTAATGCTGTATAAACTCCTCCCAACCATAGCTTTGGGAATCTACCCAAATGTAATGACTGCAACAGTGAAACATGAAGAACATAGTGCAGATGTTCTTCATTCCACATTGCTGCAGTCCTAACCATTGGGTAGTCCGCTGTCCAGTCGGCCCGAATACCAAAGTATATGGCTGACGTCGGTCAAGGCGCATTAGACTGATGTCAGGACGTCAGGGTACTAATGCGCATGACCGACGTCATATCCTCAGTCTTTTTTGCCGCATGGTCCGATGCAGAAGCAGTTTTGCGAGTGCAGGTTGGCGTTCTGAAATTTTCTGAAGTCGGAGTTTCAGACCGAATCAAAGTTGGCTAAAATATCAGAATTATCTCCTTTCACAATTGAAATCTAAGGTGGATGCTCTGGCGGAAGGTATTGAGTGTAAAGAGTTGCTGGATTTAGTTCATGTGTCTGAACAAGTGGGTAAGCATTCTTTGCAATGTGGTTTTGATGCTGTGCAGGCCTCCTCGAGGGTGGCTGCCACTGGTTCTGTTCTTCGCAGGCACGCTTGGTTGAGGGATCAGAATTTAGCTGAGCATGTTAAAACAAGGATTTTGGATGCTCCTTTACAGTCTGATGTGTTGTTTGGTTCGCCTGTGGAAGCAGTTTTAAAGAAAATGGAGGACAAGGCTAAATCTATGCAGACTGTCAAAGATTTTTGCAGGTGCAGCCTCCAAAGTTTAGCAGAAATTGGCCTACTAAGGGATGGACATATCCTGCGTATGATTCCCAGTCTAGGGGTAGGTCTAGACGTGGTAGGGGCAGAGCTCAAGGTTCTTTTAGGCCTAGAACAGGGAGTTCTCCTGCTCAGACTTCTGGTGAGGGCAGGGGTCAGTCCCGTAAACAGACCCAATGACCTGCCTTTTCAGCTGCCAGAGCATTCTCGACTGGCAGCTCCTTTGGGAGGAAGACTGTCTCTTTTCAAAGAAAATTGGGATTTAATTACTCAAGACAGATGGGTTTTGGATATCATTCACCACGGTTACAGGTTTTATTTCCATACCTTGCCCCTTTCAAAGGCATGCCAGACGTTCCTCCTCCACAAAGGAAAGAGGCTCACAAGCAAATTTCTTTGTTACTCCAAATAGGGGCCATTCAGCCAGTTCCTGTACCAGAAAGGGGCCTAGGATTTTATTCTCGCCTGTTCCTAGTACCAAAGAAGGGGAACACGTGGAGACCAATTTTGGATTTATCTATCCTCAACACTTATCTGGACATTCCCAAGTTCAAAATGTTGACGTTACAATAGCTTTTACCTCTGCTGGGCAAAGATCACTGGATGGTAACTTTAGATCTCAAGGAAGCTTACCTTCATGTGCCAATAAGACTAAGATGCAGGAAGTATCTGCGTTTCGAGCTGGAAATTCTCATTATCAGTTCTCTGCATTGCCCTTTGGCTTATCTACTGCCCAGAGTATTCACAAAGGTTCTGGCTCCAGTGATAGCTTACTTCAGGCTAAAAGGAATCCAAATCTATCCTTACTTGGACGACTGCCTGATTCTGGCTCAAGAAAAGAAGATCTTCTACAGCATCTGGAATATGTCATAGCAGTGCTAAGATGCCTAGGGTATTCTGTGAACGAAATAAAGTCCAGTCTAGTACCCTCTCAAGACATGTGCTTTCTGGGTGTGAGACTGAATACAGCAGCCCAGATGGCCTTTATAACCGCGGACAAACAAAAGAATCTTTCCAGTTACTTCCATCATCTATCTCTTCAGTCCGGGCTGACTGCAGGGACAGTCCTTCAAGCCTTAGGGTTCATGGCATCTTGTATTCTGGTGCTTCCCAATGCCAAACTGCATATGAGGAAGCTACAATGGTATCTCAAAATCTGTGGACACAGCACTGCCAGGATTTGGACACTGTCATTCAAATAATACCTTGCATTCAAAAGGAATTTTTGTGGTGGGCTCAGGAATGTCACCTAAACAAGGGACTCTCTGTGACCCGGCCAGAGGGAAGTCAGATTCTAACGACAGATGCCTCAGATGTTGCTTGGGGAGCTCATCTAAATGGAAAGTGGATACAAGACAAGTGGCCTGCCAGACTACAGCATCTACATATCAACATGAAAGAGATGTTAGCAGTTCAGTTTGCATTAATTGCTTTCAAGGAGTTACTTCTTCCAGGGCAGGTGTTGATTCTAACAGACAACACAACTGTCATGTGGTACATCAACAAACAAGGGGGAACACATTCTTACGCATTGTGCAGACAAGCAATGATTTTATGGGAGACTGCTCAGTCTGCAACTAACTCTTCAGGCAAGGTTTCTGCCGGGAGCACAGAACTCCTTAGCAGATGTATTAAGCAGACAAATCATGGATCCCCACGAGTGGAAACTGGATCTTCATGTATTTCAAACATTGACAGTGTCCTGGGGAACTCCAGACATAGATCTGTTCGCTTCTCCACTAAACCACCAGCTGCCAAAGTTTTGCACGAAAGGATTTCATCACACAGCTTGGAAAGTGGATGCTCTTTCTTTCAGTTGGAAAAATCTTCATGTGTATGCCTTTCCACCTCTGCCTCTTCTTCCAAAGGTGCTTCTAAAGGTCAGACAAGACAAGCCAAGGATGATTTTAATAGCTCCAGATTGGCCTCGGCAGTACTGGTACCCATTACTGAGGAGTCTGGTAAGGAAGCCTCCATGGCCTTTACCCTTGATTCCACACCTGTTGTCTCAGAGGGACGGTCATCTGCTCAATGTCAAGCTTCATTCTCTACATCTAACAGCCTGGCATATTCTGTTTTGAAAGACAGCAGGTCTCAGCTTCCTCAGCAAGTTTTAAATGTGATTATGGAAGCCAGAAGACCTAGTACAAGGAAAGTGTACGGAGAAAAATGGAAGAGATTTTTGTTTTGGAGTGCAGCAAACAATTTGGAGATTACTGAGCCAAATTTGAGTGTGGCTCTTCAATATCTTACTGAGTTACTGGACAAAGGTTTGTCTTTCTCTTCCATCAAGATTCATGCTGCAGCAATTTCAGCTCACTATGATTGTGACCCACCATTGTTTTCGCATCCTTTGTTCAAGCAATTTCTTAGAGGGGCAAAGAATATAAGACCCCCACGAGAGCTCCTACTCCTGCTTGGGATCTCAATTTTGTGTTGGAGAAACTTACTCTACAACCTTTTGAGCCTCGCGGCTACTGCTGAATTGAAATACTTGTCATGGAAGACTGCTTTTTGTTGGCTATTACTTCTGCAAGAAGGGTTTCTGAGTTGCAGGCCCTTATGGCAGTAGAGCCCTTTTGATTTTCCATAAGGATAGGGTATCATTACGCACTAATCCTTCCTTTATGCCTAAGGTGGTTTCTAGTGTGGCTTTAAACCAAACTATTCATTTGCCTACTTTCTATGCAGATC
Organism: Protopterus annectens; assembly: GCF_019279795.1. Classification (NCBI taxonomy): domain Eukaryota; kingdom Metazoa; phylum Chordata; order Ceratodontiformes; family Protopteridae; genus Protopterus; species Protopterus annectens. The sequence goes on from NC_056751.1 coordinate 417,377,873, forward strand.
CCCAAAATAAGGGGAAAAGATTTTACACACTTTAGATGTACATAGGCAGTTACGTTATTATTTAAGCAGGACTAAGGATTTCAGGCAGTCTCAGCAGTTGTTTGTTTCTTTTGCTTTGAGTTCTCAGGGCAAGCCTGTGTCTAAGCAAACTATTTCTAAGTGGATTGGGTTTTGCATTTCATTTTGTTATTCCCATCATGGCAAGGAAATTCCAGCTGGGATTAGACCTCATTCCACTAGGGCTACTGCCACTTCAACAGCATTTCTAAGGGGGGTGGCAACTAAGGATATTTTGGAGGCAGCTACTTGGAGTTCAGTGCATACTTTCTCTAAGCATTACCACCTTCCTCTCTACTCTAAATCTAGGGCTGGTTTTGCCACAGCTATTTTGCAAGGCATGTTGACAGCTCCTGCTTCCTTATGATTTGCCAGCCTCCCTTACCTCTGCTTTGGGATTCTACCCAATGGTTAGGACTGCAGCAATGTGGAATGAAGAACATAGTACAGTTTTGTACCTACCATAAATGTAGATGTTCGAGGATCCACATTGCTGCAGTCCAATTTACCCTCCCTCCTTCCCCTCTTTGTTTAGGGGTGGTGGTGTGAGTTAATATATATTATTGTATATATTGTATATATGTTTGGTGCAGGGCTTTTTGGTGTTTTGGTTTGGGCCTTGTCTTTTTAGGGTCTTCTGACATCTGGGGCAAGAAAAGACTGAGGATATGACGTCGGTCATGCGCATTAGTACCCTGACGTCCTGACATCAGTCTAATGCGCCTTGACCGACGTCAGCCATATACTTCGGTATTCGGGCCGACTGGACAGCGGACTACCCAATGGTTAGGACTGCAGCAATGTGGATCCTCGAACATCTACATTTATGGTAGGTACAAAACTGTACTTTGTGTACACTTGCCATAAATGTAGATGTTCGAGTGTATTCACTGTTGCAATCTTGGTTTACCCTCCCTCCAGCCCCCTAGATTTTCTGACTATACATCTACTTTCCTTTACTATGCTTAAAAGCCTTTTTGGTGCATTTGCTTTTGGTTGGCGGTATACTTTTGTGTTTTGTGTTTATTTGCTCCCCATTTCGGGGGGCACCTGACATCTGGGGCAAGCAAAACTGATGTAATGATGTCAGCTGTATGTTTTATACCCCTGATGTAATGGAAGAAGGGACAGCATCCGACGCAGGACCCAAGACTTTGGTAATCGGGCTGACTGAGGGCAACCTGCCAGCAGATTACCCAAATGTAATGACTGCAACAGTGAATACACTTGAACCTCTACATTTATGGTGCACAACTGTACTTTCCTCAGAGGAGCCAAAAACTTAAAGACCACCCAGGAGAGCCCCAACTCCAGCCTGGGACCTTAACTTTGTATTGGGAAAACTCACTCTACCTCCTTTTGAGCCAGCTGCAAGTGCAGAGTTAAAATTCCTTTCTTGAAAAACAGCCTTCCTTTTAGCAGTCACTTCAGCAAGAAGGGTATCTGAATTACAGGCTCTTGTGGCAGTGGAGCCTTTCATCATCTTTCATGCGGACAGAGTGTCCCTCAGGACAAATCCCTCCTTTATGCCCAAGGTAGTTTCCAGTGTAGGTCTTAATCAGTCCATTCATTTGCCAACCTTTTTTTCTAATCCACAGAACAAAGGGGAACGGATACTGCACTCCTTAGATGTGCACAGACAACTTATATTTTACTTGAACAGGGCTAAACCTCAAAGTAAATCTGAACAACTGCTGGTGGCATTTGCTGCAGGGGCAGAGGGGAAGGCCATTTCAAAGCAAGCCATTTCTAAAAGAATAGGCCATTGCATTCATTTCTGTTATAAGCACCATGGAAAACTTACCTCACAGGGGATAAGACCACACTCAACCAGGGCTGCATCTACCTCTACAGTTTTTCTCAGAGGTGCCCCTACCAGGGACATCCTAGAAGCTGCTACCTGGAGTTCTGTACATACTTTCACCAAGCATTACCATTTTCCAATTTTCTCTAAATCCAGAGCTGGTTGTGGCACTGCAGTCTTGCAGGGCCTTATAGTTGGTCCAAATGCTATCTAAATTCCTCCTCCCATCCTTAGCTTTGGGAATCTACCCAAATGTGATGACTGCAACAGTGAAACGCGAAGAAAATAGTACAGTTGTGTACACTTTACCATAAATATAGATGAGTGTATTCACTGTTGCAGTCCTGGTTACTCTCACTCCAGCCCCCTGACTTCTTTGGGCTATACCACTATTCTCCTTTACTATGCTTAAAAGCTTTTTGATGTATTTGCTTTTTTGTTGGAGGTATAACCTTGCATATATATATTTAATTGCTTCCCATTAGGGGGGGCACCTGACATCTGGGGCAAAAGAACTGATGTAATGGTGTCGGCTGCGTGCTTTATACCTGTGACTACCTGATGTCATGGAAGATGAAACAGCAACCGACGCAGGACCCAAGACTTGGATAATCAGGCCGACTGAGGGCTACTGCAAGCAGATAACCCAAATGTGATGACTGCAACAGTGAATACACTCAAACATCTACATTTATGGTCAGTGTACACAACTTTAGTTTTTGGTCCCCCTACTTTGCATTGGATGGACACTCCTAAGAAAAAAAAGAAAAAACTATGAACCTATGAAAACAAGCATTCCTCTCCTCCTCAAGACCCTCAGTAAAGGGTGGCAAAATTTTGCCCAGGGACTTTTCAAGGCCTTCATAGCTCTGAGGCCTACCTCTAGGTCCTCACCCCCTCCCCTCTCCTGGTCTACCTCTACTCAAAAAAGGTTAGACAACAACCTACAGAGGAAGATTCTTCCTCTGATGAGGACAGTGATTCCTTAGCATATTCATTTAGAATCCTTTCCCCATTAGACTATGCTTTCCCTGAGGAAGATTCTAATGGGACAGACTCTCCTATGGAGGGAATCTCCTTTGGGGAAACTGTTCTAAAAATGAGGGACCATTTTAAATGGGACAGCTCACAAATGTCTGCCTTACAAAAAAAGATGGTATGACCTCCTCCAGGTAGAGATCCCTAGCCCTTCAGCTATCCCACTGGTTATCCATGCTTTTATGGATGCCTTTGCTTACACATCCCTTCACCCTGCCTCTCAGACTCCAGATCCTAAGAAGCCGGACAGATAGTATAAAGTCCCTCAAGAGTGCAACTTACTGTTTAAGGCTCCTGTGGCTGACCTCCCTGTCATCTATAGCTTCTGACAAGACCTCTAGGTCCATTCCTTCCATCTCTGCCCTTCCCTCTGATAAACAGTAGTCAGAGAGGTTGGTGAAGAAAATATATACTTCAGCTACTGTAGCCTTCAGGGCTTTGAATTACCAATCCCATATAGCTAAGTATTCTCAGGAACTTGTATCACAATTATCTAGACTTGTTTCTGACATGCCAGATTCGGAAAAAAAAAAACTTTGGCCTCCTCTTTAATTGCTGCATCCTCTCAAGTGGCCAGACACTCCATTAAATGCAGCTATGATGCTGTTTGAGACTACCTCCAGAGCTGCAGCTTCTGCCTTAGCAGTAAAATCATCTGCCTGGTTGAGGCTTCAGCCTCTCCCTGAGGACAAAAAAGGCAAAGCTGGATGGATGCCCCTTGACAACTATGCCTTATTTGGTATGTCTTCAGTTAACCTTTTCAAATCAATGCAGGAAAAGAACAAGGATTTAAAAGACCTCAAACACATTCTGGTCTCTCCAGTTCCAAAATTTCTCAGGAACTACCCTTCAAAACAGGTCTTCATCTGCAGGCAATCCCAGCCCTCCCAATCCAAGCACTCCAAGGGGAGCAAAAACTCATCATTTCTAAGTTCCCTCCTCCTCCCACACTGCCAAGCAGTCTTTTTCTGATTGAGCAGGTGCTTCTTCCTGACTCCTCAGAACTCCCTTGCAATATAGCCCCTCTCCCTATGCTTACCCCTTTCCCTTCCAGCCTGGGAATCAGTAAGACATGATGCCTGGGTCCTGAATATCATCAGACACCGATATTTTATGGCTTGGTACACAATGCCTCCCTTCAGTGGTACCGCACAACCTCCTGCAGAGCAGATTCCCCTCTTTCCACAAGTATTTGCACACCTCCTAAAACAGGGAACCATACAATCAATACCCATCACCCAAAAAGGAAAGGCTTCGACTCTCAATTATTCCTAGTTCCCAGAAAGGAAGGCCCTTGCAGACCCATCCTAATACCATTCCTTCATCAACACCTTCCTAAAGGTACCGTCTTTCAACATGTTCACCCTTCAAACATGGTTTCCGCTGATCCTCTCTCAGGCCTTTCTGGCATCCATAGACATTGAAGGCACCTATCTACATATTCCAATCCATCCCAAGTTTAGGAAGTTTTAGTTTCTTTGTGGGATCCTGGCACTTTCACTTCTCTGCCTTGCCATTTGGTCTTTCTACAGTTCCAAGAGTTTTCACAAAATCTTTAGCCCCAGTAGTCACTTTCAGCAGACTCCAGGGCATCCAAATCTTCCCTTGCCTGGATAACCTTCTGTTCCAGGCAGACACCCAGGAGGAACTGGCAAGAAACCTCAGTTCAACCATGATTATCCTTCAAAATCTGGGGTTCACTATCAACTTAAAAAAAAATACCCTCACCCCATTGCAATATCTTATCTTTCTGTGGTGCAGATTACAAACAGACAAAATGTTAGTGCCCCCCCCAAAAAAAAAAAAGACTCAGGAGCTCTGCCAAACCTTTTCAGAGATCCTTCCCCTACAACAGTTGTCAGCAAGGCAGTTTCTCAGAATCCTATGACTGATGGCCTCCACCATCCCTATGCTGCCCCTGACAAGACTCCACATGAGGTTGTTTCAGTGGTTCCTGAAGTTGGTGTGGACATAACGTGCCCACCCTCTGTAATTTCTTATCTCACTCTGCCTTTGCTTGAAGAAGGAACAGTTATGGTGGATACAGCAAATGGCCATCAACTCAGGACTCCCCATTCGCCTATTGCCCCCAGTGTAAGACCTGTACACAGATGCCTCAGACACAGGTTGGTGAGCTCTGTTGGCCCCACATACTGTTCAAGGCCAATGGCCTCCATCTCAGAGAAAGGACCACATCAATGTAAAAGAGATGAAGGCTTTGATCCTAGCAATTCAGTCCTTCAAAACACTTCTCAACCCAGCCTTACTGGTTTGGGAGCTAGCCCACCAACTACAGGTTTCCCTACAAGCAGTCTACATCCCTTCCAGTCAGATCTCTTTGGCAGGTACACTGAGCAAATCCACAACACAGGCCCCCACAGATGGATGCTACACAAGGATGTGTTCCTGGACATAGTCCACCAGTAGGGCATTCCTCAAATAGACTTGTCTGCCTCACAACTTCCCAAATTTTGTGCCAGACAGCCCACCCTCGGGCAAGAAAACTGGGTGCCCTATCAGTATCCTGGAAGGGGAAGTTTCTATATGCATTCCTTCCTCTTTTCCTCTTTCCAAAAGTCCTGCTGAAGATTCAGTAGGACAGACCAAAAATCTTGCTGGTGACTCCCTGTTGGCCAAGACAGCATTGTTCCCCCTTCTCCTGCACCTAACCGAGGGCAATCATCACAAGTTACCTCACAGAGTGGATTTACTTCCACAAACCAAGGGCTTCCTCATCCACCCACCCCTGGAAACTCTACAGCTGACTCTGTGGGTGATAGAACCCTAATACCTTTTAGACACCTTTTCTCTGAGGATGTGCTTCAAGTCATGCAGGAGGCCAGAAAACACAATCATAGGAAGTCTTACCTCTCTAAATAGAAAATATTTTCTATCTGGTGTCTCTGTCCTAACCAAGACCCACTAACAGTGGATCTCCCTCTGGTTCTTTCATACCTGTGTGAGTTGCTCAATTCTGGCTTAGCTTATTCCTCAATAAAAGCACATCTGTCAGCTATTTCTGCATGTCTGCCTCTTTCACCTCCTTTAGCCTTGAGGCTAAACAGTTCCTCAAAGGCGTCTTCCGCATTAGACTTTCCAGGAACCCTGTGACCCCCCAGGATGTTAACTTTGTCCTGGAGAAACTAACCCTTACACCCTTAAAAACTGCTGCCTCTAGCTACTTAAAACACTGCATCTGGAAAACTGTCATTTTACTAGCTATAACTTCTGTCTCACTCTGTGAGGTAACTTGTGATGATTGCCCTGGGTCTATGAGCTCCAGGCCCTGATGGTTGCTCCTCCCTTCTTGGTCTTCCACAGTGTCTCCCTTCATGCCTTCCCCTATTTTATGCCAAAAGTAGTCAATGAGTTGTCCTTAAAACAAGCAATACATTTACTGACCTTTTTTCCACTCTCCCCCAAAACAATAGTGAGAGGATCGTACACACACTAGATGTGCACAGACAACTCTGATTCTACAGTCACAAAACTAAACCTATTAGAAAATATGACCAGTTATTTGTTTTTTTCCACCCCAGGGCCCTGGGATTGCCTGTGTCCAAACAGAACATCTCTAACTGGATCTCCAAGTCCATTTCTTTCTGCTATGCCTACCATGGTAAAACCCTTCCCAGTTCAGTTAAGGCTCACTCTACAAGGGTCATCCTCTGGTACCTTCCTCAAGGGACTAGACACCAACTCAATTCAGCTACATGAACCTCCGTCCACATCTTTACCAAGCATTACAAAATGGATTCCATTTCTAGATCTAGGGCTGTTTTTACCAGGGCCATCCTTCATGGCTTCCTGGAAAATTCTTCAGCTAACCCCACCTCCCTCTCTGCATGAGCTTTGGTATTCTTCCTCATGTAAAAAAATACTGCAAAAGATGAATAGAAGGACATAGAATAGTTGTGTAAGAGCTTGCCTTAATAATAAATGTCCTTCTCTTCTCTGTTGCAATATTTTGTCCCACCCTCCTTCCCCACTTCTTAAGATTCTTGGATGTACTCCTTGGACTGTCTGTCCACCTGCAGCTTCAGTTCTGAGGATGGTGTGTGTATATGTCATTTTTATGGCCTACTTCCAATAGCTGCCTATGTGAGATGTACCACACATCCTACAGCAGAAAAAGACTTATTTATTTTATTTATTTTACATTTGTTGACCGGGATGGTCCATCTGGATACATGTCCATTTTCAGCGGAGGCCCGGGGAGAAAAGCTCCACATTGACAGTAAGTTACATACATGTTACATAGAGTACATATTTTCTCATTTGGTAATTAAACAAAAAGAGGAGACACCATAAAGTATTTATATTAAAACAACAATTATGGATACCAGACACAGACTATGACATACTTTTTCTCTTTCTAGGCTGTCCGTTTAGCATAGTTTTAAAAGGTTTTCATTTAAGAACAAAAATAAAAAGATTCACAAGGAAAATATGGGGTGGGTCAGTTGAGAGAAAGGTCCATAGGTTAAATATTTGGTTAGACCTAAAAAGGAAAGAAATTTGCTAGCTGAGGAAGAGTTAATCTGGGTTTGAGCATTGGCAAAGCCAGTGTGACTTGAAATGGTGATTTAGCCTTTTTTTGAATTGGCATAGGGAGGTAATGATGGTGAGGCTGGGAGGAAGGGAGTTCCATATTTTTCCGATGGCATTGGCAAAGAGTGTATACTGGCTGACATCGAGTCACCTAAGCAGACAACTCCCTCATGTAAAGAACACTGCAACAGAGGAGAGCATCTAACCTTATGGTAGGTTCTTGCACAACTATTCTTTCTAACTTCACCCCTCCCCCATTGATGCCCAAACCTCTTATCACCATCTACACCTCCCCCTCAACTCTAACAGAAGTACTGTCTGAGAAAACTTCTGCAGAACCAAGTAGCATTCCAGGATGCCTAGTGTCAGCCTGAAGCATGTTTTGTCAAACCCCACCTCACAGTAAGACGCTGTCCGGTTCGATTCTCAGCTAGAGTGTCTTCTGCGTGGAGACATGCGTGAATGGGCGTACTTTCGTTGAAGGTTGTGCATCAGGCCTGGCAAGCCGGTACCTAAAAATCAACTGCCAATCATTAGCGGACCGGAGTTACGCTGTGGCGACCTCTAACCGGGAAAAGCCGAAAGACACAAACAAACAAACTACAGAGGCTTTTCAGTATTAGCATGCAGACAGGATTTGGACCAAATGAATGCAGGAATGCAACAGTAATCCCCTTTCACAAAGGTTGGGGCATCATTTGTAAGGCTAGGGAAAGGATCACTATGTAATTGATAAACAAAGACATAGGTAGCCTACAAGCCACTGACCCAAGCTAGCTCAGTTTTGTCAAAGGCAGAGCCCACATACTCAACCTGGTTGAATTTGAAAAGGTCACTGAAGCAATGAATGAGAGAATAGCTGTTCACACTGCTTATCTGGACCCTAGAAAGGCATTCAGCAACATTCCCCATTCAGCTATAGTTAAACTCATCCAGCTAAATGTAGATCCCTGTTTAACTCATTGGACAGCAGACTGGCTCACAAATGGAACTCAAGAAATTGGGTGGGTGGATCTACCTTCACCAAGAAACCTGTTGCTAGCAAAGCACTTCAGGGCACAGTCCTTGACCCACTCTTGCCATCTATTTCTCAGTGGTCATGGTAAATGTTGAGGGCATTATGGCTGACATTTACTGACAACTGTAAACTTGGTGCCATTGTAACTCTACAAAAGGTACCAAGCTCCGTCAAGAAGGCTTGTAACAAATATCTGGTGGTAAAACCATGGCCTAAAACTAATCACCAAAAAGTGCCCAATTTTATCTTCTAGCAAGCAAGATCCCCCCTGCAACTATCACACTGACAACATTTCTCTAAAAAATTAACCTAGTAGTGAGAGAACTGGGAACATACATAGACAAAGAGCTGTCATTCAATCCCCATATGTTGACTATTGTTAAGAAGTCCTCTTTTTTAGCACAACACATTAGCACAGGTATGGCATCCAAATCTAGGCAGATGATCATTCCACTGTACACTGCACTCAGGCCAGTCCCTGAATATAATTCCCCATTCAGCATTTACCTGTCCAAGCCCTTTATTCATTTTAAGCGACAATAATGTTTTCTTACCAAAAAAATCAAGGGACTAAGTCCCAAGTGATTCTCAGCTTTGAATCCCTGTCCTGCTTCTCAGTGTCTCAGAAGCATAGCTGCTCAAGTGACGAGAAAGAAAGAAAACAAAAGCACTTCACTGCAAAAATTGCTACTTTGTAAGAGACTGGCTTGTAACAGCTAGATATGTGCCCCACTGCCCCACAGCTCTTCCATTAAAGAGTGAAGAAAAGAAAGCTTCTTCTACTGGTACACCATCAGGTAGCCCATGACCCCCCCCCCATCCTTTCCAGCCATTCAGTTCCCATTTCTGTTTCCTGCCCCCAGTCCTCCTTCAACATACTTTATTTAAAAACAATCTTTTAAACTGTAACAAACAGTTGCTACAGTTTATGATGCCTGCAAAGATCACTATAGCACTCTTGCTTTAATTAAAAAAAAATTCATCTTTTTAAAGTAGGGAACAGTTGCTACAGTTATGCCCTGCCTGCACAGAGCTCTGCAGTACTCAGGTTTTAGTTAAAAAAAATGTTTTGTTTTTACTTTAAACTGTAGCAAACTGCTTGCTGCAGTGTAACAGGCAGTTACTACAATTTAGAACACACACGGAGTGCTGTAGCACTTGACTGCAAATGGTATTGCATTAGAGATCAGGATCAGCTGATGTGCATCCTCCCAATACTTTGCACCTGGGGCAGTTGCCACTGTCACCCCACCCTAGCTATGCTACTGCAGTATCCTGGAGGCTTGTATGGTAACATCTCTGCTTTGCATACAGAGTCTCTAACAACCACATAATTGCAGACTTTCTTCATATCAGCAAGTCCAATAGTGGCAGAAACACCCATTCTAGAGATCACAATCTCTTTTGCAGCGAACATACTGGAGGGTAGAATACCACTTCTCTAGAACTGACTTCCTGTCAATGTGAAGTTTAAGTGCATCTCTTCCTTTATTCAAGTGCAGCCTTGATATGCATATAGGAAACTAAGTTCACCCATGGTTTGGCACCTTTGTCCCTTACAGACAGAGAGAACATATAAATACCTGCTCCAGGGCTATGGTTATTCATACTTATTATACAAAGGGAACATGCACAATACTAAAGGATTATCTCTAATGTTCCCACACAAACACAACCTGGCAAACCCTGTAAAACTATCCCAAAGTCTGTCTTCACTTTCCTGTTTTGCACAAAATAGCGTCAGGCATTTCAGTACTGAGAATCCTTTGAAAGGGCTGTAATTGTTCAAGGGATTCCTCTGCATCCATCTAATCAAACTTCTCTATTCCATCCTATCTTGGATTAGATGCTGTCTCATAGGTTCATAGGTAGGTACTAGGCTATTGGCCCTAGGGCCTATACAAGCCTAGCCAAAAATGTACCCTGGCTTTCGCCACCCAAGAAAATTATTTTCCTGTGCCCCTGTCAAGCAGAACCACAGAAGTGATCCCCGGGGTGCATTTCCTATTACCCATCCAATCATCAAGATTTTTCTTGAAGAGTTCTAATGAGGAGCTCTGTTTGACATAGATAGGTAGCCTGTTCCAGAGTATGGGAAGTCTCTGAGACAGGAATCTATCCCTCCAGCATGTTCTGTTTATTGTGGTGACAAGGTTTACATCCCTAGAGCGTGTAGCTCAGAGGGATTGGGATTTCTTGGAGCATGTCCAACAGCTCTGGGTTTGACATAGCTTTGTATGTTAGGCAGAGATCGCCTCTGAGTAGGCGATATGCGACGGAGTAAAGATGGAGTTTTTTGAGACTGTCTGCGTAAGGTATCTGTTTGAGGCCAGTAATCCTCTTTTTGAGCTATTTTTGTGGCCTTTCCAGTTGTTGTAGATGTCTTGTGAGGTACATACCAAAAGGGGCATTGTACTCTATAATGGGTCTAATGAGTGATGAGTAGAGGGGAACAATGACCTCTTTTTTTTCTGGATGAGAAACCTTTTGTGATGAGGTGTGCCACATAGAAGGATTTCCTGACCACTTTGGGGTTGTGATTATCAAAGGAGAGACTACTGTCCACCTGTGTCCCAAGGTCTCATCACACTTTCGGTGTTAAGCAGACTACCGCCCACGTGGTAGTTCATGGGTACAGAATTTTTACCAAAGGGGATGACAATGCACTTTTTGGCATTGAGCTTGAGACCATGTCTTTGACACCAGGCATCTGTCTCAGTGAGGCCCTTTTGTAGGATGTCCACATCGTTAGGAGTTTCAGTTATGGCTCCTAGTTTGCAGTCATCTGTGAATTTAGTTAGCCAAAGACCTTCTGTGTTAGCCTGCACTTCAGAGAAGTAGATACCAAACAGGAAGAGGACCCAGGACTGAACCCTGTGGTACTCCACTTGTCACTGGTCTGAAGTCTGATTTGGGGTCTGCTACTTTCACAGTGTGGGTTCTTTCAGTAAGCCAGTTAGCAACCCATCTTGTGACATAGGGATTTATACCTAGTTTAGTGAGTTTATCTATAATTCCAGAGTGGGGGATGGTGTCGAGCACCTTGGTGAGATTTAGATAGGCTGTGTAAACCACCTTACCCTCATCTATGGCTTTGGTGACTACTTCAAAGAAGTCTATCAGGTTTTGGAGACATGATCTGCCTTTTACAAACCCAAATTGTGTGGGGTCCAGGGTTTGGAGATCTCCAATGTCTTTGTTTATGAGTTCCATGATGATACGTTCCATGGCCTTGCAGACGAGGCTCGTCAGGCTAATGGGGCGCTAGTTCCCGGGTTCTGTTGCAGCCCCCCCCCCCCTTTGTGGAGTGGGATAACTGTCACAGTGTGCCATTCAATGGGCACAAAGCCTGAGGTGAGGCTGTGATTGAACATGGTACTTAGGTGGGGTGCCAGTTCATTCTGTAGTCCATGTAGAAGGCAGCCTGGGATGTTGTCAGGTCCCATGGATGCTGTGTTCTTGACTTTGGAGAGTGAAGTTTTTACCTGTACAGCCGTGATTACAGGAACTTTGCATTCTTCCGGTATAAAGATGGGCCTTAGGGGGTGAGAGGGGGGTAAAGTTAGCACTGAACCTATCTGCTATGATGTTGGCAATATCAGTTGGTTCTGTATATTTAGTGTCATTGTGCTGTAACTCAGAGCAGATCTGAGTGTTGCCATTGGGATTTTTCACATAGCTATAGAATGCTTTGTGGTTGTCTTTAGAATCAGTGGCAATTTTGTTTTCATAACTAGCTTTGGAGGATTTTATGAGGGATCTCAGCTTCTTACTGAGGCTGACCAGGGAGTTTCTCCAATCGTGGGATTTTACTCTTTTTTGCAACATTTTCTTTCTTCTGTTGTAGAGTTTGTTTATGGCAGAAGACCACCAGATTGACTTCCTTTTTTTGGAGGATAGCATCTTGGTTCTGTTAGGGATAGCATGATCCATGCACTCGTGTAAGTGCTTATAAAGTGCATTTGTGTAGGATTCAGCAGTCGTACCTCTATTGTCCATCTGCATGGGTGTCATGAAGTTTGCCACTTCTGTCTTAAGAAGCGTGAAGTTGGCTTTGGAGAAATGTTTTATGGTTGTTTTCCTAATGGGGGGTGGGAGCGGGATGTGGATGTCTAGGGTGATTAGCTTGTGGTCGGATCTGACCAGCGAGGAGCTGGCCTCTGGTGTGGAACACCGGTCACCCATGTTGGTGATGACCAGGTCTAGGATATTGCTGCCTCTGGTGGGGGTGTGGATAAGTTGATCCAAAGCGTTGGAATTGATGATTTCCAGAAAACATTGAGCAAAGGAGTTGGTACATGAGTAGTTTTCCCAGTTAATGGTAAGGTAGTTGAAATCACCCATTATTAGAGTGTTGGGTTGTACCTTAATATTTTCCAGTGTATCAAGAAAAGAGGAGTGGGAATCCTGGGTCATGGTGGGGGGTCTGTAGCAAGCTACAATCTGGATTGCGGTTTTACCCAGAGTTAGTTGAACTTGGATAATCTCGGATGCATTATGCTGAGTAACTAGCTTGGAGGTGTGGATATCCTTAATGAATATGGACACGCCTCCACCTTTAGTGTTTCGGTCCGGGTTTGGTGGCTGGAAGGCGTGGTATGAATTATAGCCTGGTAATGCAAGGGTGCTCTCTGGAGCTTTGAACTAGGTCTCTGTCACTGCACAGATGTCGATGTTCTCCATTTTAAGGAGTGCCTCGAGTGTGTGCATTTTGAGGTTTAGACTTCTAGCATTGAGTAGCATTACCCTCAGATTTTGCTTGCTTGTACCTGTTACGGTGGTGAATTTGTCATTTGAACCTTGCCTAAAAAAGGCACTATAGGTGTGGCAAGAGCCTTTGCCAGTATCCGGAATCCCAAGGGCGATAGGTGCAGGCCATCTCTGGCAAAGCAGTGTGGTCTGTCGATCATAAGGGTCATAGGACCTGTTCCACTAGATCAAAGAGAAAAAGGATTTTATTAAAGAATCTTTGTGTTACCCAAGAAAGAAGGAACATAGAGAACAGTCGACCTTTCTTTTCTAAAGCTTCATATCAAAATTCCAAAGTTCAAAATGCCCTCTCTGCAGCCTGTCTCTGTTTTCTTGTAACTCTATAAAAAATATGCCTATCACATTCCAGGTCTCAAAGAATTCATATTTTTTTTATATATTTTCCTGTATCTGGTTTACATTTTATAGGTTCATAGAAGGTCATTAGTCTAACTTCCCTAGAGCCTTTACAAGCCTAGCCATATTTATCCTGAGTTGCCCCAACTGTCGGTGGTTAGATGAGTAAAGTTCACAAAGTTAAGGGTCTATGGTAGTTAATTTTGATTTCCTCTGTTAAGGAAAGGACATGGACGTCACCCCAAGAGTGAATTTGCGATCACCCATCCATTGATCTAGGTTGTGTTTGAAGAGCATCAGGGAGGGTCTCTTTTTCACATGAATTGAAAGTTTGTTTCAGAGAAGTGGCAATCTGAGAGATCTATTTATCTGTCTAGCATGACATGTTCATTTCATAGGTTAGGTTAAGATCCTTGTAGTGATTCACCCTCATGCAGTTTGGTTTACGAACGTGTTACATTTCCATCAGGGCCAGGTCAGAGACTGCCCTATAAGCCAGGCACAACCTGTAGGAGATGGAATACATGTATAATGGAATTATAACCTCCTTAGATCTATATGCAATACCCTTATTTACAAGGTGTGCCACTTAGAAGGATTTTCTTACTACTGTGGATACATGATGCTCAAAGTTCAGATTGCTATCACACATACCACTGGGTGTACTCTTAAGGGGATGCTCTCTGTAATGAAATTAGCAGGGATGTCAGCTTTCCCAAAGGGAATAATAATGCATTTTCTTTTTTGCATTTAGCTTTAATCTGTGGCTTTGGCACCAGTCATTTTCTGCCAACCCTGCCTGCAGTATATTAACATCGTTGAGGGACTCTGTGATTGCTCCCAATTTGGAGTCATCAACAAACTCAGCCACAGGCCAGCCAAGTTTGCCTGGACATCTGAGAAATTCTGAACAGTAAAGAGTCCAGCACAGAACTCTGTGGTACACCACTAGTTGACTGGCATTTTGCTAGAGGTAAAGTCACCCACTTTGACAGTATGTGTCCTATCGCTGAGCCAGATGGCTGCCCATCTGGTAATGTAGAGGTTAATTTTCAGTTGGGAGAGTTTCTGTATAAAACCTGAGTGGAGGATTGTGGCAAATACCTTGTCTAGGTCAAGATAGGCAGTATGCACTCTTTCCCTCATGTAGGGCCTTAGTGACTTTCTCAAAGAAGTGAACCCTGTCTAACAGGCATGATCTACCTTTAATGAATCCAAACTGGGTTAGGTTGGGCTGGGTCTAGAGTTTGGAGATTACCTATGTCCTTGTTAGTAAGGTCCATAATGATTCTTTCTGTGGCCTTGCAGATGAAGCTAGTCAAGCTTATGGGCCTTTAATTCCCAGGGTCAGTTGATGATCCCCCTTTGTGAGTAGGATTACTGTTGCTGTCCATTCCACCAGAACATAGACAGTTCACAGGCTGTGGTTAAACAAGGATCCAAGTAGGTCTACTGGGTCATATTTTCAGTTGTTTAAAAAGCAACCCGGGATGTTGCCTGGTCCCATTGGCACTGTGTGTTTGGCCATGGAGAGCAGCGAGATGACCTGTTCTCTTAAGATAATAGGCTGAGGAAGGGTGGCAGGTAAACTTTGGGGACAGGGGATAGAAGTTACTCCAGATCCATCAGCTAGCAGGCTGGCTATTACATCTGGTTGAGTATGGGTGGTGCCATCCATAACCAGTTCAGCGCATAGCTGAGTATTCCCTTTTAGATTTTAGATGTAGTTAAAGAATGCCTTGTGATTATCCTTAGCTAGGGGGACTATTTTTATTTCGCAGTTAGCTTTGGAGGACTTGACAAGATCTTTCATTTGTTTGTTTAAACTAGAAAGTGATTTCTTCCTGCACTGACCAAGTTTCTTCTTGTTCTTGGACATGAGTTTCTTTCTGTTGTTGTAGTCTATTTATAGTTGGGGGTCCACCAGGGTAGCATGTTTTTTCGGCAAGGCCTGGTTTCAATCCAGTCAGGTTCAGCCGATTCTATACATCGCCTTAAGTGGTTATACAAGGCATTGATGTACACTTCTGCATAGGAGTCCATGTTATGGGCTTTGAAGCTTCTTATACTGTCACTTGGAAGTAATTTGTTTTTGAAAAATTCTTAAGTGTTTTTGAGCTTGATGGTGTATCTGGTCTTATAATTACATCATACAAGACTGATTTATGATCTGATCTTACCAGACAGGACATCACATGGGGCAGGGGAGTACAGTGCTCTGCCATGTTAGTCAGTACTGTGTCCAGGACATTTCAGCCTCTTGTGGGTGTGCTGACTAGCTGTTCCAGAGCATTTGCATTGACAAAATCCAAGAACCTTGGAGACAGCATGTTTGTGGTCATGTATGTTTCTCAGTTGATTGTAGGATAATTAAAATCACCCATGAGTAAGGTGATGGGCTGTGGCTCCAGTAAGTCCAGGTATGCAGTATGCTTTTCCTGTATGATGGGGGGTCCTATAGCTAGCTATGATGTGGTAGGGGGCTTTTCCTATAGTTAATTGGATGTGGAATAACTCAAGAGAGTCATACTATTTGACCAGTCTAGAGGTGTACTTATCCTTAAGGAAGCTGGATACACCTCTTCCTTTGGCTCTTTCATGCTCAGTTTGTGGTCTGAATGTATGGAAGACATTGTAACCCTGCATGACCGGGGTGCTTTCCATGCCTTTGAGCCATGTCTTGGTGACTGCATAGACATCAGCATCTTCCAAAGTGAGGAGTGCTTCCAGGGAGTGCAGTTTCTTGTTTAGACTCCTAGCATTAAGCATCAGTACCTAGAGTTTATCTAGAGAGGATTTTGTTATGTTGGGGGCTTGTTTATTTTGACACTGCCTAAAAAATGCACAATAGGGGTGGCTAATTCCTTTACTAGTATCCAAAAGCCTAGAGGAGACAGGTGCAGACCATGTCTGGCAAAGTAGCGTGGCCTGTCAACCATGTCTTCCCAGATTGACAGATAGTGGATCCCCTTGGATGGACACCAGAAGCTAAGCCAATTGTAAAGTCAATCATTTATTGTTTGTATTGTGGCATCATCCTTGGAGAAGGTAGAATGCTGCTTAAGGCTAGGTTTATACTTGCCTGTGACAGTCTGAGAGTAGTCATGTCTCTTCAGTGAGGTACATTTCAAGTCATCCACCCCCACATGGACTATGAAGGAGTCGTACTAGTACTTGTGGTTGAGTGACTTGAGTACTTGAGTTCAAGTTGATGGATCCTGGTACCTGATGAATATCCAGTCTCACAATGGAGTCACTTATAACCAGTACATTAGGGTTTGTGGTGTTAGACCTTATGGGCTTATTTGTTAGGACACTGATGTTTGTGTTGTGTGTTGTGGTTGTATTATGTGTGTAAGTGGTTTCTATTTGGGAATCCTCTGATTTTTGTAAGTTACTAGTGAGTACCTCCAGATATGTGGGTTTGTGTTGTCCTTTTTTTAGTGTATGAAGTGTGTGTGTGTTAACAACAGATACGATGTAATACAGTGCAATTAACTACTTAAAGCAGCAGCAGATAGTACATTTTTTTGAAACTGCTAAAGTACAGTCACAGTATATAAGAGAAGTGCAAAAAAATACTTAGACCCCTTTTATGCACTTCCCAGGTCAGATAGACCAGGATAACACCTACTGCTACTAGATGCATAATCCTAGTCCTCATGTAAAAACACAGTAAATGAGTGTCTTTTTGTGAAATGCTACCACAGACAAACATAAAAGATATGAAATGTTACCATAAACATAAAGATACAGATGTAGCAGTGTACCTTGACTAGCTTATAAAAGTATGGATTATTCAGTAAAAGTGCTTGACTTTCTATAACTTAGCCATGAGCCACTCAATTGTATAGAATTTATAAGGGCACTAAAAACAAGATGATTAATAGCCCTCCAGCCAATAAAACTATGTGCAGAAATCTCATGTTTTTGCAACCTAAACAGACCAGGCTACCTCCCAGTGTACTAGATGGAAAATCCACTGATCTCTTGATGTAAAAAGTGCTTGCTGGTGTGTAGAAATACACTACTTTATCCAACAGCTAGCTGTATAATGAATTCAGAGCAAGTCAATAGAACAGACAATGATGAGGCACAGTGCACATTTTCAGTATAAGCACAGGGAAAGGCAAATAAAGAATTCAAGATAACAATAGTGTAGAAAGGGAGGAGCTTATTAAGCTCAATTTACACTTGGGGTTGGGCAGGTTAAAATCATCAGGTTTAAAAAGATGAAGGACAACCAGGAGGGTGGGTAGGTGGGAAAAACTAGCAGGGAATTGCCAGCAGTGCTTTAGTTTACGCAGGCTTGAAATCTTTTTAGAAAAGGAGGAGGGGGACTCTGCTGAGACAGACTTCCCAGGAAAGGACCTCACCTTTGGTGAGACCATCTCAAAAATGAGAGAATATTTTATGTGGGATTCCTCTGAAAAGTCAAAAGGTTCAAAAAAGAGCTCTTGCAGATGGACACTCTTGCTCCTTGTGCTATTCCTCTTACCAGCCTTCTTGGTTGCTTTTAGTATAGCTTCTGTGAATCCTGATTACCAGCCACCTGCCCCTCAAAGGCCTGACAGGTACTATAAGGTCCCTGAAGGGGCACAATTCCTGATTAAATGCCCTGTTGCATATCCTGGCACTGCTTCAGTTTCTGCAGATAAACCATCCAGATTGCTTCCCTGCACTGCTATCCTTCCCACAGATAAAGACAGTAAGACAATGTATTGCATTGGCAAAAAAGTTTACACTTCTGCTGTCTTGGCCTTTAGGGCAGTAAATTACCAGACTTGTATATCTAAGTTTGCCCTGGCCCTTTTGACTCGTGCCACCAAGCTTTTGGCAGATCTCCTTGACTTACCTCCCAATGCTCAAATATCTAGCCACATCTCATTGCCTTCTCAAGTCACAAGACATTCAGTTAGATGCAGCTATGATACTGCAGAGGCTTCTGCCAGATCTACAGCCTCTGCCTCAGAAGATACTCATAGTTAAGACTACAACCCTTACCTGATGATATTAGGGCCAAACTCCTGGATGTTCCCCTGGTTATCTCTGCCCTTTTTGGGACTAAAGTGGCTGAGCTATTTAAGACCCTTCAACAAAAGGGGAAGGAACTCTAGGACCTCAAACACTTGTTCATCTCCCCTATCCCCAAATGTCATAAGAACTTACCCCACCAAGACCCGGTTCATTAGGAAACACTCTGCTCCAACTCCCCATTCTAGGAGTAGAAAGAGCACCATAAAGTAGCAGATCCTTTCCAAGCCTACTCAGACTCCTGCCCAGAAACCTCAGTTTTAGGACAGGGCAGATAGCCTGTGACTACCTGCCTTTGATGCCCACCCCCAGACTTCATTCCCCTATACCTAAGGCATTCTCACTGTTTTCCAGTTTGGCAAAGCATTACTTCAGATAGATAGGTCTTGTTCATTATAGAAAAGGGTTATTTCATGACCTGGATCATCCCTCCCTCTTTAAGAATAATCCCACAGCCACCCAAAGACGAGCTTCCCCTTTTCTAGCCAGTCATAGACAGCCTCCTTTCTCAAGGAACCATACAACCCATCCCCCTGGCAGAAAAGGGAAAGGGCATTTACTCCAGACTCTTCCTAGTCCCAAGGAAGGATGGACCATGGAGACCTATCCTGGATCTCTAGCACCTCAAACTTTTCTTACAAGTACCCACCTTTCATACGCTTACTCCCCAGACCCTCTTTCCCTTGTTAAAGCCTCAGGGATTTCTAGCCACTTTGGACATAAAGAATGACTACCTACACATCCCCTATAAGGCCCAACTACAGGAAATAGTTACTTTTTTCTGTAGGTTCCTCACATTTTCAGTTCTCTGCCTTGCCCTTTGGACTCTCTACAGCTCCAAGGGTATTCACCAAGTGTCTTACTCCAGGGTCCAAGGGATTCAAAATTTTCCATAGCTGGATGACCTCCTAATACAGCCAGAATGTTCCAGATCCCTATACCACCAATGACAGAAAGTTATCTTGGTCCTGCAGGCACTGAAATTCAACATCAGTTACCGCAAGTTCAACCTAAATCCCTCCCAGGACCAAGTTTTCCAGTGTTTCAGAATAAGGACAGATGTTATGAGAGCATTCCTTCCACCTCAAACCATGGAAAACCTAAAGGAATACCTGTTCTCTGTCCTCCACGCCACTGCCGTGACAGCCAGACAATATCTCAGATTACTGCGTCATATGACTTACTTGTTGCTATTGGCAAGACTCCACATAGGAAAATTGCAATGGTACCTGTGGTCCACATGGACCCAACACTCACATCCATTGGACTCATGCCTAAGGAAGATCTTTTGGTGGTTGGACCAAATCGCACTCAACCCAGGAATTCCCTTACAAGCCCTTCCCCCAGTTCAGGAGATGTACACAGATGCCTCAGATCTGGGCTTTGGGCAGCCTGAAGGTGAAGGATACCTGGTCAGACACCTTTATGTGGGAGCACATTGACATCAGGGAAATGAGAGCAATCTTATTTGCCTTGAGAGCCTTCCTACATATCCTAAAACAAGGACCCCTGAAATTGTTCACAGACAACACTACAGATGATGTTTTTCGTGTTTTACTGTTGCAGTCATTACATTTGGGTAATCCTGATGGCAGGTTGCCCTCAATCGGCCTGAATTCCAAAGTCCTGGGTCGGCTGCTGTCGCCCCTTCCCTGACGTCAGGTCGTCAGGGGTATAAAAGATGCGGCCAACGCAATTTTCTTTAGTCTTTCTTGCCGCGTGGTGCCCGAAGCAGAAGCAGTTCACAAGTGCCAGTTGGCTGACTCCTGAGATTTTCGTGTTAGAGTTTCAGATCCGAAGTCCTCAATAAAGCTAAGTACCCTGTTGGGGAAACTTTTTTCTTGCTCCAGACCGATGTCAGAAAAATAAATAATTGTATTTCTTGTGGAAAGCAAATACCTCATAAGGATTTTCATTCTTACTGTATTCCTTGCCTAGGCCCTGATCACAACGTTTCTGGTTGTCGGTTTTGTGCTAGATTTAACCAATGCACTATTAAGCGTCGGTATGATTTTGCCTTAAACTATTTTGGACGCTGGTTTAATTATCCAGAAATGTCGTCGGATAGCCATCCGACTACCAGAGTTCACAAAAAACACAAAGAGAAGGAGAGAGATAGACAACCGAGGCCCAAAACCGACAACGAAGCTTCTCCTAAGCCAGTCGTCGGTTCACCGGTTCTCAATGAGGCGCTTTCGCAGCCCCTGACACCCGCTACTTTAGAGTCGCAGGCTGCTACCGACTCCCACGTGGAGTCGGTCTTGCTGCTGGAAACTCACGGTATTGGAGCCTCGGATACTATTCCTTCAGATCAGTCTGGAGCCGCTGAGCAGGCACCAGCTTCTGAGGGTGTATTCAGACCTAAACATATTTACATTAAACCGACTTCAGCTTCAAAGGCAAAGACTAAAGCACCTTCTAAAGCAAAGAAACAAACTCAAGAGCCACATGGTCAGGCCTCTATGCCCAAAAAACAGATGCTCAAAATGGCTGAAGACTTGATTACCTAGATCAGGGGTTCCCATCCCCCTCATGATGAGGCCTAGGCAAGAGACTGACTATGAATCTTCAGATCAGGTTTCCATTTCTTCTGATTCCTCTTCTGATCAGGAATATTCTCTTCCCCCCTATGAGGATTCTGATGCTGAAGAAGCTTCTCATCCAGAGGACTATTCTTTTGGGGAAACCTTGCATACCATGAGGCAGCATTTCCACTGGGAGAGCCAGGATTTTTCAGAATCTAAAAAGAGGCTCAGGGATTTCCTTCTACCCCAACACAGGCCACTAGCCATTCCACCTGTGTTAGACATTGTAGATTATGTGTTTTCAGAGTCTAGTCTTACCTCTGACTCCTTACTTCCAGCTCCAGTTAAGCCTGACAGATTTTACAGGGTTCCTGACTCCTAAATTCCTTTGTAAAAACCCTGCTGCAGACCCCGAAACTATTTCACAGGGTCCCAAAGGAGTTAAGGCTTCTGCTGCAAAAAACCCTACCCCCTCTGACAGAGATTCTATGGCACTGGATAGATGGGGAAAAAAGTTTTAAACATCTACTACCTTGGCTACAAGGGCCTTAAACTGTCAGTTTCATATGCTCACATATCAGCAACATGTCATGGCATTGATTAAACAGAAAATGTTAAACTCTGAATGTGCATAAAACAAGGAAATGCAGGATTTATTGCATGCAGCTGAACAAGTTGGAAAGCATACTTTGCAATGCGGTTTTGATTCTTTGGAGGCCTCCTACATGGCCGCAGTTACAGGTTAGGAGGCATGCTTGTTTAAAGGAACAAAATCTGCCTGATCATGTCAGTCACCTTTACAGCATGATACTTTGGTGGTAAGGCAGAAGAGGTGTTAAAGAAAATAGAGGACAAAGCTAAATCTATGCAAACTGTCAAAGATTTTTTACAAGTACAGCCACCTAGGTTTAGTAGAAACTGGCCAACAAAAAATTGGTCCTTTCCTGTGTCAGACATACCCCAAAGGGGCATATCCCAGGCGCAAGGTTCATACAGGTCAAAGCAATGGGGTGCTTCTACCTGCAAAGTTGGAGAAGACAAATCACAACCATACAGGAAACAGTCCCAATGACTTCCCCCTGCCTGCACCAAACACTTATCTCCTGACAGCACCCTTAGGGGGAAAATTAGCACTTTTTTTCTCAAAATTGGCACATCAACCCAGGACAAGTGGGTTCTAAATATCGTGTCACAAGGCTACAAGTTCCATTTCCATACCCTGCCAAAGGCAAACGGCTGGCCAGATCTGCCAAAAAATCAATGGGCAGAGGCACAAAAACAAGTCTCATCCCTCATGGACATGGGGGCCATTCAACAAGTACCAGAGCAAGAGCAGAGACAAGTATTTTACTCAAGACTGTTCTTGGTACCCAGAAAGGACAAGGCCTGGAGGCCAATACTGGACCTATCTATATTGAACACATTCCTGGATATACCAAAATTCAAGATGTTGACTTTGCAGCAGCTTCTGCCCATGCTGGGCAAGAACACATGGCTTGTGACTTTAGGCCTAAAAGAGGCATACCTGCATGTCCCAATCAGACAAATATGCAGAAAATACCTCAGATTCAAGGCTGGCTCAATGCATTACCAATTCTCTGCACTGCCGTTTGGCTTATCTACTGCACCCAAGGTCTTTACAAAGTGCCTGGCACCAGTAATTGCATTCTGCAGACAAATGTATCCTTACTTGGACAGCTGTCTAATTCAAGCAGAGAACAAGGACATCTTTCTACAACATCTGGTGTTTGTGAAAAGACTTCTAACATGCCTTGGGTACACAGTCAACCAAAATAAATCAAAACTAGTACCCTCTCAAGAGATAATATTCCTGGGTGCAAGCTTAAATACAACTGCCCAGATGGCTTATTTCACGCCAGACAAAGGCAACTGACTACCTATTTCAAAATGTTGGCAACAAAGGCCCAGTTATCTGCAAGAAAAATTCTGCAGGCATTGGGCTTCATGGCATCCTGCATCCTACTAATTCTCTATGCAAGACTGCATATGAGGAAACTTCAATGGTACCTAAAAAGTGTTTGGACTCAACATTGCCACAGCCTGGAAACTATGATTACTCTCATTCCCTGCCTGCAACAAGAGTTTCAATGGTGGGCAAAGGCTTGTCACCAAAACAAGGGGCAGCCATTCACATTACCCCCAGTCAGGCAGACACTAACAACAGATGCATCAGATTATGCCTGGAAGGCCCACGTGGCAGGAAGATGCATTCAAAGCACATGGACCTCAAACCAAATGCATCTACATATCAATCAACAAGAGATGCTAGCTGTTCAAAATGCCCTGACACCCTTCAAGGACCTACATCATCCGGGACAACTACAGATAAAGACAGACAACACCACGGTCATGTGGTATACAAACAAGCAGGGGGGCACACATTCTTACCCCCTTTTCAGACTAGCCATGACTTTGTGGGACACAGCATTGACTTACCAAGTACATCTGCAGGCACAATTCCTGCCAGGAAGGAAAAATACTCTGGCAGACGAACTAAGCAGAAACTTCATGGATCCCCACGAGTGACAACTGGATCCACAAGTCTTCAACATAACAAGGAAATGGGGATGCCCGGACATAGATCTATTTGCCTCCCCTCACAACTACCAACTAAAAAGATTCTGCACAAGGATTTATCACAGACAAGCATGGAAAGTGGACGCCCTGTCTTTCAGCTGGAAAAACCTATTAGTATATGCCTTTCCCCCACTGCCTCTCCTCCCCAAGGTACTCCTAAAGGTCAGACAGGAGAAGCCAAAGATGATACTGATTGCCCTAGACTGGCCCCGCCAGTACTGGTATCCAGTACTAAGGAACTTGTCTCAATGCCCAGCTTGGGCCTTACCTCCAACACCTCATCTACTGTCTCAGCAAAACCATCAGATCCTGCACAGCCAACTCAGGACTTTAAACCTGGCAGCATGGTGGATAATGTAGTCATACAAAACATACCTCACAGTAAAGCTGTGATGGATGTCATTTTGGAAGCTAGAAGGTCTAGTACTAGAAATTCTTATACTGGAAAATGGAAGAAATTCTGTGCTTGGAACCAGGCACAAGGAACTGATACAGCTGTGCCAAATATTCCTCAGATTTTGCAATATTTAACCGAGATGCTGGACAAAAGCCTATCTTTTTCATCTATTAAAATTCATGCCTCTGCCATTTTGGCTCATTACAATACAGAGCCACCAATCTTTTCTCATCCATTATTAAAGCAGTACCTCAGAGGAGCCAAAAATGTAAGGCCTCCAAGGAGATCAACAGTGCCTGCATGGGACCTCAACTATGTCTTGGAAATACTCACCCTGCCTCCTTTTGAGCCAGCTACTACTGCTGATATAAAGGTTTTATCTTGGAAAACAGCTCTGCTCATAGCAATAACTTCTGCAAGACAAGTTTCAGAGCTACAGGCACTCATGGCTGTGGAACCTTTTATAATTTTTTATCCAGACAGGGTCTTTCTGAAGACAAACCCAACATTTATGCCCAATGTGGTATCCAGTGTGGCTCTTAACCAAACTATTCATCTGCCAACTTTTTATCCAAATCCACAGAACAAGGGAGAGATAATTCTGCATTCTTTGGACGTACACAGACAGCTTAGAGTCTACTTGAACAGAACCAAAGTTTTCAGAAAGACAGAGCAACTACTAGTGGCATATGCTGCAGGATCACAAGGAAAGGCTATCTCAAAGCAGACTATTTCAAAGTGGATAGGCCACTGCATTCATTTCTGCTACTTACATCATGGCAAGCCAGAGCCCAAGGGCATTAGGCCACATTCAACCAGAGCTGCAGCCACTTCAGCAGCCTTTTTCAGTGGAGTACCAACCAAGGACATTTTAGAGGCTGCTACTTGGAGTTCGGTGCACACATTTACAAAGCACTATCATCTGCCACTCTACTCTAAATCCAGTGCAGGCTTTGCCACTGCAGTTCTGCAGGGCCTGATAGCCGCTCCTAACACTGTTTAGCTTCAGCCTCCCAACCATAGCTTTGGGACTCTACCCAAATGTAACGACTGTAACAGTGAAACACGAAGAACATAGTACAGTTGTGTACACTTACCATAAACATTCAAGTGTATTCACTGTTGCAGTCCAGGTTATCCACCATCCCCCTTTCTTCTGATGGAACCTATCTTTCCTTCTTTGATTCATACAACCTATGTGGTGTATTTGCTTGTAGAGGAAGGTACAATTTATACTGGTGCATGTTTATATATATATATATATATATAAATATATATATATATATATATATATATATATATTTTGGCTACCCTTTTAGGGGGCACCTGACATCTGGGGCAAGAAAAACTAAAGAAAATAGCGTCAGCCGCATCTTTTATACCCCTGACGACCTGATGTCAGGGAAGGGGTGACAGCAGATGATGCAGGACCCAGGACTTTGGAATTCAGGCTGACTGAGGACAACCTGCCAGCAGGATTACCCAAATGTAATGACTGCAACAGTGAATACACTCGGACATCTACATTTATGGTAAGTATGCACAGCTGTACTTTCTTCGTGTTTCACTGTTGCAATCATTACATTTGGGTTATCTGCCTGCAGGTAGCCCTCAGCCGGCCTGAATATCAAAGTCCTGGGTCCTGCGTCGGATGCTGTCTCGTCTTCCATGACATCATGTAGTCAGGGGTATAAAGCATGTAGCTGACACCATTACATCAGTCTGTCTTGCTGCGCGGTGCCCGAAGCAGAAGCAATTCGCAAGTGCTGGTCGGCCGACTCCTGAAATTTTCATTTTTGAGTTTCAGAACCGAAGTCTTCAAAAAAGCTACATATACCCCATTGGGGATCCTTTTTCTTGCTCTAAACTGATGTTAGTAAAAGTTAACAATTGTATTACCTGTGTAAAGCAAATACCTCATAAAGATTTTCATTTGTATTGCATTCCTTGCTTAGGCCCAGACCATGACATCTCTCGCTGTCAGTTTTGTGCCTTATTTAATCCTCGAACTATTCATCGTAGGTCCATGTTTGCAGCAAACTATTTCGGTACTCTGTTTAATTATCCAGAACTGACTTCGGTAAGCCATCCTTTTTCAAAACAGGTTTATTGTTTTAACATATAAGAGAAAGTTCATAACAATTTTATACAAGTAATTAAAAATAGGTATTATTATAATATTCAACAAAACAACTAAAGTATTTACAAAGACATCCACTACAATCAGATCAATTAATTAAACTAAAATACCATGCTATTGAAATTAAAATTTTTTTAACAAATTTTGTAAATTATCCCATACAATAAAATAAGATGTTTTTCTATTTGTTCTAGTCCTAATTGTGTTTATTTCCATATGGCACACTATATTCATAACATTTTTAAATTCATTGAACGAAGGAGGTGTATCTGAAATCCAATTTCTAGTTATTATTTTCCTAGCCACTGCTAGAATAGACCATAACAAGGGAAGCTTAACCTTTTTAACACTTTGAGGTACAGGTGTGTTGAATAATATAAGAGATTTAGAAATAATGAAATTATCTATAAAAAGAGCCTGCAAAAATTCATTAATTGACTTCCAGTATTCTTTCAATTTTATACAGTCATAAAACATATGAGCCCAGTCAGCATTAATTTCTACATTACATCTCTTACATAGATTATTTTTATTATTTATTTTATTCATCATCAAAGGTGTATAAAAAGATCTATGTAAAAATTTCCATGTATAAAGTCTCCAAACAATGGAAGATGTAGTTCTATAAGCAGATTCCAATATATATTGTTTATCTTGTTGATTTGGTGGGTCCCCATTAATAGAAGTGAAATAATTCCAGTATGAATCTACATTGTAAAAAGTTTCTTGTCTGATAACTTTATGTATGTATGAAAGTTTACCTTTATCAGAAACTTTATGTTGTAAATTTAATATCAAGTAATCAATCAGTGCTGGAATAGATTCTTTAACAGTTATAGACATTAAATCTATTTTATTAATGAGATGTTGTCTAAAGGTCTGAACCTCTAACCAGCAAGTTTCTCTTAGATCAAATTCTTGTTTTAAGAAATCTAGATTTTTAACTTTATTATCAGATATCAACTGATACCAGTACTTTAGATCATTATCTATAGCTAAATGAGTTCCTTCAGAAGTAGATGACAAAAGCATACCCTGAGTATACATTATAGGAAATACAATAAAATTCCATTCCCTATACTTAGGGTGCATGAATATAAAGTTACGGTAACTAATAATAATATTTAATGGGTAACAAACCATATGTTTAGGTGTAATAGGTGAAGTACAAAATTCCTTTAGTAACCATAACATGGAGTTATTTACAATCATATTTTTATGTGTTAAGGAGATTTTCATGAAGTGTATACTAATTAGCTCCCAATAATCTTTCCATTTTGTGACATATGACTGATCTATTAATAAAGTAATAACTTTCACAATAGAAGAGATAGTATATAAATTAAAGTCTGGAAAAGAAATACCCCCTTGAGACCAGCTATTAGTATGTTTCTTTAATGCAATCCTAGGTCTATTAGGTGCCCATAAGAAATTTAACATTAGTGTGTTCAGTTTCTTGATAATTATTTTTGTAGGTGGAAGTATTATTGATTGTATTAAGTATAAAATCTTGGGGAATATTATCATTTTAATAATTGTAAGTCTCTCCTCCATAGTAAAAAACATATTATTCCAGGTATTGAAAAGATTTTGTACATTAAGAAAACAGGTATTATAATTATTATATATAATAGATTTAATATCTTTAGATAGTATTATACCTAAATAAGTTATCTGACCTGAATTGGGTACATATTTAGTAATATCACTAATGAGAATATTTTTTCGTGTATATATAGGTAATATTTTAGTTTTTTCTTCATTGAATATTAAACCAGAAATACTTTTAAAATTCATCATGTTATCAAATAGAGACTGTATAGAAGAATTAGATCCTGCTGATGTAATTAGAACATCATCTGCAAAAAGTTGAATTTTGGATGTTGTATTTTCATCTATTTCAAAACCCTCTATGTCAGTACTGTTTCTGATCAAATTAGCCCAAGGCTCCATTACTAAAGTGAATAATAGTGGAGAAAGTGGACATCCTTGTTTTGTACCTTTAAGAATGGGTATTTTTGTGAAACATATGTTCCTACCTTAATATAAGCCAACGTTCCTTTGTATAAATGTTCAATTAGATTTACAAATGCATCCGAGAAGTTTGTGCACTTTATTAAGGTAAACAGATAGTCCCAACTTACTGAATCAAATGCTGAACTTATATCAAGACTAATAAGTGTTAAATCTTTCTTTTCCTATTTGCAAAATCTATTAATGTTAAAGTTCTTCTTATATTATCAAAAGTATTTCTATTTCCAATGAAGCCTGTCTGATCTATATCTATAATGCCGGGAATGATTGTCTTCAATCTATCAGCAAAGATATTCATAAACATTTTATAATCAACATTAAGTAATGAGATGGGCTGATATGAAGAACATCTAGTTGGATCTTTATTAGGTTTTAAAATTGGCGAAATAAATGTATATTGCCAAGATGGGGGCGATTATTAACTCAGTTTGGGCCAAAATAAAAACCTTATGTATTAATGAATATGTATTTTTAGAAAGGATTTTATATATCTCTGGTATAATACCATCATTACCCGGTGCTTTGTTTGATTTAAGCTTATTTATTTGTGTAATAACTTCTGTATATGAAATACTCTTGTCCAATAGTTTAATCTGTTGTTTATTAAGCTTTTTATTCATATTTGTGGTTATAAACTCCTTTATTTTATCTTTAGGTTCCATGTTAATATTATTATGGTTAATTTTGTGAAAGTGATTTCTAAATTCATCTAGTATTTCTGGTATACTAGAAACATTCTCCTTTTTCTTTAGAGAAAAGATTTATTTGATATGGTTTTGTTTATTCAACCTTTTTGTTTTATTTTTAAGTCTATGTAAGTATTTGGGGCTTATTGAATAAGACAAAAACTTGTATTTCTCTAAAGTTATTTTAACTTTATGAGTTAAAGTTTCTTTGTATTTCTCATTTAGTTTGTTTATTTCTTCAATAACTTTCTTGTCCATAATATTTTCTTTATTATTATGTTTATAAAAGTCTAATTTACTTTGAATATCTAACAATTCCTTATCCCAAGATTTCCTTTTATTATTATACCATCTGATACTTTGTCCATATAGATATGATTTTAAGGCATCCCAAACATAAACAATGGAGACTTCAGGAGTGTTATTTATGTCTAAAAATGTTTTACTTCTGAAAGTATATATTCTTTATAGTCTTTTAGTTGAGTTAAGTATGCTGGTATCCTTTTGATCTGAACATTATGAGTATTTTTATCATGAATTCAAAAACAATTGAATTATGATCAGATATAGGACATGAAATGATTTTGGAATTAATTAAATCTGTTACCATCTGGTTAGAAATAAAGACCCTGTCTATTTTTGAATAAGTTTTGTATCTGTTAGAAAAAAAGGTGTATGGTAATGATTTTGAATCTATCTGATTATTAATATCATTC